>NW_028227275.1:11025000-11365000 GCF_978045245.1 Mus caroli | reverse complement strand
TCGTGTACTCATGCCCAGCTATCCACATATAGTAAACATATGAGTTTACTTCTTCTTAAGCCTTTCATTGTCCCCCAACATCACACACAAGGCTTTATATCGATTTGCTTTGCTTTATACTTAAAGGTTATGTATATTACTTGAATTATTTTATAATAGTAGGTGGATGTGAAAGTGTTAGTAACATAGATGGCTCAGTGGTTAAGAGCTTATACTGCTCTACGAGAGGACAAGACTTTTATCCCCTCCACCCATATAAAGATTTTTCAAAACCTCCTGTAACTCTAGCTTCAGATAATACAACAAACTCATCTACCCTACAAACACACACACACACACACATACACACACACACTTAAGGTAAATCTATAAAAAATATTTGCAATACAAGGGGGCTATTAGGTTTGATGGATCTGAAGACTATGTTAGAAAAACGTCATCATATGTCTTCCTTGTTGCTTAGTCTCTGAGAATATTTATATCCCTCAAATTCAGACATAATATCTACTAAAATTTTCTTGTTTATGATCCTAAAATAAAGTGATATATGCCAGAAAATAATAGTTTATCTATTTATCTATCTGTCATCTATTATCTATCTAATATCTATCTGTCTATCTATCTATCTATCTATCTATCTATCTATCTATTGCTTGTATATCCTTCTTAGACACATTATTAATCATTTAAAATCATATATTAAAGAGGTAGCCCCCCAAAGTAAAAATAGATATCCACTAAAAAAAATCAGAAAACAACCACTGAATTGTTAGAAATGAGTAAGAGGTCTAAATACACGTTTCTTCACAGTAGACACACAGATGAGAAATAAGCACACAATAACATACTTACGTCATCATTGGGGAAATAGAAATTAAGATAATTATGAAATATTGGTAGTTGCTTGTTACAGTGGCTCAGCTCCAAAATGCTAATGGTACCAACTGCTGGTGAGATTACAAAGTGAGAAAATCTCCTACGCATCGTTTATGGTAACAAAGAATGATTCATCTACTTTAGATGATGGTTGTGATCTTCAAGTTAATATAACCTTGTTGTAACAGAACCTACAAGATGAGTACCTAAATCTTCAACCATTTAACTTGTAAATTTATATCTATACAACCTCTACATATTAAAGTCAGATGTTGATTTATTCCAAATTGCCAATAAATTGGTAGTAACTAATTTTCCTTCAATATGTAAACAGATCAGCAAATTATGAAATGCTACCCAACAGAATATTACTGAAAGATGTAACTTTCAATACAATACTAAAAATTAAATAAAATAAACTATGAAGCCACTAAAAGTGTATCAATCATAAATAGACATAACAGGTGGAAAATGCTTCTTTTGGACTCTATGTTTTCAGATAAAAAGACCAGGGAGATATACGGATTACTTCTTTCAACTTATTAGTCAGTGGAGTCACATAGACCCACCCCTCCCAAACATTATATGCTTGCCATTAGATGGTAATATCTTAATTGTCATCAAGAACTTGCTGGTAGAACTCTACTGCTGAAGGTACAAATATTTAAGTCATGGGATATAGAGGTATCATGCTGATATATTGATTTCATTCCTATTGGCTAACTTCCATAGTGTCAGATGTTTCTATTAATATTACTGGGAGAGAAAAATATCAGTAGCCTTATCCAGCTGTGAATCCTGCAAACTATAAAAACAAGTAGGTGGTAAGATGTGTCAACTGGTATAGTAATTGTACAACTATTATTGGATTAGCTAATCATTTTATGATTGGATTTAGCATGTACTCCACAAGTCTGAATTTAGACCTAGGAATGTTAACTGGACAAAATACCCAGCACTGGCAAGGTCATAGATCTTCATGAAGAATCTAATGTTGTTTTGATAAACATAACATTGAAATGACTCTCAAGTTATCTTTATGCTCATATATTAGTGCATCTGTCATCCTCATTAATGAAGATTCCTTTTGAAGTTGATGGTAATTAACAGTGACCCACATCAGGCTCAAAGAATGTAAGACTGAGGATTGTTCAGTTCTAAATTGGACATCTATATCATACTTCTGCTTTCGAGACACAGGGATCATTGTGAAATATGAGATATAAAGACTGTAAGAACCAGAAGTAATGGCCATTTGCAGTAAAACATTAAGAGACATGAAAATAGCATTGCCCACTGAAGTCACAAAAACTGCAACTGCATGTACAAGACCAGCACAAGATCAAGCCAGACACAATTCCAGGATGGATGGAGAATATTCTCATGAAGCTCTCTCTGAGCTGAGCAGCTGTTCATCAATATGTCTGGACTGGGGGGAGTGGCTGGTGAGTCAATATTCATGAATACAGTCCTTGAAAGGTTATCTATACTCCAGTGGATAGTCATCCAGGGAGCACCATACACTTGATGCAGGGAGAGAGAAAGAGAATGGGAAAATTAAAAGTTAAAAGTCAGAGGGGTTCAGTGGCAGTGGAGGAACTGCAGGGAAGGGATGGAGAGTCCATGTATTCCAAACACATAAGCATGTATAAAATTCTCAATTAGAAAAAAAGAAAAAGTTGCTAATCATAGAAAACAAAGTCCAGCCTGAAAAGCTTCAGGGTGAACTCTGCTAGACAGCATTCTGAAGTGTGAAAAACTATAGGCATAACAAACCAGTTAGAGGTTGAGTGAGTCTGGGTAGATTTGCCTTTGAAGAGAGGATGTACACAACAGGCTCCATGACCTTCTGTGGGTGGTAATGGTGGAGAGTTGACAGTATGCACTCAACAGCTATAGAACTTTAGAACACAGTGGATGGGCTTTATTGTACATACATTTTTAAGTAATTTGATCATGTAATCTAAGTGTGGAATGAAAAATGTCAAGTGTATATATATATATATATATATATATATATATATATATATATATAACATTTTATAAATGGGATGAAGAGAAAGTAATGACTTAACTATGGAAATTTTAATCTGTAAGGCTGAGGGAAACTACCCATAAGAGCAATAGCAAGAACACATACAAGGTTTATCAATTCAGACTAAAAATCCCTCATACATAGCTTACCAATCTTAAACTACTATGCATATTTATATAGTCTGAATGATCATCCTATGAAAACGCTTTGAAGTTCTAAGTATCTGTGAATATCTCCTTGTCTGGAACAAGGTATTTGTAGAGATAACCAAGTCAAAAGCCATTAAAGCGCTCCCTAATATAATGTAACTGATGACTTTGCAGGAAAAGGATGAGAGGCTTAGAGAGAGACACAAAGAGGTAAGGAGACATAGAAATTAGAGTTACACTGCCATATGCCAAGCCATGCTTCATGCTGCTACAAGATAGAGGGATTAGGAAGGATCCTCTTCTAAATTTTTGGAGGGATGATAGCCTTGCCACACATGCATTTCACATGTTTCTAGAACAGTGAGATAACACTTTAACCTTGCTCTATATCAGTGGCAAACTAACACAAACACACGCACACATACACACACATCATATATATATATATATATATATATATATATATATAGAGAGAGAGAGAGAGAGAGAGAGAGAGACCTGTATACAGAGATCTGCAGGCTTCATCAATCTGTACATACCTATTTAAATAAGGATGATGTTACTCCTGGAAGGAGCACATGTGAAAATATGGCTTTTAAATAAAAATTTGGATTCTAGGTTGCTTGTTCACAATGACAGTCATTGCCTCGCATCTTTCTCGGCAGAACACAGAAACATCTTTTCAGCAGAACACAGAAACCTCTGAATATCAGTTCTCCATATCAGTCCTTAGCTGGGTACTCATGAGTGTTCAATTCCAGTTCTCAGTGGTTACAAAAATTTTCTACTTCTACTATATTAAAAATTCTTATTTTGTTCCTATTGCAATTTACCTATCTAGAGTGAACTCAGAGCTTTTCCACTACTTGAATTTTGATCCATGCCTAAATTGCCTAATATTTTATTGTATCTATATATTCCTCATCTATAACATGAAGATAATAACAATACTACACACCTTATAGGATTTCTGAATATAATACACAATGTAATCTTTTTCATAATCCAGGCTAGCACAGAATAACTCAATCACTCTACACCAAGATTCAATTCTCTTGTATATAACTTCTCAGATGGATACTGAATGTGTGAGTGTGCGCACATACATTATTGTGTGTGTGTGTGTGTGTGTCGGATGTTTACACTAACTAATTATACACTTTCTCCATCACTAATTTCTACTCATTTGGACAGCTGGATGTTGAAAATATGCTTGGGGTGTTTCAGCCTGTTATGTAACTGTTTCTCTAGCTAATGACTGGATAAGGAGATGACCTTTTGAGTACAGTGTCTGGAAGAACTGATTTTTTTGAGGGAGGGCCTCAATTTTCAGAGATTTTTTTTTTTTTATTTTATGTTTCTTTGATTTTCAGAAGTGATGAATCCCATTAAATTGAGAACTCTTCTATGATTCTTAGTTCATCCTGTGTGGGCTGATTATCGACACAAGGAGAAAATGATCCCAAATGGATGATGCTTTACCAATTCAGCAAAGATACTTTATGACTTTCAGTGAATCAGCCAGCAGGTAAGACAGAGACAATAATAAAAAAGGTCTCCAGTGACTCAGAACTTCTCCTCTTATTACTTAGTGCTCAGAAGCAGCTGAGCCACACTTGGCACCCAGTCTCTGACATATTCTTGCTATGAGAACATAGAAAATGTCCTTCTATAATCTGCTCATGCATCTTAATTCTTTTCAAACCCAGTGACTAATATCAATATTATTTGTGCTAGGAACTGCATAAACATTAAAGTATTAATATTAAAAGCATAAATATTAAAGTATTTGTAATTTTATGCATTTAACTTCTGTCTCTGTCTTCACCCTTCAGTGGCAACAGCATCCACAAAATTTGTGAAAGATTGAAAATAAATCTGTATTTTCTGAGCAGCTTGCAAATGTGATAGTTAATAGCCATAGCAAGGCTTGAACACATAAAAAAAAACACTGAATTTGCAAAAAAGAGAATTTCAAATGGCAGAGCACACAGCATTCGGGTTTAAAGCAAAAAGGCAACAACTAATCTTCATGGATTCCTGTAACTTAAGGAAGGAAGACTACTCCTGCCACTGGTAAGATGAAGAACCACCGTGTGGGTATTCAATAAAAGAAATGAACAACTGTGTCTTTTTAAATAAAAGGACAAAAAAAAATTCCAAAGCTTATTCTATCCAAGTTGAATGTACACTTGATAACGAGCCACAAACTATTAACATATTTATTCCAAGGGTGAGCATTTTACAGCTGGAATTTGTTTTCATGGATAATACATCAAAACTCTGTAAACATGTCAACTTGTCAATTGAAAGGGATCTCAGGTTTATCTTACAGAAAGCCTTCCTAGATGAAGAGCTACTATCCCTTTGAGCTAAACAAACATTGGAGGAGGGAACCTGATTTACCCAAATTAATAGGTAACAATTCTGCCTTCAGACAGCTGACCTTTTCTGACTAAGCGTCTCAGAAAAGGAATAAAATTAAACTATTTCCCAAGCTGAATTCAGTTTTGTGGCTATTTGTACCCAGTATAAGGGGCATGGGTTTGGAAATATTATTTTACTAGTTACCTGCCATGAGCCTCCTGGACTGAAACATATTAAAAAGAGACAGAGTCGGACTCAGGTGTGGCTTTAAAGACTGATGGTCTCCAGATATTCTAGCTCTCTAACTATACTAAATGCTGATGATAAATTCTAAAAACAGTACTAAAGTTTTTCTTGCTCACTCTGAGGGTTAAAAGCCCTGGGCTTAGACAATTAACACTTGTAGCCTAACAGTGGGGCATTAAGTAATGTAGCTTTTGTTCTGTTTTTACAGGAACTGCAGGGCTTTAACTTCCAGCCTGCTAGTTGAAGTTGCAGAAAGAAAAGGTGATACTTTGACAAGTAATTTTAGCATTAATATCTAAGTCCTAAAGAGTTTCCTCTCAAAGTTCTCTAAGAAAAAGGGGAAAGGGGCTTCTAAGGAAAAGGTAATAAAGGGCCTAAAAAAAGGGGATAAGTGGAAGAAAAGGGGCCAGAGAAGTGCTAAGAAGAAAAGGGTAAAGAGAATAATGCTAAGAAAAGCGAGAGAAGGCAAATGGATGGACCTGGAGGGCATCATCCTGAGTGAGGTAACACAATCACAAAGGAACTCACACAATATGTACTCACTGATAAGTGGTTATTAGCCCAAAACTTAGGATACCCAAGATATATAATACAATCTGCTAAGCACATGAAACTCAAGAAGAATGAAGACCAAAGTGGGGTCACTGTACCCCTTCTTAGAATTGGGAACAAAACATCCATGGAAGGAGTTACAGAAACAAAGATTGGAGCTGTGACGAAAGAATGGACCATCTAGAGACTGCGATACCCAGGGATCCATCCCATAATCAGCTTCTAAACGCTGACACCATTGCATACACTAGCAAGATTTTGCTGAAAGGACCCTGATATAGCTGTTTCTTGTGAGACTATGCCGGGGCCTAGCAAACACAGAAGTGGATGCTCACAGTCAGCTAGTGGATGGACCACAGGGCTCCCAATGGAGTAGCTGGAGAAAGTACTCAAGGAGCTAAAGGGACCTGCAACCCTATAGGTGGAACAACATTATGAATTAACCAGTACCCCGGAGCTCTTGACTCTAGCTGCATATGTATCAAAAGATGGCCTGGTCGGCCATCACTGGAAAGAGAGTCCCATTGGACACACAAACTTTATATGCCCCAGTACAGGGGAAAGCTAGGGCCAAAAAAAAAAAAAAAATGGGAATGGGTGGGTAGGGAAATGGGGGAGAGGGGGGAGGGTATGGGGGACTTTTGGGATAGCATTGGAAATGTAATTGAGGAAAATATGTAAAAAATATATTTAAAAAAAAGAAGTTAGCTAACAAAGACCATGGTTATGAAAAGAAAATTAAAAACAAAGTATTCCACAAAATTTTGTACTACATTTCCAAATTTAATCATTAATTGCATGAACAAGTATGGGCCTGGAAATAGCTTTAAGGCTGCTGGGGGACAAAAGACATCAGTGGTGAGCTCCAACACTGAACCCTGCATGCTATAAAACTGATATGCCAGGTAAGATATGCCAACTCCTACAGTAGTGACATGACTGTTATAGTGTATGCAATCACTTTGTGGTTAGATTTGAAGTCTGCTTCGTGGAATGGAAGTTCATGCATGGTACGATAATTCTGATCAAAAGCCATGGCACTATGATGGTAGTCCATAGACTCAATGACAGAACCCTATAGTGTAATTTTGTTAAGTGATTGTGTTGCCAAATTGACATATTTATCATTAAATCTACAAACCCGGGCAGTTCTAGAAATCTATAGAAACCTCGATTATAGAAGCTTTTGTTTTTAGTGAATAGCGGTCAGTGGAAAGTTGCATAGTTAACCAAAGTGCTGAGAAAAAGGGACCAAGTATTCGATCCTAATAGGATACCACCTCTCTCTCTGTCTCTGTCTCTCTTTCTCTGTCTCTCTGTCTGTCTCTGTCTCTGTCTCTCTCTCATACACACACACACACACACACACACACACACACACACACACACAACTTGAAAGAGCACTGCAGTAGGGGAAGCTGAACGAAAGTCAAAGCTGGAATAGAGAGAGCACTGCTGTGAAGTGCTATCTTCGAAATATGACATGACCACTCCACCCATGAACTTATAGCAGCTGTGACCACCTCTACAAACTCAACAGAGA
Organism: Mus caroli; assembly: GCF_978045245.1. NCBI lineage: Eukaryota > Metazoa > Chordata > Mammalia > Rodentia > Muridae > Mus > Mus caroli. The sequence goes on along the minus strand of NW_028227275.1, from coordinate 11,357,232 downwards.
CAACTTTCTGGGACAGATGAAGTAAATGATCACTAGGCTCCACCTCTTCATAAAAAGCTATAGTGAGAGGAAGAATTATTATTTTGGGCGAGTGTGGCTGGTGGTGTTTTCCATGCTCCAGTAGATGCCCTCACACCCATGAACACAAGGCAATGCAAACTAGACATTGTGTTATCAAAAAGGATGAGAGTAAGTAAGAAGGAACTACATAAAGTTTGAAAAGGGAAGTAGATGGGACAGTGGGCTTTATTAGAGAAGAGTACATATAATTATATATCATCAATTATATACCACCTGTATGCAATTCTCAAGAATAAAGAAAATGTTTTTAATTATAAAAAAACAAAGAGATTCATAGTGATGCAAAATAGATTTTCACAATCTATTCATGGTTATGTCCTTACAGTCTCAGCAAGGATTTCACTTGGGATGTTGTTGGAAGCAGTAAATGGCAGTAAAACTAGGTCTTTGGCCATCTGATGTGTTCTTATAGTGAAGTTTCTCTCTTGACTTTCGGTACCAGTGAACCCCTCCTCCACCTCTCTGCCACTTCACATGGGTTTTCTTTTTTGACTAGACTTAGGTAAATGAGTGCTGATGTCAAATGGAAATAGTTCACGGATACTCTTGGATATTCCCTTTAACTTTTAAAGTATGTCTGCAGAGGACGTTTGACTAAACCATCTGCATTATTCCCAGAGTGGATATTGACATCAACATTAGAAAGTGAACTCATCTGCTACTTAAAAGGAGGCAATGGCATGGAAAATCAAACACCTTCTTTCTTACTTTTGCCCAGCAAACTGGAACAAAATGTTCCCCCACCATGCCCCTTGAAACATCAATGGGACACTTAATTCAAAAATAGAAAGCTCTTAAACCTTCAAGTCAAATTGATTTTAACGTCATTTCTTCTGCTCAGATCTTCTCTAGTAAGCATTTCCTATAGTGACCGGACATTTGAGTTACCAACCCATTTCTTGTGCAATTGTCCAGTCTTAGATTAAAAGCATTATTTGAAGTCTCTGCATTTTAATAAGAGATGGTGCAATTACGGCTAAGGTTTGTAATGTTCTTGTAAGTAGGTTGAGCAATTGGGTGTTTCTATAAAGAGACATCAGTTTAATTTCCAGCAGCATTGAGAAAGCAGAGCTTACAGTGGCCTCTAGTTACATGACAGAACACATTGGGAAACCCATTTACCCATGGTATTCATTTCAGACAGGATCAACCAAGCCCCAAGCACCTGCTTTCCTTATTAGTACATACACTGCCTGAATTACCCTCATTATTGTCTCAACTGTTCCTCTTATTTTGCCTATGGGGACAGTAAGCCAATGTTCGCTGGTCCAACCAAGAATGGCAAGAACCCACAGGAGGTTGCATTTGACTCTCACTAGGCAAGGGAAGAATTAGAGCAGAAATGTGTGCCAGTCATTACATTTTGCCACCGAATTTTAGGCTCTGTATTCCTAAAAATAAAACAGATCTGCATAGTTTTTTCACATATATCACAGATAAGAACCCATCATTCACTTCCAATGTCCTCTAACACCGCCACATTTTAAATAGCACCAAAGGTTTTTGTTTGTTTGTTTCTTTGTTTTAGCTCTTTTGAATGAAGATTATATGAATCAACTCCATCAATAACAGGCTACCACTTTCAGGGTTCAAAAGTGTCACTGGGTCTCATCAAGACATTTATCATATGATTCCTTCCTTCCTAGATTTTCTTTAAGTTGATTATTATCTTCTAAGGAGTATGTGGGTCAACAACTATGCAGATTGGCATCATTTTTATTTCTAATTGGAAGTAACTAAAGCATATATAATCTATCTGTACAACTGGTGGACTTGAAGTAGCCCTTAAAGACATGAAATACTTTACGTCTAATTTTTGTTTTGTTTTTTAAAGACAGGGTTTCTCTGAGTAGCCCTGGCTATAACTGAACTCACTCTATAGACCAAACTGACCTTGAACTCAGAGATCTGCCTGCCTCTACATCCCAAGTACTGGGATTAAACAGGTGTGACACCATGTCCAGCTTCCCTGCCCACCCCTACAGTCTTAGAGGACATAATTCTAGCCAAGAAAAAAGATCACATAAAATTCTAGTTCAGAGACTAACTTTGAATAGCAAACCTTAAAGGAGATTTTGAAAATTATGTGTCAAAGAAGGGAGCTAAAGTATTTCTATCTGTGTTGAGTACAAGGAAAGGAATCAGAAAAATGCCAGAGGGATAGGTGGGAAGTTGAAGAAGAGGTCAGAAAAGTAAGTGTGATGCTTAAAATAAAAGTAATATCCAAAAATTGTAAGCCAAAGCATGAAAGGAAAATAATTCTTGGCCAGGCAACGGTGGAGCATGCCTTTAATCCCAGCACTTGGGAGGCAGAGGCAGGCAGATTTCTGAGTTCGAGGCCAGCCTGGTCGACAGAGTGAGTTCCAGGACAGCCAGGGCTACACAGAGAATCCCTGTCTTGAAAAGCCAAAAAAAGAGAAAGAAAGAAAGAAAGAAAGAAAGAAAGAAAGAAAGAAAGAAAGAAAGAAAGAAAGAAAGAAAGAAAGAAAGGAAGGAAGGAAGGAAGGAAGGAAGAAAGAGAGGAAGGAAGAGAGAGAGGAAGGAAGAGAGAGAGAGAGAGAGAAAGAAGGAAAGAAAGAAAATAATTCTTGTTTTAACTCATATGTGGGATTTCAAACAAATGTAAGTATAGACGAGAAAACTCCTGGGGAGGAGCAAGGGAGCAATGGAAGGGCAGAGGCAATCTGAGAACTGGAAGAAACAAAACCAAAGCACTGTATATGCAGATCTGCACGTCGCAGATTTGAACAGAAAATGAAAGTGTGATATGTCATTAAATATCACATAAGAATCTTCAAATAATCATCTATGCTTGGTCATATTAAGCCAAACACTAACAATTGTTATGACTTCATTCCTTTCATGAGATCTAACGTTCCCAAAGATTGTAGAGAACTGTGGAGCAGTATTCTGTGCCAAGAATGAGAAACACAACATAAAAACGGAAGAAAAAGTATCTGCAACGAGAATGAACAAAAGTAAATGTCTAATTTTTTAACGAACTAGTAAATGCAGGATATTTTATATAACTAATTATTACAGTCTGTGGTTGAAGCGATGATGCATTTGGCAGTTGATATTAGACTCGGGGGAGGGCAAGATGGTGGGTAAATCATCAAAGTGGAGGACTTATGGTAGGATTCATATTCATTAAAAACCAACTGCAACTGCTGTGCCACAGGAGAACAGAGTTAGGAGAAGTAGACTCCCAGGCTATGCTCAGGCTGAAACTTCTAACTCAAGATTACAACCCATGAAACCACAAAACAATATTTCTTGTTTAAGCTGCTGATCTGCTACATTCAATTATTGCAGCTAAGACTAAGGCAAACCCCTAAAGCTCTGCTCTCAAGTAGCTGCCCATACACACAGAGAGGCTTCCTTAAACAGCCCAGAGCATGCTCTGAGCCATTTTCCTTATTGCTCCCCAGGAAGAGTATGCTTCTATGATGTGCATTCCCTCAATTCTTGTGACTTCAAGAGGTAACTCTTTTTCAGGGGCTTTCTGTGGACAATAGAACTTATCATTTGGAATATACACAAAGCACATGCCTGGATATTTGAAGTGCAGGATGGACTTGGATAAGGGAATGGAGAATGTCAAAAAAAATATATACACACATATATATACATATATATACACATATATACATACATACTTATACATATATATATATATATACATACACACACACACACACACACACACACACACATATATATATACATAATATCATCATCCCGGGAGAGATTGGCTCTCTTTCTACCAAACTCACTAATTGCTTACAGATTTTTTTTTTTTTTTTTTTGTCCAGAGATGGATCATGTGAACCATTGCCACTTCCACGGTGACATGTCTATTGATATCTCCATTGTTCTGGTCTGACATATGAGTGATGTATTTCTATTTTAACTTAATATATGCTATAAAAGTTTGTTTTGTTTTTTTTAAATAAACAGCTCTTACCTCAGAGGAGGCTCTGAGATATGAACGACCACAACCTTAGGACACGGACGTGGCTTAATCCAAGTACTGCTTTCCAACATGCAAATGATTTTTATAAGGTTTTCCCTGTATCTGAAAATCAGAAATCAAGATATCTTTAAAATCCATTGGTGGGGGCTTCGTGTGAGCAGGTTACATCAACGTGTACAAGCCTCTATTCCAGACTCAGATGCTGGGTGGCTGACATTCTTAGCCATCAAAATTGGTTGGAGCTAGGGTTATGTTTGTGTTGTGCCCTAAGTTCACGAGAAACCCAGATGAGCCCAAGAATTTCGAAGAAGTCCGAGGCAACTCACACAAGAGTTTTATTTTCAAGTTCGAACTTGGTTCGCCTACCTAGCACTCACTAGGTGAATGCTGGCAAGCGACTCCGAGTCCAGAAATCATTGGGTTTATATACAGTAATGTTAAGAATACTGTGCATATTTACAGAAACGGGGAGTAGGGGGGTAGAGGGTGGAATAGTACTGAAGTGGGAGGGGATTAATGGGTGTCTGTTCAAGGACTAATTTTATGGCCAGTTGTAACTGACTGTCACTTGGCCTCTGTTTACCCTTTACTTTTTCCATGATCTCCCTTGAGCTTGTTATTTCTCTAAGGTCTCAAGGACAGGCACCTGGAGAGTTATCAGGAGAAGTGTTGGCTTTTGTAGACACAGAGGAGGTGCTATTCTGACGCTAGGGGAGGGGGAGGGAGCCCCAGGCTGCTGCAGGAGGATGGAAACCAGCTGTCTGCATATCCGCCAGGGTGGGGCAGGAAAGGAGGATGGGAGCCTCTGGCAGGGAACACAGAGGCAAACTGTCTGTACAACACAGAAGTCTCTCTAGTATCAGTAATTCAGGGGTTACAACATGTATACATTCCAAAAGAATTTACCTAAGTCACAATGATGTTAAATGTAAGATAGAAGTGACTGGTAAAGGTCGGTTAAGGGGTTCAGCCAAAGTCTATTTGCCTCCTAACCAATAGCACTTCAGCTTTGCACTGTTATGGAGGCTCTAATCCATGAACTCCCCCTGTAAAAAGTTTAGTGTAGGTGCACTCTTTCTTCCTGGGAATTTCAGTTAATAAGGGACTCTGGGAGTAAGCTGATGATTGGCTCTCAGTCCTTGTACCTCAGGCCCCACAAATGATAGACCTTGGCCTAAATTCCAATGGACTATATAAGTTCCTTCTGCTACCAGTACAATATGTATGACCGCGGTATCAAATGATAGATCCCTCAATACTTTCTCACATCTCGGAGTGGGAGCTTCCTTTAAAGATAGTGAATCGCGAAATACAAATGAGCAGGGGAAGAGTTCAGTCACTGCTGGTAGGTAGGCAATGGGGATTCCCAGAAGGGTAATTGTGACATGCAACGCCTAGAACACCTGGATTCTTTGAGCTACATGTTTCTAAAGGTAGTTAGAAATGTGTGAGAATCAGTTTGGATTTTTATCACATAATGTTTGAGGCTCAAAATGAAATGTGGAGTATAAAACTCAAGAGACCTACAGAGGAAGGGAAGAAATTTGTCATGAAAACTGAGTGATGGAAAACACTGTTCAAAAGACGCGGAAAGACATCTTTGCTCCACATTTTGGTGCCGACTGAGCCCAAGCACACCTCTGCATCTTCTTTTATGAGAAGACTATAAGAGTCAGATGTTAACATGACCCCTTGGAGGCTGTCCTGCCTGTTTACAATATGGCATTGGAGAGGTTTTGGAACTCAACAGCTTTTCTCCAAGTTTTTATTCTCCATCTTCAAGGCCATTCCAGACAAACATCTGTGTTTCATATCGTGTGTTGGGCACAGTGCTACCCAAGTGTTATCAAATGTTTTTCCTCCATCTGTTGCCTGCTGAGGTAACACTTGATTAAAACCTTTTTAAAAAGAAGTTCAGTTTTATAGCCATTTCCACTCTTTGGCCCCCACAGGAAAAATAAAGGAAGGTTCTGGGTAAGAACTCTTTCAGAATTGATAGCCAATGGACTTTCTGAGGACTGTTAAAGTTTACAGATCTTGGGAAATACACATCATAGATATGCTTGCATTTTGTACAGTGCCACGACATGTTTTTGCATACAGGTAGCCTACTTAGTCTTTCTTCTTCTCATCTTGACACAAACAGAAGTTGTTTTGGAAAAGAAGTTTCTCAACTGGGAGACTGTCCAGATCAGAATGTCCTATGTCCAAGTCCCTGAGGAACAATCATGATTGTTAATTAATGTGAAAGAATCCAGATTACTCTGAGAATGGCCATCCCTGGGAATTAGTCTTCGATTATATAAACAAGCCGATTGAACTTTGTCCAGAGAGAGGAAGCTAGTTAAGCAGCCTTTCTCCACTGTTTCTGCTCCAGGTTCCTGCTGTGGCATTCCTCAAGGATAGACTGTTATCTGAAGGTACAAGTGAAAATTGCCATTTGTCCCATAAGATGCCTTTGATCATATTGTTTATCACAGCAACAGAAAACCAACTGATATCTTGATGGTACTCTGACTTTGTTTCCTTTGTGTATCATCCGGTCATCCATGACAACATCTCTAAAACAACCATCACCCACTTCCACTAGATGATATCCTGTTAGACAGACACATCAATAAATGTAAATGCCTGACTTTTCTTATTCATTTAAGTAGCCATGGTGAACTCGCTTTGAAGTCATGTGTATGGACTGATGGAGAGGCCACATGCAATGCCTTCCAGCCTGTCTGTGTAAAGAGTAAATCACCCATTTGCCCTCATTCCTAAGATCTCTCATTATTATTGTGCAAATTTTGGAAACTAAACTCTTCCTGTTCCCCTCAAATTATCTCACTTATGAAATCTTTGTCTTAATCATTTCAAATAAGAGAAAATCAACCAGCAGTTAAATACCGACCTGTCACCACTATTGATCTTGGATTAACAGGAAGAGTTTATTCTTCAAATAATTTTATTTACCTTGGGCGGGAAGACAGGGATGAGGAGGTCAGAGGGCATCTCATCAAGGTTGGTTCTCTCCTTCTACTGTGATGTGGGTCCTGGGATGCAACTCAGGCTGTCAAAGTTGGGAGCAGGCATGGTTACCTGCTGAGCTGTGTTTTAATGAGCATATTAATTACTGTTTTTCTGTTCTGAAGTTATAGTCAATCAACATTTATTAATATCATTGATTTCTTAATGAAACAATTATATAGCAAGTCTTTCTTCCTCTTTCCCATCATTAATGATTTTTACTTGAATAAATGAGAAACTCGATCCTAATGAGTTCTGAAAATTATTTCTGAAGTTGCAGTCGCTCATGACACCTAAAATTTGAAGAGCAAGTGTACCATAACACTTAGAATTGTTTTTACTTTTTCAATATAGAGAATAGCTTGTGACTCTTTTTTTTTTTCTTGAAAAATGTTCTCAGCTGGCCAAATCATCAAGACCTTTTACTGTATTTTCTGATAGACATGGACTAAGTAAATACAGTGTCTTTCTTGAAATCTATAAATATGTTAAAATGAGACAAAACACAAGTCCCACACTGGAATAACAAGTAAAGGAAGGTCAAGGGAAGGAACCTCTCTCACCATCAGCTTATTCTCCCCACGACTCCAATGTCTTTCTTCCAACCACTAGAAGATATCTCTTTTTCTGAACTGCATCTGGAGGTTAATCATGCAGATTTGCTTTGAAGAACCATTCGAGTCTCTGTGAAGCACCTGCTGGACTCTGCACAGCTTGAAACAACCAGATTTAATAATGGGCAGGCTAACAGGAAAAAAAAAAAACCCTCACAGTATCTAAATTCTCATGGAATCCAGTTTTGCTATTGATTTATTTTTAGTTAAAAAAAAAAAGTATTTTCCCTGTAAAAGCTCTTTGCCTAGACCAAAAAAAAAAAAAATGTACTTAAGAGAGGTTCATTTAAAGGAGCAAAGGTATCTATGCAACCCTGTTCAAGAAAAGAGCATTGAGAAATTGTCTTATCTACTTCTAGATGACAGTCAAGGTTTCACTTTCTGCTTTCCTGTACTATGGCCTGAGACCCCCAATCTCTACTTGTAAGAGCGTTTCCTTTTGTTCTTACTTATTACTAATAGTCTTGTAGCTTTATTTTTCTGATAAGCCAGATTCTAGGCCTAATTTTAATAATTTCTGGTTTCCAGGTTCTCTACTGCTTAGCTCTAGTGGTTATGTTTGCCTCAAATTGTTACCATGTCATTTAATTTAGCAGTCAGTTAATGAACACCAACTCTAAGCTGGCTGCCTCTCCATGTTCCAATCCATAGTGGCCACTGAAGAGAGACTCCAAGAAAAGAAACAGATTGAAGATCTCCACTGATCATTAATCTGTGAAGGTAATTTAAAGCAAGCTTCCAGAGAACACACTGATGTGATGTGGGATGACGTTCCTGTTGTCTAGGAAATAATCTCTATTGGCCGAATTATCCATTTATCACATATAGAAAATAATGTTTCTGTAGAAAATATGACAGCCAACTCCAAAGAGACACTTAACTTTGTATTGCTTTAAGCCTGAACACAGAGGCACTAAACAGTTAATAAAATGTATATGCGATTAATATTTTACACATTCCACTGCACATGACATACACTATGAAATAATATTAATCCTTCTGTATACTGGGACTGTACAATTCTCATGGGATTTTATGTGTATGGAAAGTGTGTTTGGTGAAGGATGTAGTCAAGAAAATAAATCAACAGAGGCAAAAATAAGACAGTGCTTTCATCTGAGCAACTGGACTAGAGAATTATACACATCGCATTTAAGTCAAGTAGTACTATATTGATTTATAATCAAAATAATGACCAGGGCTACACAGCTTTGGGGATATTCCTTATAACTGCTAGACCAATTCACCTGCTCTTCCTCTTCTGAAAGAAAATGAAATATGGTGTGACTGTTTCAGAAATGTCTTGAACAAAGTTCTCCTACCAAGTGTCTTACACTGAGTTTCTCTGCCCGGATAAAGTCTTTTTTTTTTTTTTTTTTTTTAAATCACTTTAGTCTGGGTGGTTTACAGGTATGGCATAATAAATGGTTGCTGAGGCCAGTTCATAAAACAAGCCAAAAATACCTGTTGGATTTTTTAGTACATTTGGTAACTGAAACCAAACTCTTCTCAAAAGTACATGTGGACCATTCTGAACCCACAGCCCTGTCTGAGCTTACCTCACAGTCAGCAGCAACTTCTCGTGACAATAATTAGCCATGTTAGGAGCAAGTCTACCCTGGAAAGGCACACAGAAGCAATTCTTCAAAAAGCAGAAATAAACTATCCTCGCCATCTTTGCCTGAGCTCTAGAGTTATAAGAAGATGGTTGTAATTTTTGAGAGGTAATATTTTTTAGTATTATTATTTTCTTTATTTACATTTCAAATTATCCCCTTTCCTCATTTCCCTCCAATAGCCCTCTATCCCATCCCCCTTACCCTGCTCACTGACCCATGCATTCCCTCTTCCCTGTCCTCACATTCCCCTACACTGGGACATTGAGCCTTCACAAGACCAAGGACCTCTCCTCTCATTGATGTCCCACAAGGCCATCCTCTGCTACATACATGACTGGAGCCTTGAATCCTTCCGTGTGTATTCTTTGGTTGGCAGTTTAGTCCTTGGGAGCTCTGGGGGTACTGGTTAGTTCATATTGCTGTTCCTCAAACAGCAAAGTTTTTATATAATCTGCAAAGTTAATAGACAAATAAGCCTAGCAACTGTCAAATGTATACACAGTACCTGAATCTATCTTAACTATCGTATTTAGAAGACGTAAAACTATATACATAAAAGCAGCACTTATTATCCAATAAGTCAAAAAACGGAGAGGACTAAACATGCCTTCCACTTCCCCTCTGAATTGTTGACAGGGTTTGTAGGAGGGAAAACCTCTGCGTTTAGTTGTATGATTACTCTTAGCCTACCAGCCTAGAGCAGATGGCTACAACCTCATATTCACACAGACAGTCCAGGTTAATCTCAGGTGGGGCACAAAGAAAATTGTCGTGAACGTGAAAAAGAGATTTGTGGAGAGGAATGGGGGATGAACATGAATGACAGGAAGTGATTGACAGTGGCCAGTAAACATTGTGTATGTGAGAAAATTGTCTAAAATTAATAATGTTACTAAATTTAGAGAGCTGGAAGAGAAAGATGAAAATATGATCATATCCTGATCTTGAAAAGATGGAAAATATAGATTTTTTTTTCTTCTTTTTGGCTATATCAAATGTTGTTTCATACACTTTCAGAGTTCATTTTTTGGTGCATATATATTTAATAGTGTGTGTGCCTGTATGTGTGTGTGTATGTGTGTGTACCATCTGTTTTTTAATTATTATACTAAGAACATTTATCTAAAAGGTGGTTACTTATTTGTTAAAATTCAATTATATTATTTTATTATTCATTTCTTTGGTTATGTTTGCATTTGTGTTTTGCTGTGTTTATTTTGTTTTCTTAGTTTTTCTGCTATCATTTTCCTGTGGCTTAATGAAACATTTTAGTATCCTGTTTTTATTACAATCCCACTTTAAATAATTCTCTTAGGCTTAGCTCTGGGCTTTACAACATACATATGAATAACCTACTACAATCTTCTGGTATTAACATAATAACACTTAAAGTCCTCTCTTTGTCCCTCTGTACTGTTAAGCATACTTATCTTAAATATTTCCCTTAAATAAACTGAATATCACCAGATGCCATCACCATTTTTAATCCTGCCACCAATCTTAATTATAATCTAGAAGATGGAAATATAGACTTACCTATATTACTATGGATTGTAATGTTTTCCCATTTTTCATTTCTAAGCCTTCTGTTAATCTTTTTCCTTCATTTTTTCTTTTTAAACCTTCCCACTAGCCATTGTGGTTAGCGTTGGTGATTCAGTAGCAGAATTAGCATCAGCTAATTTGGGTTTTCAGCTCCATTGGATTAGCAATGCCAAGAGCATTAGTGAGCCCCACAGTTTTGTAAATCTGTGTTGGTATTCAGAGTGGCTTGAATTAAAGCAGGGACCCCATCCCTGAATGTGGATTGCACTATCCCATGGGCTGGCGTCCCAGACTGCACATAAAAGGAGAAGGGAAAGACAATGTGCGTTCCAGCATTCATCTAAACGAGAGGCTCTTATTTCCTAACAACCACCGCCAAGACCATCCCCACTACTGTGCAGTCCCTGCCATGATGAGATGTGCTGTGAGAAAGACAAACCCTTCATTCTGCATGTTGCTTCCTGTCAGTTACTGGGTCATAGCAATAAGAAAAGTAACTAATGCCAACAAAAGAATAATTTGAAAGAAATAGTAGAGGTACTAGGAATAACAACATCCTCCATGGATTAGACCTGATCGTGTGTCTGTGTCTGTGTGTCCTCTGGGACTGCTTTGTATGGACAGATGGAAAACTATAAGATATGTTCTAGATTTTAAAAAAAGACTCAGTATGCTCTAGGCAGAGCTTATCTTCTCCCCTATTCTGCTGATCTTACCCGGTCTTTTATTTTTAACTTTACCTGTTACGTTTTTTAGGTCTGTATTTTCCATTTAGTTTGTTGATACCTTTTTCTCTCCTTCCTGATCACTTAAGTCAAAGACTTTATAACTATTTGCTAAATCATTATGATGACTGCTTTAAATTATTTTATTAAACAATGCTAACATCTGATGAATTTAAGTATTGAAATTTAATGATTTTCATTTCTTATTCACACGTTGACTTCCTTGGTATTTCTTATAATAAGTGATTTTGATTTTATCTTGGACTCATGATTCTGAGATTACAGGCTTTATTTAACACTTCTTTTTATTTGTCATGCAATCCCCCTAATGAGATGTAGTATACACAACTGAATATACTTATGCTCCTAATTGGCTCTCTGATGTCCTTATTTAAAGTGCAGTGCATAGCGTCACTTCAGGTAGGTGTGGTAGACATTCATTTTTCACTCTCAGTCTTGCTGATTTCATTTCAGAGGAACTGAGAGAGCTTACACAATTTCATCATCTCCCGAAGGGAGGAATCTGTGAATTGGTTCAAGCTGCAGGATGCAAGCAACAGCTAAATTCCCTCTGGGTCCTTACTCACCAGGTGATCCTCAAGAATGACAGATGAAGAAGACAGGAATAGTACCTCAGGAGTAGGAATAATCTTGTATCCCTATTTGCTTGAAGCCTGTGATGCTAAGCACTGTTGAAGGCTCAAGTATCCATTAGGTCCTACTCACACAGTCATGAAGAAGCCCAGTGTCAAAATAATGTTCCTCTTCGCTTCCTTGTTCAACATTATTTTGATGGGAAAAGGTGGAGATAGTGTAGGATGCTAAACACAATCCAATTCCTATGTCTCTTTTGGCTTTATTAATGAGTAGTGGAGGAGAATCAGCTGTCTGTGATTTCATCTGACGTTAGGAAGGCAAGAGAGAAGCCCAGGTGGATTGATGGATCTTGAACAATTGTCTTAACTTCCACTGTCAGGTACTAATCTAGATTTTTGTCTCTGCTAGCTGCTTGTTGCAGACATGACACTGAGAAACTGATAAGGGGATCAAAGTGTCAAAATATTGCCTAGTTTCAGTGGACAGGAAATAAGACAGCAGCTGCCAGCTCTGTTCCCTTGACTACGGAGTGTGGCCTAGTTTCCCAAGGCTGGAGATGAAAGGTAAGCAATATGCTTGGCCTCACTGAAACCATAGTGGCAGGTGCTTTATCCTTCTGCTGTTCAGCCACAGAAGAATAGTTATTATCAAAATGGTTCTGTTTATAGAACATGATTTTCTTTGAGTGTTTTTGTCTGCCTCTCTTGGAGGTTCTGAGTAGGAGCCTTCTGACATGACATTTCAAGTGTGTGGAAACTTTAAGAACATTCTTCTACACTGTTTATTGAGCATTTGCCTTCAGGCCTCACCCATGATTTCTTACTACATGAAGTTCGCTCAAAGATGTCACTAGCTTTGTAACAGACAACTTGAGAGGGAGAGATTCCAGTAAAATGGCACAAAATCACACAATCACACAATCACATACACCTCATCACCTGACCCATAATGTATTTTGTTAAGTAGAAGCAGGATATAGGTCTTGCCACCAGGAGTAGGAGTTCACAGGAGCCACCTATTGCCTGTCACATGAGTAGCACAATAATTTATTTGTTTTATACATTTAATTAGTAGTTCCTCCCCCAAACTCTGACAATAGCTCATTAAATAGCTTCAGTAAAATTGAGGACAGTTTCTTCTTATGATATGCAAAGTTTGGGGAGAAAATGGAGAAATGCCAAATAAAACAATAAACAACAAAAATATTGGTTTGGGTTAGTGAAAGTTAAGTTTCTTTATAAAAGGATCTATATTGCTTACATTATTGAATTCAATAAAAGAGACTCTGGAAAGTGAGATATTAAATAGCCCAGGTAGTTTGCAAGGTTTTTGGAGTTCTACTCCAGTGATATCTCTGAGAACATCTGTCAACGTACTTGATTTCCTTCAGATGAGACAGAAAACCCTCTGACATTTCAAACGCAACACTCTAATCAAACCTCCATTCTCTGGAATGATTTCAGAGAATGTATTACTGCCCAAAGAAAGTCACGAATGTCTAACATTTCAGCCACAATAGGCATAGCTGAGGATAGAGATACAGGAGGAAATGAGAAGCCAGAAGTCTTAGAGCTGACATCTTTAAGTCCCTCATTGTGAAAGCAGGAGATTGTCTACATATGTTTCAGAGCAAGTGAAAGTAAAAATCAACTTAGATTCATCAATGCTTTTGAGCAAAATGTTTACATTCTTGCCATATGTTAATGTCAAACTGAAAACTCTCTTGGGAAGGTAGAAACTTTGTACTTGAACTACTTTAACCAGATAAAGATATTTTGTGTAGTTTTGGTTCTCAAATTGTTATGCCTCTTTAGTCAGACAGTAGAATTTAAGCTTAGGACTAGCTTATTAAATGTGTGACAGAAAGGGGGAAAATGTTTCTTGATTCCTTTAGAGCCCAATGCCACTTTCTTCAAAATAAAAATAAAAAATAAATAAAAAACAAAACAGATACACGCATCCCTAGTATTTTCATAACTCTCTATAAGAACACTGACCTCTCTACAATGAGATTTGGAAGTGTATATGAAAATAAAATCACTCTGAGACACATCTTAGAACATACTGAAGCAGCAAGTTAAACTGCTTGAAACTATGCATTTAAAAAAAAATCATTCCTGGAGGTTATAACGTAGACTTGAAACTACTGGGCATTAAGTATATTTTGCATCATCTTTCCATGTATCTCTTATCATCAGATGTTCTTGTCTTATAGAACACAAGGAGAAAGGCCAATCATGAGAGCCCAAGTCTTAGGATAACATTATATCTTTTCTTTAAAGATTTATTTATTTTTCTGTTTATAAGTGCTCTATCTGCATGATATACCTGCAAGCCAGAAGAGGGCATCAGATCCCATCAAAGATGGTTGTGAGCAATCATGTGAAAGCTGGGAATTGAACTCAGGATCTTGGGAAGATCAGCCAGTGCGCTTAACCACTGAGCCATTTCCCTAGCCCCTGTAGGATAACAGTATTTCAAGAAGTAGTTGTTTCTTGTAGCACAGGGAGAATCAGCTTAAGATACATTTACTGACATTTTCAGCTGGTCTACTGCATGTGTTCTAAGCTTTCCTTTATTTCCCTATCTCACATCCATAACATCTAACATATGATCAATCTCATTTTTATGGAGGAATAAATATGTCATGTGATCTCCCAATTCCCCAATGACTCTGTGTTCCTTATGTTTCATAGCAAAGAGCTGTGTCCTGATCCTACCCTCAACTATTCTAGCTAAGTTTCTCTTCTATTGTGACTTGGAAAATAAACAATAGGATACTAAAATCCCTATTGGAAAATTTGACCCGGGAAGAATCAAGTTTCACAATAAAAGTATCATAGGGTCACCGACATTGTGTTCCCTGGTGTGGAAATAATGGGTTCCTGGTACCAAAATGTTAGAAAAAAGCCTCTAAAGTCACTTAAATGATGGAGGCATTTTCTCCTGTGATGATTGTGGTGGTGACTGTGATAACACCCCAGTGCCTTTATGAACAGGTCCCCTTAGTGGCGTCTTATTGTCTCTCCTAGAATCTTAAGTGTGATGTCCTAAGACAAGAGGTTCCATTTTTAGCCAATTCACCTTCAGTAGGCAGAAAAATTCTCTCCACTTGAAAGATGTGACTATCTTAAATTTAGAAGCTATAAGTATCTTTTCTTAATATGGCACTTTGATTAAGTGATTAAGGTGAGAGGTTAGGAAAATCTGTCAGGGTGAGTTGCATGTATCCAATATGGTGCCTAGAAAAAGGGGGCTCAGACTGGTGGTAGAAAGGGAAAGCCCTATCTCCCCTAGTGTTAACAGTAGAAATAAAGCAGAAATTAGGATGAAATTGACCTCTTGAAGCTGCAAAGAGAATGAAGCACTTTTCCTCTTGAGGTCTCAGGGGAAAGACAATGACCTGCCAATTGTTTCATTTTGGCCAAGTGAGAGCCTTTCACCATCACAATATAAGAGAATATAAATTTGGCTTGTTTTATAACATCACATCGGAAGTCATTTATCATGGCAGTAATATAAAACCAATACACCATCCAGGAAAACATGCTTCATTTGCCCTGAAACATCATCTCCAGTTGGACTGGTTCACAGGCCAGCTCTCCACTCCCAAATATATTTGTTTTCTAGAGCTTTGTTGCTTTGTGAACAATTTTATCACTTGTGATTTGCGCCCCCCCCCATTTTTCTTTCTAACTGACCCTGCATCCCTTTAATGTATAGATAAAATGGTCCCTTATACAGATTGAATGTATATACTGTTTAAAATTTTACAATACTGTACTCACTACTTATTTCATCTTTATATATATATTCCATTTAGGTTTTTTACAATTTTTTTTCACTTTTATTTTTTTTTTAATTTTTAATATTTTTATTACATATTTTCCTCAATTACATTTCCAATGCTATCCCAAAAGTCCCCCATAGCGCCCCCCACTTCCCTACCCACCCATTCCCATTCTTTTGGCCCTGGCATTCCCCTATATTGGGGCATATAAAGTTTGCAAGTCCAATGGGCCTCTCTTTCCATTGATGGCCGACTAGGTCATCTTTCGATACATATGCAGCTAGAGAAAAGAGCTCCGGGGTTCTGGTTAGTACATCATGTTGCTCCAACAATAGGGTTGCAGATCCCTTTAGCTCCTTGGGTACTTTCTCTAGCTTCTCCATTGGGAGCCCTGTGATACATCCAATAGCTAGCTGACTGTGAACATCCACTCCTGTGTTGGAATTTTTTCCACAAGTAAATATAAATGATTGAAGAACATTATCTTTGATACTTGCAAATAAAGTACAAAAAATGAGTTTCAAATTAGTATGTTTATACTCAGTTGAAACACTAAGCCCAAAGAAAAGAAGTTAATGTGTTGATTCCCAACATGGCTGGGTTCCTAGTCATTAGATCCATATCTTTGTTAATGCATTTACTGAAGATATGGAGGTCACATTTAAAAGAAACTTACAGGAACATAAGCATGACAGCAATGTAGACAAAATGCAGAAAGAAATTAGAAGCTTAATTGATCTAGATATGATTTAGATGAAAATATAAATATTCACAAATTTACACTCCTTTAGAGTTGGAGAAAAATTTCACCCCAATCTTCATTTCACAAAACATAAAACTAGTTTATGAGCAAATGATTTCATGTGTCACAATAAGACTTTATAGGAACAGAGATATGAAAGTTATCTAGAACAATGTTTTAAATTTTGTACATTTTAGTACTAAAAAAAATAGAAACAAACAAAAAATTATAAAACCCCAGAAGTTCTAAAGTCACTCCATTTCCAAACTAAAAAAAGTATAGTTAATTGTGAGTTTGAAGGAATTAGTTACCTAAGTTTTCCTCTTGTTTCCAATATATTTAATAACAATAATGTAGCTGCTTATATGCAATAAAAGAGAAGCAAGTTTACAAAGAGAAAGGGTCTTCTAGCTTGATGCTTTATTTCTTGGGAAAATTACTAAAACAAAACTGATGAACCTTGTAAAGAAGGACTTTATAAAATAAATCGATACACTATCAAAGATAGTACTTGTGCTTGCAATACTGATTATAGAAATGAAAATACACAGTAGTTTGAATTGTGAGCGAGCCAGTTTATCTATGCACCACCTTGTGGACTTGCTTAATTGTAAAATAAGGTCAAACTCCATGAATGACAATTTCCTTGTGTCAGTTTGTTTCAGACTGGCTTGAAATCCATAAACATGATATATTATTATAAAAATAGGGGAAAGTATATACTATAAACTCACCCAATAGAATGACTGACATTTCTATAGACACCCTTACAAACTCAAATCAACAAATTTCAGTGTGTGAACTTGTGGAAAATCAAGCACGTTATTGCCAGATCACAGGAATAAGATCAAAAGGACAAGGGCAATTTCATCTGATGATACAATTAAATATGTATTGCAATTCATGAAATTAAAACTTCATGAGAACAGTTAAATCCCTCATTATTTTTCTGGTCTTCTTTAAACAAATTTTGCTGAGTATTTATCCCATTCCAAGAACTGTGACAAGTGCTCAAGATATGAGAATAAATGAAATTCAGCTCACACCCAAGTATTTAAGAATAAATGAAATTCAGCTCACACCCAAGTATTTAAGAAAAGAGAGATGTCATTAGATCCTACCTAAGATTATATTTCCACCCTAATTTTCTTAGCAATGTAATTAATCAATAATGGTATTGTGGATTCTAAGCCTCCCAATGTCATTACAATTATGCATGAGTATCCTGTGTGAAGGTAAGCAAAATGCTCATATGTTATTATAAATCAGCTCAGCTTAGCTCAAGATTTGTATAGGCCGCCATGAAAGAGAAACAAAAGCATGAAAGTGGTTTTTCTAGTGCAGTAACAGTAACCTTTGGACAATGTGAAAAACAAAACAAGAGTAAACCAGTCACAGTAAATCCTGTAGCTTCCCTGTGCATAGTCTAGGTAGAGTTACATTGATGCCTTAAAGGAATATGTCTAGAACGGTTTACATGAGGAGAGTAAACAGTAAAGAAAACCCTCTACCTACATGTCAAATGGGATTGCTACTGGGGGTTACATTCTACTCCCTTTCATTCTATAAAGCACTCGCATCTTATACTCTAAAGATAAAGATTTCTGAGCTATCTCTTACCAAAAGCATAAGAAAATTCTTTTAAAGACCTTTCCATTTTACAGTTCCATTTGTCTCGGTATACACATACATGCACAATATATTGAGATTATCTTTATTCCTTATGACTCTCTGGTACTCCCCTTTCTTTTTCCTTCTTTTTTTTCCTGAACATTCTTTCTTTCCACCTAATCCCTTAGTGACCACACTCATAAAGAAAACATCATCCCTTCTTCAGCAACTACTGATGGTTAGTAGCAAGTCAGGAAAAAACCTGAATCCTTAAGGGTACCCTCTCTATCCACCGTGGAAAGACAGAGAGAGCATTCCCCAAAGGAAGAACACAAAATAAAATATATTCATTATTATACAAACAAGTTTTACACCTACAGGAACCATCAGTACTTGAGAAGACCCATGGCCTGCTGGCTCTGCTCCAGAGATGGGAACCATGTCACACCACCATCCTGTGGCCATGTCATACCTGTAAGAAGAAAATAATGCCACTCAACATAAAGGTGTCCCTTTAAATCATTGTCAGGTGAAGGGACTATAAAACAATATTGTGAACACCAACTTCTACCTGGTACTGTCAGGGTATTTTGCTGGAGAAGTCACACAATTTTAACACTATAAACAGTAAACTACAAATTATTAAAGAATAAACTTTTCAAAAGAATAATAACTTCAATAAGTAGATAGCAGTCATATTTTGCTACAGATAGTGAAAATAGTTTCTCAGATCTGTCCTCGTCCAAAGATTAATGTTTAGAGAAAATTACTTCAGGAACTTTCTATTCACACAACAATATTGATAACAAGGATTTTCTAACCTGTTGACTATAATTGACATTGACACATCACCCTGTGCTTGGAAAGGGAGCTGCCATTTATATTGTAGGCACTTGGAACATTGATTGAATTATTCACACCTTGAAACTTTCTAAGTCTCTTCAAATCCTACTTCCTGAACCTTTAGTCTAAGTCAAAGGATTGAAGAGCAGGAGCATGAAGAATACACGAGCCTATGTGCACGACATGCATACAGAGACGTGCATGCCAGGGTATATGTGCAGGAGAATGCATGTAAGATCATGCACACAGAAGCATACCTAATGTCTAAGGAAAATCTCTGACCTTTAAGGTCCATAAGAAATTTTCTGTTATCAGAGACTTCTGATCAATATCCAAATATATTCATTACAGGAAAAATGCAGTCATATTAATAACTTAACTGACAGATTTGGTCATAATAATAAGCCAGGAAACAGGTAGGGCAATGTTTGTGTTCTATCAGACCACTAAGGCTTTCTTAGTATATTCTGGATATGGCATGAGTATATCCATGGTTCATACATGGAAAGATTGTTCTTCATTGTAGTAATGTTAAGTTGACAGGGTCTTTATGGAGTAGAACCTAGCAGAAAATAACTAGGTTGTGAATATCTTCACAAAAAGATTAATGCTCATCTCTTGGACTAGATTAATTAGGTCTCACTGGGGTGTGTTAGCACACAAAGAAAATAGTGATTATGAAAAATAAGAAGCATGGGCCCTCTAAAGCCTTTTCACCTCCTTGTTTACATACAAGCACGAGGTTTGTTTGTTTCTCTCTTTCTTTGCTTCCTCTCTGTCACGCTATCCCAGTGTTCCAGGTCTCTTGCCAGGGCACCATTGCCCTGATTTTTGAAGTTTTATTCACTAAAAATATGATTAGGGTAAAACTTACCTTCAATTATTTTGTTTTAGGAATAAATTATTTTGTTTTATCAATGCAAAATATACTTGAAAATATACTTGAGGCAGTAATAATAAAGTAAAACTGTTTAAGAAAAATTTATATCAGAACAAGCATTCTAAGTATTCACCAGTTCTTGGTTCCAGATGACACATGAGCTGGTAATTAACTCTTTACTTTAACTTCTTATGTAATTTAAACAATGAAGCTTATGAACAGTCACAGAAATGTTCTGACTCCTGCATAAAATGCCAAACTAAAAGCGATTTTACTTCAAAATAAGAAAAAAAAATAGAATCTAATCCAAAGAGAAGACTTTCAGAAATACACACACACACACACACACACACACACACACACACACACACACACACACACAGTTATATGCCAGGTGAAAAGTACAGAGAAGAAAAAGGTTGGAAAGTTGAAAATAAGGAAGGTGAACTGGAACACAGCTCTAACCAGGAGGCTTCTGGTGCGAGGCAGTGAACAAAGGCATCATTCAAGCACAGTTCAGTTTTTCTCCCTGTTACTGGGAACTGTGTCCTAAGAAAGAGTAGAGTTTTCATTGAGAAGATTCCTAAATAAACCCGGAAGCAATAGCCAAAGCAATTATGCAAATTTGGTAAAACACAAAAATGAGAACAAGAAAAACTAATGCAATAGTATTCCAGTTACACCTGGGAGTTCAATGATACTGAAATGGGCAGAGTACCAAAAAAAAAAAAAAAAAAAAAAAAAAAAAAAAGACCTCAAAAGCTCTCAATCAGGAAGAAGTAGATAATGAGAGAGAGAGAGAATAGATGTAAGATACTTAGCCCTAATATTGGAAAGGAAAACCAGCATCACTGAGAAGGAAACCAAAATCATTAAGAGAAAGTCAGCAAAATTAATGGAAAAGCAATGTCGAAGTTAAATTTAGTAAGAAAGTTGAGATAATGAAAAAAAATCAAACCATTGTAAATTGGAAAAATCTAATGAAATGAAAAATCAAAATGGGGAAACAGGAGCAGTGGGCTCATTAAAGAAGAAAGGAGCAACATCAAAGATGGAGAATAGCATTTGTGGCTTCTTATTTTAGAAAACTCACCACTTCTGTAACTGATATGGAATGCAAAACACTTTTGTGACAGGACACCTATAAGTTGGTAAGGAAGGATAGAAGTAAATTTGTCAAGCAAACAGAAGCCAAAACAAACATTTGTACTGATTCTGGCATTTTGTAAAGCAGATTCAAGCCAAAATTAATCAAACACTTGTAGAGAAAAAAAGTTGAATATGACTGTAAAGATTCAAAAGTTTTCTCTGATTGAAACTAAACATAAGGTTAAGTGTGCTAGAAAAAAAAAGAAATAATATTAAAAATAAAAGGCATAGTGGAACTACTCAAATACTAGATAAAAAGTTCCCAAATTTACAGGAAAAAAAAAAATGGGCATGCAAATACAGAGGTATTTAGAACCCCAAATAGACATTATAAGAGAGGAAAATACAATTATGAAAACATACTATCATCAAAAATACAAAGAAAAATACCTATAGTAAAACTCTAAGTGTAAAATGTCACTGAATCCATAAAACCAAAGGAACCAAAACTATTCACAGAGTCACCAGCAAAGAGGACAGGAAATCACAAAACAATGTATTTTAAGTGTGAAAAAATAAGTACTTGTCAGCTGAGACTGATATATCCAAGAAACCTACCTTTTAAATTGTCCTATATAAAAGAATATTTCAGGAAAATGAAAAATAAAACCTACATACAAATTAAGTCAGTCTACAACCTCCAAAATAGTGCTACAGAGGACGCAAAGAGGAAAATATATAAATGCAGTCTCCATTAAGACAGCACAGGAGATAAAAATTTCTTGCATGAGATGAACAAAGGAAATTGAGGAAGGACTTCACTATATCAAATAGAAAACGGTGGGAAAAAAAACTAACACAAATAGGAGAGAAAAGAAAACTAAACAAGAAATAATACAGTTAACAGAAAAACAACCAAGAAAATGATGAGAATTAGCAAATTTCTCTCAGTAAGAACATTAAAAATAAATGGCCTCAACATACCATTAAAACAAGGCAAACTGGATTAAATTAAAATAAGGTAGCATTACCTGTTGTGTCCCAAAAACACTCTCTAGAAAATATGCCCACAGAACTAGAGTCAAAGAATGAAAGCAAAGTATCAAATAAACTAGACAACAAACGAATGAATGTACTTATCTTGACATTTTCTACAATAGACATCAAGAGGAACAAGCTATCATGAGTATATAACAATTGTAATTTGTGTATATGTATATTTATACTATTATTATATTTATATTATAAATTATATTATATTGTATATCATATAAAATATTGTATATATGTATATACATACATACTGAATGTTGAAGTTAGCAATTTAATAAAACAAACACTAATCAGTATGAAAGGTTAAATTGTTCTTGACTCGATAATACTGTTTGACTTCACTGCCCACTTTGGTATCTAGGTTCATGATTCAAATTAAAAATAAAAGGAAGTTAAAGTAGAAACTGCAATGTAGATCAAATTGACAGCTAATATCTGTAAAATATCTCATCCAGTTGTTACAGAATGCACATTTTTCTCAGTGTTCCATGAAATTGTATCTAAAATATATTAGTTTATAGGTCGCAAAACAAGTCTTCTCAAGAAAAAAGTATCACTTTTATTGTTTCCAGTAAAATACTAAAACTAATGTCAGGCTTAGTTTTTTAATGTCAGGAGATCACCAGAGCTGCCCTGAGGCCCAAGGACAAAGCTCCATTGAGGCACCAACTGCCAGGTTGTCTCAGAGACAGGAAGGCAGCCCAGCCAAAAGGGAACTTGGGTATTTTACAAGATAATTGAAGATGGAAAGGGAGTGGCCCTAGAGAACTGAGAAAAGGAACTGAATCTTTATGTGGGGATTTCAGGTCGATAAGATAACAGGATGCTGGGGTCACGCTGCTCTACTAATATAAGGCTCAGAAGTTATCTGTGAAGTGGAGAATCTTCAGTTTTTATTTCCTCAAAAGGAGCTGGTTCACACATGGGTTTTCCATCTTAGGGGACTCCATCTTGACCAGGGACTTATGACAACCTCTCAACTACGAATCACAAAGAAGTGAAATCACAGAAATTAAACAGAAAATAAAATAGAGAATGAATATAAAATTGTGAATGTAACATAGCAGCAGTCTATTGAAGAAGTCAGGGAAGAAGTATTTTAAATCAAACTTAGAATCAAATGAAAATGACATCAGAACCTGACAGAGCTTTTGAATATAGTAATGCAATTCTCACAGGTAAGTTTATACCTATGGATGCTTACATTAAAAAATAAGAAAGATATTAAATTAATAAACTAACCATGGTCCTCGTAGCTTTAGAAAAATGAGAACAATCCACAGCCCAACAGTAGATGACAGGATATAATAAATATCAAGGCAGAAATTAAAAGTAGCCATGCTTCTCTTATGGAAAATCGTTTTCAAGAGGCATTTTAGTTTAATATTTTGAAGATTTATTTTTAGGATGGAAGCGAAGAAACATGGAATCATGAAATCAACAATTGACATGTTCTTGGCCAGTCTAATTAACAGAAAGAGAGGATTACCAAAATTACAGAAATCAGATGTGAAAAAGGGATATTTCAAAATATTCCACACATATTTCAGAAACGTGAAGCCACGTGGAAAAGTATATAAACTCCTAAACACACATAATATCTTGTCTACAGTAGCAGGAAGTTGATTGCTCTCATCTCAGTGGCTCAGGAAGCAGAGAAAGAAGCTTGCCTGTGGTCAAATGGACTTCTTTTTCTTCATTCATTAATTCTAGAACCTTCCCTCATGATCCAGCTCACATTTAGAATGGATCTTTCTCTTTCATTGAATCCTCTTTGGAGAAGTCCTTGAAAGACATACCAGAAGGTGTGCCTCATTAATTTACTGTGTACTTTCTAGTCAAATCAAGTTGTAAGTCCAAATTAACCATTAACAAGTTACACAGTTCAAGTACACAACATGACAGAGTAAATATTCCCCTTCCAAAACAGAGGAGATATTCATGTCATGGATACAACAGGAGATGACAAGAAGAAACTAGCAGGAAAAAACAATAAATTGAGCCCTCTACACATCATCTTGGAGTCCTGATGGTTTCATGTGCTCTCCAACAATCTTAGAAAGTCTGTTCTCCATTCTACAGCTTAGAAAACTAAGCATAAACTTGGACCAGTTCCACATGGTGCTTAGAGCTTTGCTACACAAACATTCCATATTTCTGGCATCTCTAGTATCTCAGGATCTTTACTGCAGCTTAGATTTTACCCTTAAATCTTTGCACTCAGGACTGATGAAATCCTTGTTGAGAATATGGCAATTCTACA
Organism: Mus caroli; assembly: GCF_978045245.1. Taxonomy (NCBI): domain Eukaryota; kingdom Metazoa; phylum Chordata; class Mammalia; order Rodentia; family Muridae; genus Mus; species Mus caroli. Next base: position 11,332,789 of record NW_028227275.1, on the reverse strand, counting down.
CATTGTCTGATGTCATTGTGAAACCCTCATACAAATGTCCGTGAGACCTTTACTCTTACCTTAGGGCTTCCTAAGGTCCCACACCACATGGACAACTGCAAGTCTTATCTCCAGTTCTAGATGTAGCTTGGATCAAAGCAAAAACAGCAAAAGTCCCTATACGGATGAGCCTGGAAAATGAGTTCCTTGAACAAGGGGACCTGGAAAATGTCTTTGTTCAGGCACTCCATACTCATTTTTTTTTTCTAATTAGTTTTCATGGTTACACACTTTAGCTCTCACTGGATAAAGAACTGAGCTTGTGGCATATTTCCTATTATTCCATATTAAAATTCTGGATTGTTTTTAATGTTGCTAATCTCTAGCAATTACAGACGCTTAGTATTCACCTACTTTGTTTGCAACTGTAAACACACTGAGACCCCTTTCTGTACCAGCTGCACATTTTCATATCTTTCAGCAGTCTCTCTCTGTAAATCTATGAGTGGTAAGCAGTAACCATGTCAAAGTCCACATGTTATTGTGTCTTAAAATTCCATCTGCCAAAATTAGTCCCTGGCTTTGAATTGGACTTCACCCACATTTTCAGAACATAATCAGAATACGATCAGATTTTTTTTATCAAAATATTGCAGTACAAGAATAGCATGAATCCTGATAAAGCTTGTTTGTCCCTTTCTATAACTTTCTGAGCAGCCTTACTATGTGCATGTGTGTGTGTGTATAATTAGTATTATACTATTATCTTATAGGCTCATGTGTTTAAACACTTGACCTCCAGCTGTTAGTAGGTTGGGAAGGCTATGGAACCTTTACAAGGTGAAACCTTGATAAGGAAAGTGAGTCTCTTTGTATGGGGTTTGAGGTTTATAACCCTTCCACATTTTCTTTCTGTTATTTACTTCTTGGCCTATCAATATCTGCAAAAGGCATAGTGCTGCATACCTGTAGTGTTGAATTCAATTACTGCCACATCTTCCCTCTACATGTAACACACGTTCTTCCACAAATGCAAAAGGCCCACATATTACATAGTCAGGTAGTTATAGAATTAACCTTACTGTTTATATCAATTTTTATATTATCACTTTTTTCTTGTAATGAATAAATATTTAACCAAAAGCAACACAAAAGCATCAATGTTCATTTCAGTGAACATCCTAGAAATACAGACTGTCATGGAGGAAAGGCCATGATGATGCAGCCAGCTATTTTCCATGGTAACAGTGAGATGTTGTTCACAGTTTAGCAATCCAGAAGCAGAGAGAAGAGAATGCCAGTACATGACTGACTTTTCTGTTGTCACTTTTTGTTCAGTCTGTGACTCCAGACTATGGATGGTGCCACTGTCATTCATGACAAGCTAGTGTTTCCCTTCAATTCTCTCAAAAAGAATTCTAATATACACACAATAGACACACCCAAAGGTATGCCTCACAGCAGATTAGGAGTTCCTTAACCCAGTGAAGTTGATTGTTGAGATTTAACTATCACAGATAACACACAATGAAATGCAGAGGGGGGAAAATGCTTCCTAGAAAAGGAAAGGCCATGACTGAATGGCTTCAACACCAAATTCTAAAAGAGAGTCAATAACGCTGTTCCACAAAATAAAAACAGGAAGAAATACTGCCACATTCATCATACAGAATCAGAACTACCATGACACTAAAACTGAGTAAAGATACAACAATAAAAAGAAAATTATAGACCAATATTCCTGATTAGCATAGACACAAAAATTCTCAACAAAATATTTGCAAACTAAATTAACATATTATGGTAGTAACCATAGTGACAAACACAATATGCCACTGTCACAGAAAAGATATGTAAATGTAGTACATGAGAGAATGTAGAATTAAACACTGTTACAGCCAGTTGATATTTGACAAAATATCAAGAATCTATATTGGTTAAAAAAGGTTCTTTGAAAATGGTGCTAAGAAGTGTAGATACCCACATGTAGCAAATAAAATTATAATCATAACTCAGGTCCTTCAAATTTTTCTTCAAAATACAATGAAGTCCTTAATCTATGAATCAGAAGTTAGAAAACAATAGAGAAAAAGATATAGGTAAAACACTTTAAGATACAGACACAGGGAAAAAAATCTCAAAAGGACTCTGGTGATATAGGAAATGACTCTAAGAGATTACAAGAAAGTAAGAAACCATCTGCACCCCAAAGAGAGCAGTATACAGAAAGGGGGAAATGATTTGCCAGTCATACAACAGAGAGGAGTTAATAGCTAGGTTCCTTTGCAAAAATTATCCTTAAAAAATAGTCAGCCTAATGAACTGAGTAAGCAGTTTATAAGAAACAAATCACAATGACCAATAAATATTTGAAGAAGTTGTTCAACATCCTTCGCTTTCATGCAAACTAATAACTATTGTGAGATTCCAGCTCATCGTACGCCAGAACAACTAGCACCAAGAAAATAAATGATAGTACATCCTGGTGAGGATTTTCGGAAAAGAGAAACACTGTTCCCTGCTGGTGCAATGTAAACTCCGGTAGTCACTATGGAATCTATAGAAATGACATAAAACCGACAATGAAGAGAGAGAAAACTGTCATTTGACAATTCTGGGTGTGTTTATGAAAGAAGCTTAACACATCACAAAGGTACATGCACATTCATGATGTTTGGCATGCTTTCACAATAACTAAGAAACTAATTGGATTAATGAATTAATGAAAAAGGAATTGAGGTGCATATACACAATGAGATTCTATATACTTTTTTTTTTTTTTTTGGTTCTTTCTAGACAGGGTTTCTCAGTGTAGCCTTGGAACTTGCTCTGTACACCAGACTGAACTCGAACTTAGACATTTGCCTGCCTCTGTCCTGCTTCCAAGGGCAGGGATTGTGCCACAACAGACCTGCTGAGATTCTCTGTTATTCACAAGAATATGGATAAAGATGGAGAGGTAAGACATCAAATGAAATAACCCCCAAAACAAACCTTCCACATTTATTTCATATGAAAAAGCTATATTAAATATGTGTGTGTGTGTGCTTGAGTGTTAGTGTATGTATGTGTGTGCTGTGTGTGTATACATGTAAAGGGTATTATTACCAGATGTGAGGAAGACATTGGAGGAGAGCAAGGGGAACAAGGGAAGGGATAGTATGTAAGAAATGCAGAAGAACAAGCTACTTGAAGGAAAGAAGAGGTTAAAAAAAAAGGAAAACAGGGAAGGCCGAAGGGGGCAGAAGATGTATAAAAATGCCACAATGTAACCTGTCTCTTTAACAACTAAAATTTGATTTGAAAGAAAGAAAGTGTTTGATGATTATCTGCTACAAAAAGATTTCCCTTCAGAAGCCATTGTTTATCCCCACCCAATTCTCTTATTGCAGTACTGCGCTTTATGGAGAGTCATACGGGCAAAGCAGACACCTTTTTGTAAATATTCATTTCCTTAGAAAATATGAATCTCTCTAGAGAAGTTCCTGTCAAATATTATTCTCATCAAACTAAATTCTAATTATATTTGCTCTGCAAAACAGCACTAACTGGATTTTAGCCACCAAGCACAACATACTGGTCCTAGTCACACAACACTGACTTCCTAAAAAGTCCCATTTGGATTTAGAACTTGAAGTCTTGTCCACCGCTTGAAATTAAATAAGACTCGAGTTAGATATTGTTCCCATCCGCCATGTTCAGCGTATGTACTCACTGCCTATCTTTCCTAACAACAGAACATCAGTCACCTGTGTGACACTTCTGATGTAGTAGTAAACCTTAGAGTCTTTTAAAGTCTCACATAAATCAGAAACTACTAGACCAGTCCTTCATTTATGTCAATTTCTGTTTCCCATATGATCCACTTTTATTATTTCAATAGCTGGACTCATTCATTAGTAGTCACTCTTGAATAACTTTTCCTTTTCTCAGTGAAGAAAATTCCTTGGTATCCTGACCCAGCACTGAAGAAGCCTGCTTGGCCTCCTTTCAGAAAGTAAAATCTTTATAACATTGTATAGCCTCTGAAATCAATGCAGTTCCTTTGACATCCATGCTTGACAGAGATGGCTAATCTTGTATGATTAAAAGAATCTTATGTTAAGAACATTGGCAAGTCTTCTTTGAATATATAGGTGACACTATATTAGGGTTAAATGAATAAGCAGCAAATGGTAAATATTTAATGGCACTGTACCTATAACTCTCTTCTTTCTAAAGAAGCAAAGAAACAAGGTCTCTATTTTTAGGTAAGTCCAAATAGGAAGCAATCCATCCTTCTATATAATCCAGGAAAACCTTTTTCATTGACAAGTAGTGACATCATAATAAGCCACATGGGTGCATTGTCCAGCATCTTGCTCCCAAGAAAGATGCCTATTTGATGGATCCTACTTAAATGCCTTGTTATTTTTTAAAATTAAAAAACAGATAAGCCTGAGATGTCAGCAATTAGGACTGTGGTTATCTTGTCAGAAAAATAGAGGTTGGTAATTAACACAGGCCTTCTTGGTGTCATGCTGTCTTGTCTCCCCATGTCCATGGTGGTTAGCCAGATATATCCAATGGTAAGAATTCACTGAGCCCTACCCTTACAGATATGAACTTCTCTTCTCTGTAGTTATTATTTGAATTATAAATTTTCTCTAAAACATATATACTAATACATATGCCTACCTCCAATAACTTCGATGGTTTATTAAGTGGAATATGCAAGCACAGGCCCTTATTCAAAGTTGAAAGTGATGATTTTGCTACAGCTTCCTTTCTGCTTATCCTTCCTTCTCTGTTTTGCTTTGCGTCTGGTAGGCTATGGTGATTTCAATGAAAATGGTCCCCATAGATCTACATGGAGTGGTACTATGAGGGGCTGAGGCTTTGTTGGAGGAAGTCTGACCCTAGGGTTAGGCTTTGAGGTCTCAGATGCTCAAGCTGGGTTAGTGGATCTCAGTCTTTTCCTGCTTCCTGCAGATCCAGATGCAGAACTCTCAGCTTCTTCTCCAGCATCATGTCTGCCTGCATGTCACCATGCTTCTCTTCATGATGATAATGGACTAAACCTCTGAAATGTAAGCCAGTCCCAGTTAAATGTTTTCCTTTATAAGAGTTGCTGTAGCCATGGTGTTTCTTCACAGCAATAGAAACCCTAACTAAGACATAGGTTTACAACGAAAAAAGTGAATCTCATCTCCTTGTATCTCTGATTCCTTTTGGGTTTGGATAAACGAAGAAGAGCACAAATGTAGATTTTTTTCCACTGTGCTGTGCTTGGTCCAGGGAGTGGCACTATTATGTGGTGTGGCCTTATTGGAAAAAGTGTGCCACTGTGGAGTGGGTTTTGAGACAATCCTGCTAGCTACCTGAGGATACTCTTGCTCCTGGCTTACTTGAAGATAAAAGATGAAGATAAAAAACTTTCAGCTCCGCTAGTGTCATGTTTGCTGTGCTTCCTGCCACGATGATAATAGACTGAGACTCTGAAAAGGTAGGCAAGCCCCAATTAAATGTTGTCCTTTACAAGAGTTGCCTTTGTCATAGTGTATGTGTGAAGCAATAAAACCCTTTCCAAGACACTCATTCTGTCCTTTGCCAATGTTTCCTTGGGTGTTCATGCTTATGACGATGGCTTTCACTGGGCTTCTTTGATTTTTGTATCTTTGCTCTGTGGTCCTTGTAACATCTGATTAGCTTAGCTCTTTGTTAAACACATATACTGTTTCTCAGCTCTCATCTTTACCTTAAAACATTTTGCACAACCAAGGCATGATAATTCTGAAACATGTACCTATTTAGAACTCAGGCTCCTTTGGCTTGTCAGGTTCTTGCTCAGGGCTATATGGTTATATTCTAGCCCTAGTGCCTTCAGTTCCAGATGCTTCTCTGAGATCTTAAGATGAGATCTTTCTTAGGTATCTGTGTAGAGAACACCTGATAAGGTGAGAACAATAAAATCTTGAAAAAGTGTTTCCCTATGAAAGACTCCAGGGAGCCTTAGCTTACTGGGGACCCCCTGAGTGAACCACATGGAGCCAAGATCCATGCAAAAAGCAGAGGAATTTATTGTTCCAGTGCACTCGGATCATCCCAGACCCAAAGGAGAGGCAGTAACCCTCGCCCTCCCTCAGTACCTGTTCAGCAAGTTTTTATATGGTTTCTAGGAGCAGAATAGAGCATCATCAAATAGGCACAATATGATTGGTGGAAACAATGCACCCTTTAAATTGATTGGTATTTAGGGAATGAGGTGACAAGGACTTCCTTTTCTTGAGGTGAGCAAGTCGGCCAGTCCTGCAGAATGTGTCCCCACCCGCAGGTTCGTTCCCGCCCTGTGGTTTGAGAACTGTTAATAAGCCGCTCCCTTTGGGAGGGGCAAGTGTTTCATGACCTTCTCAAAGTGACTAAGCTGACCTGTTCACCTACTCTGACACAGTTTGCAGTGTATTTTCACTATCTCCAGCCATACGTTTGTCTGTATCCCAAACCTCCCATCTGAGGATTCCCTGAACTGGAAGATAAAACAACAGCACTTACCTGCCTAACCTTTGACCCCAGTACTTTGACGGGGAGGGGGGGGGGAGCAGGGAATCCCACTGATGTACAGAAGTTGAAGACTTTTACATTGATTAATATAATGTATGATCAGAACCTTATTTCTTTCATTTAGCAAAGTTCCTGAAGCTACTATTTTCCTTGCTGGAAATACTGAAAAAAATTACTACTGGCTAGCAGTTATCAGTTTCCACAATTCCTTCTCTACATCTATAACTTATCACTTATCTTCAGTTACTTCTGCTGCTGGCCGTGTTTTCTGAGAGCATTATTGACAAACTACTTCAGTAGTTCTAATCCAGCAGCAATGTTGAACATCATTGATTTAAATCTTATCGATGGCATTGGGGGTGAGCACATGAGTTCTGTATTAATTTTCTGTAGTCACTGTAGCAAAAGAGTGCAAAGATCATGGCTTAAATAATATAAATTAATAATCTCACAGTTCTGAGGGTAAACTCCCAAATTCACAGGATCGGAAAGTCCTTGTTATGAGTACATGTAACAGGAAAGGATCAATTTGCAGCCACTTCCTCATCTTCTGAAAGGTCTGCGGCTTGGGACTTTTACCCTTTGTATAAATACAACATCTCTGAATACACATCAGTGTCCAGAGTTCTCCTTGACATGGAAACACCAGGCATAGTAGATTTGAATCGTCTGAATCTAGGACTGTATCGGCAATGACTATTTCCAAATAAGGTAACACTCTGAGCTACCGAGACTAAGATTTCGACATACTATACCAAAGGAACAAATGCACCAAGCTAAAGCAACCTGGAAGAAGGATTTCCTAATAAATGGCTGCTCTTTTGAGTTGTTGTTGGTACTTTGATCTCTTTATTTGGCAAGCTTTCTTTCTGAACATGCAGCAGATGTGGCTCAGGTGGTTCTGACAGGGCTCCAAGGCTCTAGGTGGAAAGTGATTTAATTAGTTCTGGGATGAGCACGCAACTCAGGAGAAGCCAAGGAGAGCAATGCTGTTAGGCTTGAAAGCTATCAGGGCTAAGGATTATGGAAATTACATAATGTTAATATGGTCTCTGTCTCTTTAAATGCAACAAATCCTCATGATAAAGAGAGGATCCTAGGGAAAACAGACCCAAGAGCTGCAGGTAAAGGATGCTACAGTGATGTTTAGGCTCAAGGATAGTGAACTTGCTGCTTTTGGCTTCCTAATTACAAAAGGCAGGAAGAATTCTCGAGATTTAACCTAAGCTGAGTTTCTGACACACATGGAAGGCGTGATTTTCATATACATCCTTACCATAAGACAAATAAGTATATATTTTAGTACATAATTTCTTAAATGTGGACATAAAAATAAGCTGCAAAGGATGCTGTTCTTGGTTCCCAAGGTCTTCTCATTCAGAAGTCTTCAGCTTTTCATTTCTAGCTGGTTAGGCTGCAAGTCTAGACACCATGCTCTGACAACTGTTGCTTCAATCCCCTTAAATGGGGCAGTTCGGTAGGTAAAAAGAATTGCAACAAACAGGATTGAGAAATCCATGGCTTGTGTTGCTCATATCACTTTTAATATGATGTCTGATTCGAGGGAAATGTTATGTCTCTCTGGCATCTTAGAAATGTTTTTCTTTTTCAATGAGGTCCAAAACAATGCCTGTTCCCAAGCTACAAGGAATCGTCTAATTTCCATGTAAATGACTAAATCTGTCATTATTTTCTCAATATCAGACGTCATTTATACATTTCCCTTCGAGTAGTACTTCAGTGTTACTAGTCTGATGGAATTGTCTGAGGCAGAATTCAAGCAACAACAAATCCCCTGAGCTAAAAGCATTTATTATTGCCTAGTATCAAGTACCACAAACTAGGATTGCATACCACCTGTTCACCTATGATGTAGCAAGTTTGAGACAGGGCACTCACCTAGGACCTCCCTAATGTAAAATCTCTCCTACAGGGATATTCATGGGCGGAGAAATACCTTTTGAGCCTTAATAAAACCCCAGTGTTTGATCAATCAGTAAATGTATTTCTGCATTCAGTCAATCTATCAAGAATGATAGAGCAAAAATGTAAATGACAGACACTCCATATTCTCTGGGCTAGAGAGATGACTCTACAGTTAGGAGCCCCGGTGAGTACTGCAGAAATGCAGCATAGATTCATAGGACCCACATGGTATCTTACACATATCTATAATTCCAGTTTCGGGAGATCTGATGTCAATGTCATACGTTGGCTTTCAAGGGTGCTGCACACATGTAGTGCACCTGCATATGTCCTGACAAAAACCACACATATAAAATAATATATATATATATATATATATATATATATATATATATTTACAATAGTTCACAAAATTCTCCCTTCTCACTGTCAGCACTCAGTGCCAAGGTATGCATTCAAGAAGTATAACACTGACCTAGAAATCGAGAGACACAGATTTTTTTATTCTGACTTTTACAATGCTGGTGTAAGCCACCTGGCAAGTGATTTAACCTCTCAGAGATTTCCTATAAAGACAAGGACTTAGAATACTTTCATTTTCAATTTCTCATCTTCTCTGGATGTATAGGTCTGAATCCAGCTGGAAAGATAATGTTCTGGCTTGGAACTTGACAAAGAAAAAAGAAATCAGGGGAAGAGACTTGAGAGAAAAGCTAGCATGTTTGGGCCTCAGACATCACTGGCTGTGAATCCTGGCTCTGACACATCATAGCTGCAGATCCCTGGGTAGATTGACTAAATCACTCTGAGTTACAAATACTTCATCAGTAAAACTGAAGTAAAAATACTTACCTGGAGGGTTCTTGAGGATTGGAGCTAATATATGCAAAGCACCATGCAGCAGTTCTCAATCAAGGGTGGAATAAATTGCCTGGTGTTTAAGGCATTTCTCCAAGGAGATGTAGAGCAGATTTAAATGACATATAAAAAAACAAAAGCCCTCTGCATCAGGACCGCTAGGCAGAACTCTCTCAGCCAAGTAAATACTTGACTTGCCCTGGGGTTTGACCCATTATGTGCTTCTAGTTTCTGTTGCTCTATTACCCCAAATTAGTCAAAATTTTTGGCTCTGGCTTTTCCTGGCTGTCCCTACTTCCCTGTTATGAACCTTGACTGATACCTTGCTATGCTCTACTCTCTTCATCTTCAGACAGTTTCAAGGAAGAAAGAATACTGATTTCAGTGCATATTTTGATGTGCTCCTCCACCTCATGGTTTGGCTCTTCTCTTCCCGAATTGACATGTTCAGCACAATTCCCGTATGTGAATAACGATAAGGACATATATAACTAGCCTTCCTTAGACCAGTGTAACAACATATTTACAGCTTATGAATTTCTTGATACTGCTATGAATTCAAGAGCCCATGTTACTAACAATACAGCAGCAGCAGCGGCAGTGGCAGCAAATAACCAGGAAAATCAAGATGAGAATGAAAAGAAGTTTAGAGGCAAACTAATCTCTTCCCACTGAAGGTAACATTTGGAGCAACTCTGTATTTCTAAACTTAATGGTGAGAGACAGAGACATATATCTCAAAGGAAAGGATTATCAACTACAATAAATAATATAAAACAGGCATCCCCACACCCTGGTAACTCAGACAAGGACATCCTCAGCAAAACAACTCTAAATCTCAGATGGCTGTAAACATTCAAATATCCAAGTCACCCAGGAACTACCAAACCTAATGTTGCATTCTTGATAGCTATAAACAGTTTAGATTTATTCAGCATGGCACTGCAAATGTCCAAACCACTCCAAATAGGCCTAGAGGCAGGACTAGAATTTCAAAATAATTTCAATTATTGGATGTGTTAAAAAAAAAAAAACAGGCACTTTGCAGCTTTTAGGAAGAAAATTTACAAATAGACTTTAAACACATCTGATGCAGAACAGGATTTAACTTCCTTACTGCAATTACAATTTCATTCTAACCTGTAGAAGCGAGCTGGAGAATAGATGCAGGGATGAGGACAAAATGCTCCCAGGAAATTTGGGATCAACGGGGATCAAACTTAAGTCTGTTCAAATGTGCAAGGGAGCTTCTCTGTCAGTGTCCTCATGGATCCCAAAGAAACAGCCTAAAATTGCCTGACTTTGAAGGCTTCTAGGAACTGGCCCAGCCCACATCCCCCACCGTGGTGCTTTCAATAAGAATGACCCTCGTATGTTCATATATTTCAATGCTTAGTCATTAGGACATTGCATTCTTTGAAAGGACTAGTAGGGTAGTGAGGAGTGACCTTGTCGGCAGAAGTGTGTAACTCCTGAAACCAGGTCTGAAACCAAACTGTTATAATCTACACAAATTAAAATTTAAATATAATCCCCATTAACAATACATCCTTAGTCCATAAGCACTTAGTCTTATGGACTTCTCAAAAATATAGTGTTAAATGTCTCCACTGCAATCAGAACACCAATAAGCACAATGCAGAAATCAGTACACGTTAACATAAATTATGACATCAGCATGAGCAAAATAGTAATTCTGTCTTAATTCTTTTTTTGTTTTCTTTTTTAAATTTTTTAATAGATATTTTCTTCATTTATATTTCAAATGCTATCCTGAAAATCCCCTATACTACCCCCACCCCACCCTGCACCTCTACCCACTCACTCCCACTTCTTGGCCCTGGCCTTCCACTGTACTAGGGCATATAAAATTTGCAAGATCAAACTCTCTTCCCAATGATGGCCGACTAGGCCATCTTCTGCTACATATGCAGCTAGAGACAGGAGCTCGGGTACTGGTTAGTTCATACTGTTGTTCCACCTATAGGGTTGCAGATCCCTTCAGCTCCTTGGGTACTTTCTCTAGCTCCTACATTGAGGGCCCTGTGTTCCATCCAATAGATGACTGTGAGCATCTACTTCTGTATTTGCCAGGCATTGGCATAGCCTCAAAAGAGAGAGCTATATCAGGGTCCTTTCAACAAAATCTTGCTGGCATATGCAATAGTCTCTGTGTTTGGTGGCTGATTATGGAATGGATCCCCGAGTGGGGCAGGTTCTGGATGGTCCATCCTTTCATTTCAGCTCCAAACTTTGTCTCTGTAACTCCTTCCATGGGTATTTTGTTCCCCATTCTAAGGAGGAATGAAGTATCCACACTTTGATCTTCGTTCTTGATTTTCTTGTGTTTTGCAAATTGTATCTTGGGTATTCTAAGTTTCTGGGCTAATGTCCACTTATCTGTGAGTGCATATCAAGTGACTTCTTTTATGATTAGGTTGCCTCACTTAGGATGATATACTCCAGATTCATCCATTTACCTAAGAATTTCATAAATTTATTGTTTTTAATAGCTAAGTTGTATTCCATTGTGTAAATGTACCACACTTTCTGTATCCATTCCTCTGTTGAGGGACATCTGGGTTCTTTCCAGCTTCTTGCTATTATAAATAAGGCTGCTATGAACATAGTGGAGCATGTGTCCTTATTACCAGTTGGAACATCTTCTGGGTATATGTCCAGGAGAGGTATTGCTGGATCTTCAGGTAGTACTATGTCCAGTTTTCTGAGGAACTGTCAAACTGATTTCCAGAGTGGTTGTACAAACTTGCAATCCCACCAGCAGTGGAGGAGTGTTCCTCTTTTTCCACATCCTTGCCAGCATCTGCTGTCACCTGAATTTTTGATCTTAGCCATCCTGACTGGTGTGAGGTGGAATCTCAGGGTTGTTTTGAATTGCATTTCCCTGTCTTAATTCTTAAAAGGTAATATAAAACAAACAAACAAAACCAAACACACAGAGACATACCACATACAAACACAATGTCAGGAAATAGGACAATATACCTTAGGTTTAAAATGTCTAGGAGAACATTTTTTTTTTACCAAGAATAACAAAATAAGAAATAGTTTATGAAAATATCTCTTGCCCTCAAAGAACCTAAACTTTCTCCAGGCATTTCAGGGGTGTTAATCCTTGAGATCATTTAAGGCAACTTGCTTGACTTACTGCCCTGCTGTGTAGTTGGCTTGGCTTGCTTAAGTTTACTTGCTTTTAAGAGAGAAACCCTGAGCTATTTCTTGCCATGTTCTGCCTGGGATGCTCACTAATTTCACTATGCCTTGAATTTTCCAAGTAATAAGCTTTTAAAACTTAAGCTAAAGGCATAGCTTTAATCTTGATTTGTATTCCTTTATGTCCTTGATCTAGAATAATGTATAGCTATGTGGTCATAATAATTTTCTGAAAATAAGTAACAGTTACAAACCAACCTTAAACAAATTAAATGTTCCTTAAAATTTGGGAACAGCATAAGGATATTGATAGATGCCATTTGTTTGCAATTTTGATTGCTATTCCTGGTCAGTTGGTGCCGCAGATGAACCTCACTTGGGACCTCGATTCACAGGCAAAACTCCGGTTCCAGTTACAGGTGGGCAAGGAGGCAGAGAGAAGGAGGGGTGACAAACAGACAAGACACAAGGGAATGTGGATCTGAATGTAATTTTGCTCAAAATGCACACGAGTCTTATAAGTGACTTTTACACAAAACAGGAATGCCTACAAAGGACTGGCAGGAACCAACTGGGATAAAATTCAGTGTTAACAACTGGGATCAAAAGCAGCCCCACCTAAGGTCAACTTAATCATAGAAGTCAGGGGCAAGGGCTTCGTCCCCTTGCCATAGTTCCTATTCTAGTCTATCCTATAGTCCTTCCCCCTAGGCCATTGTAAATTCCTGTGTATGAGTGTAACTCAGCTATCTATAGTTCTAAGTATTTACTCTAGTTCCTCCTTAGACCACAACATTCCTTCTTCCTAGATAATGGTAAATTCCTGCATATGGGAGTCTTGTGCCCTGAGATTTCAAACTCTTTTCCAGTAAGATACTGTAAGAAAGCATGCAAGACCCTCCACAATATCACAGGGACAAATCTGAGGCATTCTAGCTATGGGAATGCCAAATTTCCAGGAGACTAATTTTCCGTGAACTTTTTGCCTCGGGACAGCGTCCAGGTTTTTGGGGCTTGTCGGGAATGTCACTACTGGAGTAGATGTAGCAAGTTGAGGAGGGTAGCTTAACTTTTATAAAACTCAATTAATTTTTTCTTTTAGATTTTTCTCCTTTCCTCATACCCTATTTTCTGTGTTGTTCAATAAATGTAAAGCAAAACCCTTTCTTGTAGACAAGCACAGTTCACTGGCAAGAAGGACAGAGATACAAATAGGTACAGCAAACAGCATATAGAGTAGTTTTTGTTGTATAAACCTTGTCCCTCAAGTTATCTGTGATTGGTTAATAAAGATGCCTACAGTCTGTAGCTGGGCAAAAAAAAAAAAAAAAAAAAAAAGGCTAGGTGGAGCCTTGGTTCTGAAGCTTTGAGTCTGAAACAGAGACCAGGAAGGAAGGAGAGGGAAGAAGGAAGAAGGTAAGAAGGTGCCACGGGGCAGGTGGATCCTCAGCTCATGGCCATGAGGGCTGGACAGTTGGAGTATGAGCATCCCAGGCAGAACATAGCAAGATTTTACTGATGATGGTTTTCTGTGAACCAGCATCTATATCAAGGTCAGGAAATAGCCTGAGTGGATAAGTTAAATACACACACAAATGCACACACATGAACACATGCACTCCCATGCACACACATTCATACACATGTACACATACACAGACACGTACACACACATACCAGGCTGATGATTTCCAACTACACAGAAAACACATAAGACTAAAGTATGGAAAAGAAGCGGCTCCCCAGGGAAAATGCTGTTATCAGAAAAGGTCTACTGGGAAATATAGATAGCACAAGTTTCTGCTACTTATGAGAGTGGAATTATGGATACCTCAATCTGCAATTGGAGAAATAATCTAACTGATGGTTTTTAAATCCTAAAGGAACCAGGAAAACAAACTGTAACATTAAATACAGTTCTTTGGATAGTTCATTGAGCTTCCCTTGACCTGTTATCATCTCTAAGTGTTTCCATGGTATCAGTGCATTCTCCTGATGCATTTAATCCTGGGCTACTGTTAGGGAAAAACATAAGTTAAACTAGCAAGCATAGGTATAGTTTTAATCTCCCCACAAATAACAGACTAAGAGTGTTGGAAACTCATGGACAATGAAGGGTAAAGATAATTTGCTCGTATAATTCTTATCCATAAAATTGAAAAACAGAATCTCAAGGCTATGAGCATTATGTGTTCTTGTTTTTACCCATTTTCTCAAAAGCAGATTTATTCCACACTGGTTAATTACACGTTGCCTCAAAAATATTCTATTTAGGGTTCAATTTGCTACTTCCTTTGTTTTCAATAGCACTTCTATATTGTGTCTTAATTACTATAATTCAAATTGAATTAGATGTTGCTCATTTATTTCTTTAGAAAACAGAATATTATAAACAAAAACATGCCCTACATAATGTCAATAGTAGCATGTAAAAACAACAACAAATATTTATTGAGCATGTACAAATAAAGCATAAACTATTGCCATCTCAAGAGATAAATTCTCTGCCAGTGGCAAAGTAGAGATAAAATGGAAGTGGGTGTTCAAGAGTATATCTTCAGAATAGCATATAGTAAGGCTGAAATCTGGATGTTGGGGAAATAGCCAAGAGAAACTAAAGGAGAAGGCCATTTTGAGTGATGTGTTAGAATGGCTGGTCGAGCCTCAACAGCACACTAGGCCAAGGAAGTTCCATGTGGAAGAGGTTTAATTGAGAGGGAGAGACAAGGTAGTGGCAGAAGGAGAAGAGGGAGAGAGAGAGAGAGGCAGGGGGAAAGAGGGAGGGAGGGAGGGGTGTTCTCTTTATTTATATGGAGAATGACATAACCCATTTAAAGGTGGGAGGTGAGCCAAGTGGATGTTGGGAATATGGTTCCTGTTGCCTTTGCAAAGGGTCTGCAGGTCTCAGGTCATGCTGTTGCCTATGTGATGTCATAGGTTCGGGAGGTCCTGATGTCAATATTAAGCATTAGTGCAAAGATTATATGATTGGCTGAATGTTTGCATGCTCCACAAATCCACAATGTTCCAATCCTAAACGTCAATATTCTGAGAGTGAGAGTTGATACCTACAAGAGGTAATTAGTTCAAATCAGACTATGAGAGTAGAATACAGTGATGGCACCTTGACACGGACACAGCATGGCGCAGGCAGCTGTTGCAGACCGGCACCTTGACTCGCTCTGTCTGCGCATGCGCTAACCGCAACTTCCTCTTTTTCAAACAGGTTCAGGCTCCAATACACACCCAGGAGGCCCGCTGTAACACGTCACTTCCGTTTTCCAGTTGCGGGGCGTGGTCATCTCAGGGTGCATAAGTAGCAGAGCGGCGAGGCCTCGGTGATACTTCACGTACGTCTCTGGGTGAGCGGCAGCAACTCTCGCGAGACTCTTGGTGGAACTCAAAGTCTGCAAGGCATCATGTAAGTCATTCCTCTTCCCCTTCTTCTGGGGTTCACCATGCTCAATCAGCAGGTCCCCCCCTTTTGAGCAGTAGTCCCGATTCGAGCAGTCGTCACCTCGGGCTACCTCAAAATGGCCGCGTCCCCCCAGCCTCTGCTTCAGGGCTCCCATCCGAATTGTCTTCCTCAAATTCACAAAGCCCTGAAGGTGGGGGGTCCCCCGTTCCCCCACCTCCCGGCCGCATATCAGATACTTAGCGTCCTGAGCGAGTCCCTTCACTGCGTCCTCCTCAGCCGCTGTGGGGTTATTGATTGTGAAGCACCATCTCCGGCAGGCCCCGGCTCTACGGGCCTGCGGGTCTGCAACAGCTGCCTGCGCCATGCTGTGTCCGTGTCAAGGTGCCGGGTATTAACAGCCTTAATAAAACAGATAGAAAGCCCACTTTTCAGCATCTCCAGGTAAAGATGCATCAAGAATGTGCCTTATGCAAAGGGCATGGAGAGTGCTGCTTACTAGTTTGCTTGCCCTGGCTTGCTCAGCCTGCTCTCTTATAGAACCCAGGACTACCATCCCAGGGATGGCACCACCCACAATGGACCCTTCCACCCTTGATCACTAATTGAGAAAATACCTTACAGCTGGATCATTGAGGCGTTTCCTCAAGTGAGCCCTCTTTCTCTGTGACAACTCTAGCTTGTGTCAAGTTGACACACAAAATCAGCCAGTACAGGCTCCTTTGTTCTTCATTCACCTGCAATCTGTTTCAGTAAAACTGACACAGTAAAAATCTCTCACTCCTCCCCTCCCCTCCCCTCCCCCCCCTCCCCTCCCCTCCCCTCCCCTCCCTTCCCCTCCCCTCCCCTCCCCTCCCCTCCCCTCCCCTCCCCTCCCCCTCCCCTCCCCTCCCCTCCCCTCCCCTCCTCTCCTCTCCTCTCCTCTCCTCTCCTCTCCTCTCCTCTCCTCTCCTCTCCTCTCCTCTCCTCTCCTCTCCTCTCCTCTCCTCTCCTCTCGCCCATTGGTCTCTTAAGTAGTCTCTCTTTTCTGTCCATTCTCATAAGAATTTGGCATATCCTCTTTCTGACTCATTCTATTAAGTCGTTCTGTGATTTGTTACTTTGTCTGCCCCTCAATTAGAAGTCACTTTCAAATATGACAGATTAACTTTACCTACATTGTCATCAGAGCATATCTCTATTTCAGCCAGAGGGATTAAAGGTGTGTCCTTCCATCTGGATCACACAGACCTAGAAGGTCTTTGGATGTGATCTCTTGCCAGAGCAGCCATGGTCATATTGCTGGAATAAAATTCTTCTACACATAAGTATCAAGATACATGACTTTTGCAGTATCTGCCTCACCCACAACTTTCATTTTGGGATAACCTCCTACCATGCTCAACCTGAAACTTGGATCCTAGAACTGGTAGGCCCTAACAGTGTTCATTTACAGATATGTTGATTCATGCAAAGGCAGATATCTTACCTAATTGGCTCAATTCAAGCTGGCCAACTTTGCTTTAATTGTTTAACTAGGAATTATTTGATACTAGGTAATTTCTGCTGGTCAGTTTATAATGATGTATAAATCCAGAAGCTTGAATATTTAGGAATACTAATAGAAGTCAGTAGGTGTATAACTTGAAAGGAAATCCTCTCACTAGACAATCCTTGTGTCTTAAGAGTTTTACAGCTCCAGTATTCAATGCCCTAAGACTTAATTAGACACCTTAAACTAGAGTACTAGAGAAAGGAAAAGTTTTTTGTTTGCTTAAGTTCTAATGTTGCCCGTTCTTCATCCTAGGTACAGGTTTCATTTTTAATTTGTAAACAAGGAGTTTTGAAAGTTTAAAAGTCAACATTTAATAAGTGCATAAGCAATGGAAAGAATCTTAATATCAAAAGAGGATATGAATAAGTAATAACTACTTCTGCTTAAAATGCTATGTTTAGTGAGCAGAAAAGGAAGAAACTGAATAGAGCAATAAAACAATTCTTAATGGCATATTATTATACCCATATGTAATAGCCTTGCTCAACCTTCACTAAAGAAGCTTCTTCTGGCAATGGATGGTAGTTCATACAGAGACCTGTAGACCACAGACTCACATAAGGACAATGGGCAAAGTGTGAGAACTCTGTAGGAATCAGCACTAGTGAGATTTCCTTAGCAAATTCGACCCACCCCAAGATTCAGAGGAGTATGGGGAAAAAATGGTACAAAGAATGTCAAAGCCAGAGGTGGGGGATGACCACACAGTCTCTTCCAAACACAATACTGATGTACACATGAACCCAAGATACTGTGACAGCACAGGTTCAAACCAGATGGTATCCCGGTACTCAGAAGGGGAAGTAGACACAAAGTCTGACTCATAATCCAGAAGCAATTGCCATTTGATGGAAAAGGGAAAGTCATCTTCTTCAGTGGGATATTACTGAATATGTCAGCCACACTCTAGACTAGGCTCTATTTCTAGAAGTAGTTAGTCAAAACAAAACAGACTCCATGATATCTTGTTTTGAAATTTCATATAGTTAAGGGGTTTCTTTGTTTTAATTTCTTTTTTTGTTTATGACTTTTTTTGTTTTTTGTTTGTTTTTTGTTTTTGTTTTTGTTTTTTCAAAATTGGAGGAGGGAAGAAACGTAAAGTTGGGTGGATGGGGAGGTAACAGTTGGGAGAGGGGAAAGAATATGTTCAAAACACATTGCATGAAAAAGTGAATAATAAATCAGTTAATTACCAAGAAAACTCTTTTCTTGATTTTATTGCACAATGTAGGTCACCAACCTCTAAGTTGGTAGAAAAACCACAGAGCTGGGTGCTTTTGTACAGTGTTGAGAGTTACCATATTTAATCATACTCCAGTAATGTAGCCACATGAACTTGTTCTTTCCTGAGGACTAATTCAGCTTCAGCTTTCCTTTAACATTTGATGCATTTCCAGGACAATGATCACTTCCAGATAATGTTAAAAGTACATTATTCAACTGGCACCAACCCAGCAGTTTTATATATCTATATGGTCATCAGAAAATAAAAATGCTGATTTAACCACACTTATATCAATATAAATGCATTCCAAGCAACATTATAATTGTATATTGTGATAACCCCTGTACCAATGTGAAAGGGGAAGGGGATGATGACAGATAATTGTCCCTGCTGTCCAGATCCAGCTTGAACTTCCTCTTTGATGTGACCATGTGCACCTTGGATCCACATGATTTTCATCAGCAGGCTTCAACTACTCAGAAGTATATCTTACAAATAAGTTGAGAAGACAAAAGGGACTCCTTAATGATGCCATAGACGCAAAAAGAGGACAGGTTTTCTTATTCCACTATTATTAACAGATAATCTTTGAGATTTTTGTCCTCAGTGTATATAGGAACTTGAGAAATTCTGTTAGTTTTGCTTATCTTCAGTTTATTCACCAGGATTACCTAGCTATGCTCACAATCCTTTTGTGGTTTTACAGTTTGTTATAGTAAAATCAAAGCAGATTCTTCTATATTCTTGAAATTCAAATTAAGAATAAAATGGTTACTTTCTCATTTCCTCAGAATTGCCTTACTTGAAAATTATTGGAATGAACTTTCCCAGCAAGCATTGGTATTACACAGCAAGTGAAGAAGTAACACTAATTTATTTTTATTTTAACTATTTTAATGCTTTATATGAGCCAGCAAAGATGCCTTATTTAATCATTTAATCAATTGAAAAAAATCTATGCAAGCAAATGAGAACTAAATGTGAAGGGCACTGCATTGATTCACCCTAACATCACACATATTTATTGAGTGACTATTAAGTGCTGATCCCTGCAGAAGGTACACATTATGGAACGACTTACGTATGCTCATGTATACACACACACACACACACACACACACACACACACACACAGAGGCACATGCAGAAGGGCCAGAGTTTTATAAAGAAAGAATACTATAACCTATGAGTGAAGTAAATAACAGTATCTGATGCAAGGTGATTGGGACAGAAGATATATGGTGAGATCAGGAATGTATTTACGGACCAATTAGAAATCTTTGCTCAGTCGTGGTGAAGACTTCATTCTGAATGTGAGTGCAAATCACTGAATGACTGCGAATGCATTAATACCATGATCTGATTCACGTTTTTATGAATGTCACACAGACTGCTACGGAAGCTGTTGAGAAGAAGGCTGGAGTAGAAAGAGCAAAAGCAGACCTGAGATCAACACAGTTGGCCAGATCACAGAAATGACAGTGTGGGCTGGAGGCAATAGAAGGGAAGCAGTACCACTGGAGATGAAATGGGAAACCAGAGTTTGTAGAATGTACTGACTAGACATAGAGTATGAAGGAAGAATCAAGGATGCATTTTTATGTTTTTTGGAAAATGGTTCAGACAACAGCCTAGAATGGGAAGTGGTGCACAAGAAATCACCAAGGACTATGTGTGATGTGTATCAGAGGTTGCACTCAAGGCTTGTAACAATCAAAACAATTGCTAGACATTCAGTAGAAGATATAAAACGTGTAAATGATTTCATGGTTAGGTCTCAAGGGATAATGCTGCAGAAATAAATGATAGTCATCAGCCAGTACATGGTATTTAAAACCATGAGACTAAATAAAATTATCTTAGAATAAGTGTGAAATGAAAATAAATAAGGGATAACAAATGTAGCTCATTTTGAAAGCAAATCAAAGCAAGCTGAGTATGACATGGAAAGCTATCACCTTTAAGGTTTAATAACTACACAGATGGTGGAAGACAAACACATGTACACAGTTGGATACATATGCATATGCAAGTGCATAAGCTCCCCACAACCTCATCAGTATAAAATAGCCATTACACTCCACATCATTATCACATTGTCATTTTCTGCAGACTCATTACAATACCATTCTTATCCTCAGTATGCTTATGTTAGAAACATATTACGGGCAATAGTAAGTACACTAAACCTAGGCTGAGTGAAAGACTCTAGATGGAGGTTCACCTCAATATAATCCTCATATGATGGGAGGGAACTCAAAGTAAGAAGTTAAAATATTTGCAGAATAAAGTGGTGAAAGAATAGAGATAGAAATGTTTTAAATAAAGTGTCCAGCTCAGATTATTCCCCGACATCATTAGGAACAAATGGGGTCATATTCATTCCTGTTCTTACTAAAAGCTTTGTAAGGTTTTTGTGGAGTTGGCACTTTCTCTTCTCATGAGAAAATGAACCAGAAAGACAGAAAGATACATCTGAGTGTATTTCTGCTAGAACTTGGCTTTACTAAAACCGTAGCATCACCCTGTGACATCACAAATCTTTTCTGTTAGACACAGAACTAGTTCCAGTGTTAGCAAACCGTAAGTCATCAGAATGTTCTTTGTTCTGGTTGTTTTCAAGAATACTGTTTTGTCAAATGAACCTTTCAATAAAAGAACTTGAGAGGCATTGATGGGAGTTGCTCTACTGACAACATTCTATGTCAGTTTTTGACTTCTTATTTCTGAGAAAGAATGAACTGAATAGCAGGTCCTTCTCCTAATAATGATACAATAACAGTTGTCACTTAACGTAGGTTTCAATGTACAAAATGTTCAGTAGGACTGAGGTAGCACCACATTTTATCCACGTGAGAATTTTTCAATCTCAGCAAATTATTGTCATATTTATGCATACACATTCATGTGTACACAATACACATACAAGGTCAGATATGAAAATTATAGATGTGCCATGAGTGATGGCTCTTACTTTTAATCTCAGCACCCAGCAGTCAGAGACAGGAATATCTCTGTTCAAGGCCAGTTTGGTCTATATAGTGAGTCCCAAGATTGCCAGAGCTTTATAGTGAGACCTTGTCTGTACTGGCTAGTTTTGTGTCAACTTGACACAGCTGGAGTTATCACAGAGAAAGGAGCTTCAGTTGGGGAAATGCCTCCATGATATCCAACTGTAAGGCATTTTCTCAATTAGTGATCAAGGGGGAAAGGCCCCTTGTGGGTGGGACCATCTCTGGGCTGGTAAGTCTTGGTTCTATAAGAGAGCAGGCTGAGCAAGCCATGGAAAGCAAGCCAGTAAAGAACATCCCTCCATGGCCTCTGCATCAGCTCCTGCTTTCTGACCTGCTTGAGTTCCAATCTGACTTCCTTTGGTGATGAACAGCAATGTGGAAGTGTAAGCCGAATAAACCCTTTCCTCCCCAACTTGCTTCTTGGTCATGATGTTTGTGCAGGAATAGAAACCCTGACTAAGACATTGTCATATAGAACAAAATAAAATTTATATGTGAAAGCTGACACACACTGATACCAGAGTTGTTTTCTTAAGCACATGCTAACACAAAAATTTCCCCATATTTTCTGCAGTGGAAATTGGTAGAGAGCACGGTAACTGAGGACAAGTCTCCTAATCAATTACTCCTCAATAGACATATCAAGCATCGATGTTTTTAGGTAACTCATTGTGAAAATTAAAAGAATATGTGTGTGTTTTCATACATGTGAATACACACATGCATGCACACACACTGAATAAATTGCATACAGTAGGCATTTTCACAGACAAGGTATTTCATTGTCTTGGGAATCAGGGACAGAACTATTGGGTTATTCTCCACCTTGGAAGACATAGATGATAGATAAAAGTAAGAAGGTTCGTGGCTTTTGCTAGAAAATAAAACGCCCACCAAGTCTTATTTGTTTTCTGCCAGTCCCTGGGCATACCATAAGAACACCACAGTATCTCAGAGCAATAGAAACTAGGCCATTTTATTTGGAAGAAATGTCCAGGCAACAGATTAACATCCTCTGCCTAACATTGTTAAGTTGCTTCTACAAGGGCAACTTATGATTCAGCATGATGCCTTATCTTTCAGAAGACGAGATTGCTCTTGGTGAGATGAGTTAAAAGGCACATTCTTACACAGAAGAGGCTTACACGGAGTCTTAAATCAAGAACCTGGAGAGGATAGAGTAAAGCAAAAGGAGGGAAAACAAGGGTAAGTGTGTGAGATGCTTAGTCCCCAGTAATGAAGCCATGAAGCTACACCAACTGTTCATGAGAACAGCTGATGCAATGACCTCCTACTACCCCAGTGGACACTTTTCTTTCACTACAGTTTCACAATGAAAGCAGATGCCTCAGTCACACAAGGGTAAGGTTCTGCTATTGAAGTTGGGGAAAGGCTTTAGAACTCACCCCAACCTTTTGCTCCAAAGTATCTGCAGATCTCTTAACACTGTGGGCAACAAAAGGTAAAATAAAGAAAACACAAATTTTGTGTAAAGAGAATATTGAAAGCTTAAAATCTCCACTGAGAGAGAATAACTTACGTTTTAAGAATACAGCTGGCTTGGTGACTTCAAAAGCTCCACGTGCATCAATCACATCCAACCATTGGAAGTTCAAAAGTATCCCAGAAAAAAAAAGGGGGGGGGGCTTTTAGTGGATATGTACAGACTTGCTTTTCTTATTATTGTTGCATAAATGATACACTATCACAGTTATTCTCATAACACATCACAGTATCAGAGGAACCTAGTGTGTGCATGGTGAGTGTGTGCACGGGTGAGTGTGTGCATGGGTGAGTGTGTGCATGGGTGAGTGTGTGCACGGGTGAGTGTGTGCACGGGTGAGTGTGTGCATGGGCTTTGTACAAACACATTGTCACTTCCCAGGTTAGACTTGAACACCAGCAAATGTTGCCACGCGAGAAGGACCCTGAAAACAAAGTCACCTTGAAAACTGAGTGATGGCTGTGCAAGTGTGAGAAAATTGAATAAGAAATTGGAGCTGGTAAATATAAACGAAAGTTACATTGGTGAAAAATAATATGGATTACTTTAGCTTGGTGGTTAGAAGATTAAAATATTGCCTGCAGAGGCGATTAAAGGATGTAATTTTACTTGAGTTGTAATGTACTTGAAACATCTCATTTTAAAAAATCCAGTCTGTTCAGAGTTATATATACATATATAAAATTACCAGAAATGTATATGTAGTCTAGCTCTTGCTTTTAAAAGAGAAAGAAGTGCAATCTTTCACTTTGTATTGGTTTTACAGATAGAAATGTGGAATCTCAAACTCATGAACTCACTCTTCACTAGTAGCCTTCCCTTATCTCTGTCAGGTTGGCTATGAATTGATCATTGTAATCCATCACACACAGGCAAGGTCATACTCAGCAAATCAGTAGTTGATTTGAATCAAACCAAGTCTCACTTAAATACCCAAATGACAAGCTGCTTCAGACTATTGTTCTGCCATCTTTTAAAATAATGCTCCCAATTGGAGTTTCCCCAATTTCTTCTATTTAGCTGCAGGGACTGTGTGGTAGGTGGAATAATAAACCCATAAAGATGCTCATAACTCAACTGCTGGAACCTTTGCAAATGTGGTATAGCCTTTTAAAAGGTGCTTTACAAACATGGGTAAAACAAAAAAACTGAAATAGGGAAGTATCCAGGATTATCTTGGAGGGCTCAATGTTCAGGGAACATTATTAAACAAATAAGAGGATGAATTGAAACTGTGATGGTTAAACCTGCAGTTAACTTCATGCACTGTGATGAAGACTCTAATCATCTAATCAATCATGGCTGATTGTGAAATCAGAAGGTGATCGTGAATCATCGAATGAGGTCATGCTACCGGCATCCAGATTTTGCATGTGTGTTTTATTTGTACCTAAATGTGTGTGTGTGTGTGTGTGTGTGTGTGTGTGTGTGTATGTGTACATGTGTATGTGTGTTTGTGGAGGACAGAGGTCAGTGTCAAGTATGGCCCTTAACATCTCTCTCCCTTATTTTTTAACAGGTTCTGCTATTGAACCTAGCTAGAACTCTCTCATTAAGCTAGAGCGACTAGCCAGCAAATCCCCAGTATTCTTCCTGTCAGTCTTCTAGGAGCTGGGATTATAGATACATACCACTCGGATTCTGCAGATCCCAACACAGATTGTTTGCTTACACAGAAATCTCTATAGTGTTAGAGAGCCAATTCTCTAGCCCCAATATCTAAGGTTCTTAAGGTTTACTGCCCTATCAAATACTCAGGGGATAAAGCTATTGCTGAAACAAACAAACAAACAAACAAACAAACAAAAAACAAAGTTTTTTTTTTCAAAGCTGTTCTTGAAGAACACAGATAATCCGTGTCTCAAATTTATATCTTGGGGAATTTCATGGAACAAAGACTTTTTTTTCTTTTGCAAGAAAAGGAGAAGTGTAGAGGACCCATGGGAGGAAGCCTTGGTGAGTGGGGTCTTCTTCATTCACAAATGCTTCTGCTTTGCTTTTCTCTAGCAGCAATTTCTCAGGGGATTTCAACAAACTACAGCTAGTTAACTATACCCCCAAAGAAGTGTTCAGTCTCATGAAGCCCTTACTTATGTCCAGAAGTGAAAATCTTGGCACAGCCCAAGCTAAACAATAGAAGGATTTCTACTTGTTAGACAAAAGCCATCATGGCTCAGGAACTTGTAACTGGGGTTCCCCTTAGCCAAAAGGAGTCATTTCCTTTGCCTCTGGCAGAAGACACACATGGCTCTTCACTGACATATCCTTGGCATACCCAAGCACTGGCTGGTGGCCTCTCTCAGTCCATATTCAAATGTACCTCCCAAAGCCTATCCTGTCCAGTTTCTTCTCTAGCCTAAACTCTCAGGCCTGTTTTTGTTCACAGGTCTCCCTCCTATAAGCTACTCAAGCTTCCCATATGATTTTTCCCCACCCACTTTCCCTAGCCCTGGCCATGTCCAGTCTGATTCTTTATTTTTCTGCTCTGGACACTGTCAGATATTTCTAGATGTTTTCTTTCACTTATTCACAATGAAAATACTCCCTCTAGATCCCTTTCCATCCACTGGGTTAACTCTTCTAGCCTTACTATGAGAGGAGCTGCCTAGTCTTCTTGCAACATGACATGCTCTGCTTCATTGACACGCTTGGGAGATCTGTCCTTTTCTGAAGGGAAATGGAGGAGGAGTGGATTGGAAATAGAGGAGAGGAGGTGAAGGGGGTGCTGGGAGGATAGGAGAGTGGAAAACATCAGGTCAGGATGTAATATACGACAGAATAAATAAATTAATTAAAAAACAATTGGTACATATAAGCTGCATAATACATTACAAAAACAGTACTGGGTATGATACCACACACACACATACACACACACACACACACTTCCTTTATAAGCTCCCCTGACAAACTACTGGAAATTTGAAGCAGTTGGGCCCATGTCACATGTCAGCTGCCAACAAATCCTAGCATGCCAACCATTCTCTGCTTAAACCTTTTAGGAAGCACTCCCACCTAGATGTACGATACGATTAAGTCTCTTTTCTGGTCCCTGATGCTATAGAGAGGCATGAATGAATAATCAATGCACCGAAGCTCAAGGTAACAATCTGTGGCAGTTTGTCCCTGATGTCAAATTGACTTAGGACATTTTACAAATGCAGAGACATTTCCCAGCACAGAGCAGATTCCTCACACTGCTTATCTCTGATTTTCCTCACCGCTCCTGTCGCCTAGGAACAGCACTACACATTCCTTAGAAGCAGCTTTGTAAAGGGGAATCCAGATGAAGTGGCAGCTCTGGCTTAAGTAAATCACATCCCTGAAGCCTGGGCAAGGCAGGGCAAGCTGGACTCTTCCTAAAGACAAGATTAAAGTGCAGTTCAGGGAAAAGTCACTGAAATGAATACTTCAAATTTGAAGACAACCTATATTTACAGAAAACGAAATCTTGGTTAAAACATTTCTGAATCATGGCTAAGTGTTCCCTATAAACCAAAATGATTTTGCTTGATTTACTTGGTTCAATTTCTGAGCATCTCCCCTTCTGTTCTAATGGCCAGCAATCAATCACCAGACATGTAATCAGAGTTTGCAGAGGGCCACGGGCATCGTTTTCAATCATTGAAACTTCACCAGCCGGCCTCCCTCCCTGATGAATCACGGGGATTAATGTGCAAAGGTTTACAAATGTACTTTAGAAAAATTAGCAAATTATGATTGCTTTGTCTGTAGCATATGGCTCATCATTTTACGAAGCATTATGCATAGTCTGTGTTTTGGATCCCAACAGTTTTATTACTTCAAGGAGGAGAATTAGTAAAGATATTTTAAGCTTAACGTGGGGGTAACTCTGAGTAGATAAAGCATAACTTTTAAACAAAAAGGTTTAGAGAAAGACATAGTTTTAACATATGCTACAATTGATGAACTACCTATTTTCTTCAATGAGTAGCTCTTAATTTAGTCTTTGGTGCAAACAAAGATATAAATACTATGAAAAGAATTTCATGTTTAGATGGGTCTTCTATCAAATATTCTCATTGCGTTATAGGTTAAACCATTGTTTCAATTTGACTAAGTAAGTAATATTTTTTGTGTTTTCAATTATATAATGTGCTTCTAAAAATATTCCACTCAATTAAACCAGAATATTACTTTTTTATTGATAATTTTTTATCGAAAATTCTTTACATGGATACATTTTTTTTTATCAAGTCCACCTCTTTGCCTCTCCTTTAATGCTTTCCCTATGTCTCACATGCCTGACTTTTCCCTAGTAATTTCATATTCTTCCATTTTGTTTTGATTTTAAATGTACAAAGTCCATTGTGTGCTGCCTAGAGATGCATGGTTGGGAGATCATGTTCTAGAGCATAGATAGCTTTTCAGAGGCTGTATTTCTAATGAGAATGGATTCCTCTCAAAGGTGCCATCAACTCCCAACAGCTCTTCATACTGGGAGTTTGGCTAGCTTGGTCTTATGAAGGTCTTGTGCATGTATTCACAGCTGCTGTGGGCTCTTGTCTGTAATAGTGTTCTCTTTGTTCAAACAAAAGAGGAAAGTATGACATTTTAAATATATATAAATTCATATATACACATACATATGCATATATATATATAAATTCAAAATAATTCTTACATACCTATGGATTTAACACTTAATTTTTCCTTTTCACTCATTTTCCTTCTCTGGCCTTTTTTTTGTTTTTTCCCCTTAGCTCTTCTCTCCTTTCCCTATATTTTAATAGCTTTTATCGTTTTGTTCATCTTCAAACAAAACAAACTCAAGAGCTTCATCTCTTTCTCCATACTATCCTGTCTGAGTCTGTGTTCCTACTGCAGCCAAGGTCTATGTTGATGTCTGTGGTTCACATAACCACTAAAGGCCATGAGAGTGATTATGCTCTGTCCTGCCACTGGAGACCTTGCTGAGGTCTGTGGCCTGTCAGCGCTGTCACCATGCTGAAGTCCATGATCCATGTTCTCAATAACTATAAAGGAGAAGGAAGCCATGTTGCAGTAGTATCAATGACTGCTGACACACAGTTGAGAAACAGGGACATAGAAGGTTTCTGTGATGACCCTTACCCATACCCCACCCACCAAAGAAGTAACACCCTAAACAGAAAGCCATGTGAAAAAAAAAATACTCTGACAAATTGGGATAAGGGATCCTTTCAGTTTCTTTTTTTTTTTTTTAATATTTTTATTACATATTTTCCTCAATTACATTTCCAATACTATCCCAAAAGTCCCCCATAGCGCCCCCCACTTCCCTACCCACCCATTCCCATTCTTTTGGCCCTGGCATTCCCCTATATTGGGGCATATAAAGTTTGCAAGTCCAATGGGCCTCTCTTTCCATTGATGGCCGACTAGGCCATCTTTCGATACATATGCAGCTAGAGACAAGAGCTCCAGGGTTCTGGTTAGTACATCATGTTGTTCCAACAATAGGGTTGCAGATCCCTTTAGCTCCTTGGGTACTTTCTCTAGCTTCTCCATTGGGAGCCCTGTGATACATCCAATAGCTGACTGTGAACATCCACTCCTGTGTTTGCTAGGCCCCGGCATCGTCTCACAAGAGACAGCTATATTTGGGTCCTTTCAGCAAGATCTTGCTAGTGTATGCAATGGTGTCAGCGTTTAGAAGCTGATTATGAGACGGATCCCTGGATACAGCAGTCTCTAAATGGTCCATCCTTTCATCACAGCTACGAACTTTGTCTCTGTAACTCCTTCCCTGGGTGTTTTGTTCCCAATTCTAAGAAGGTGCACAGTGTCCACACTTTGGTCTTCATTCTTCTTGAGTTTCATGCGTTTATCAAATTGTATCTTATATCTTGGGTATCCTAAGTTTTGGGCTAATATCCACTTATCAATGAATACATAGTGTGAGTTCTTTTGTGATTGTGTTACTTCACTCAAGATGATGCCCTCCAGGTCCATCCATTTGGCTAGGAATTTCATAAATTCATTCTTTTTAATAGCTGAGTAGTACTCCATTGTGTAAATGTACCATAATTTCTGTATCCATTCCTCTGTTGAGGGACATCTGGGTTCTTTCCAGCTTCTGGCTATTATAAATAGGGCTGCTATGAACATAGTGGAGCATGTGTCCTTTTTACCGGTTGGGACATCTTCTGGATATATGCCCAGGAGAGGTATTGCTGGATCCTCCGGTAGTACTATGTCCAATTTTCTGAGGAACCGCCAGACTGATTTCCAGAGTGGTTGTACAAGCTTGCAATCCCACCAACAATGGAGGAGTGTTCCTCTTTCTCCACATCCTTGCCAGCATCTGCTGTCACCTGAATTTTTGATCTTAGCCATTCTGACTGGTGTGAGGTGGAATCTCAGGGTTGTTTTGATTTGCATTTCCCTGATGATTAAGGATGTTGAACATTTTTTCAGGTGCTTCTCTGCCATTCGGTATTCCTCAGGTGAGAATTCTTTGTTCAGCTCTGAGCCCCATTTTTTAATGGGGTTATTTGACTTTCTGGAGTCCACCTTCTTGAGTTCTTTATATATATTGGATATTAGTCCCTTATCTGATTTAGGATAGGTGAAGATCCTTTCCCAATCTGTTGGTGGTTTTTTTGTCTTATTGATGGTGTCTTTAGCCTTGCAGAAGCTTTGTAGTTTCATGAGGTCCCACTTGTCAATTCTCGATCTTACAGCACAAGCCATTACTGTTCTATTCAGGAATTTTTCCCCTGTGCCCATATCTTCAAGGCTTTTCCCCACTTTCTCCTCTATAAGTTTCAGTGTCTCTGGTTTTATGTGAAGTTCCTTGATCCACTTAGACTTGACCTTAGTACAAGGAGATAGGAATGGATTGATTCGCATTCTTCTACATGTTAACAACCAGTTGTGCCAGCACCATTTGTTGAAAATGCTGTCTTTCTTCCACTGGATGTTTTTAGCTCCCTTGTCGAAGATCAAGTGACCATAGGTGTGTGGGTTCATTTCTGGGTCTTCAATTCTATTCCATTGGTCTATTTGTCTGTCACTATACCAGTACCATGCAGTTTTTATCACAATTGCTCTGTAGTAGAGCTTTAGGTCCGGCATGGTGATTCCACCAGAGGTTCTTTTATCCTTGAGAAGAGTTTTTGCTATCCTAGGTTTTTTGTTATTCCAGATGAATTTGCAGATTGCACTTTCTAATTCGTTGAAGAATTGATTTGGAATTTTGATGGGGATTGCATTGAATCTGTAGATTGCTTTTGGCAAGATAGCCATTTTTACAATGTTGATCCTGCCAATCCATGAGCATGGGAGATCTTTCCATCTTCTGAGATCTTCTATAATTTCTTTCTTCAGAGACTTGAAGTTTTTATTATACAGATCTTTCACTTCCTTAGTTAGAGTCACGCCAAGATATTTTATATTATTTGTGACTATTGAGAAGGGTGTTGTTTCCCTAATTTCTTTCTCAGCCTGTTTATTCTTTGTGTAGAGAAAGGCCATTGATTTGTTTGAATTAATTTTATATCCAGCTACTTCACCGAAGCTGTTTATCAGGCTTAGGAGTTCTCTGGTGGAATTTTTAGGGTCACTTATATATACTATCATATCATCTGCAAAAAGTGATATTTTGACTTCATCTTTTCCAATTTGTATCCCTTTGATCTCCTTTTGTTGTCGAATTGCTCTGGCTAGGACTTCAAGTACAATGTTGAATAGGTATGGAGAAAGTGGACAGCCTTGTCTAGTCCCTGATTTTAGAGGGATTGCTTCAAGCTTCTCACCATTTACTTTGATGTTGGCTACTGGTTTGCTGTAGATTGCTTTTATCATGTTTAGGTATGGGCCTTGAATTCCTGATCTTTCCAAGACTTTTATCATGAATGGGTGTTGGATCTTGTCAAATGCTTTTTCCGCATCTAAGGAGATGACCATGTGGTTTTTGTCTTTGAGTTTGTTTATAAACTGGATTACGTTGATGGATTTCCGTATATTGAACCATCCCTGCATCCCTGGGATGAAACCTACTTGGTCAGGATGGATGATTGTTTTGATGTGTTCTTGGATTCGGTTAGCAAGAACTTTATTGAGGATTTTTGCATCAATATTCATAAGGGATATTGGTCTGAAGTTTTCTATCTTTGTTGGGTCTTTTTGTGGTTTAGGTATCAGAGTAATTGTGGCTTCATAGAATGAGTTGGGTAGAGTACCTTCTGTTTCTATTTTGTGGAATAGTTTTTGTTGTTTGTTGTTGTTGTTGTTTTAATGAGAACAGAAAGGGGGAAATGTTGTAGATGGCCTTGGTGCTGCCTATATTTTTATGTTAATGCTGCTTTCCCAGGAGGGGTTGTCCAGAATGAGGAATGAGTCACATACTCAGGTGACTTCCTGTGATTAATAGAGGACCAATCACTAAGCTAGTAAGCAGGACTTCTGGGTTGGACAAAGGAAGAGAGAAAGTAGGAGAGACTTAGACAAGAGGGCAAGATGTAGCTACTAGTGTCTCTCAGTTTATATGGTGAGTCCTCATGGATTCACCACCGAAGGATTTAGATTTAATGTGGGTTACAAGATTAGGATTCTTGTTGTTGCACCCAGTGATTGAGTTATCATTGTTTCTGAACTTTGTATGGTGTTTTCGTTCATGAGGAGGTTTGACTGGGTTCAAGAGAGAAAGGTATAGTGGCAAAGTGTGGGTTTGCCAGATGTGCATCACAAAAGCCTTGAGGGTTTTGAGGCATGGGGCTGGCATGGTAGGGAGCCACCAGTGAGAACTTAGCAAGCTGGGTGGAGAGATTTTTAGAGCTCCGAGTCGGAGAGTCTCCATGAGATAAGAACTGGCCAGTGAGACCTCTGGGGCTGAGAGTAGCTGGGAGTAGTGTGTGAACTTGCTGTTCTCTTTAATATTTCCTGTAACACCCAAATACCTCAAGGAGAGAATTGGTCTTCCAGGAGTGCTGACACACCTGTGAGCACAGGTAAGACCACCATTTCTGCTCAGATTCCTGTCCCAAGAGGGACCCGCCCAGAATCATCAGGACACAGGAATCAACAGCCAGGGACAGGATTTTTCTGGTTTCCATCTGCACCCTGGAGCTGACCCTGTGGCACAACTCTCCATACCCAAATTCCTCCCAGAGAGAACTGGTCTCCCAGAAGTCCTGACACACAGGCTTGCAGGAAGGACAAGTCACCGTCAGAGACAGTAATACCAACTAACACCAGAGATAACCATATGGCGAGAGGCAAGGGCAAGAACATAAGCAACAGAAACCAAGACTAATCTCCATCCTCAGAACCCAGTTCTCCCACCACAGGGAACCCTGGATAACCTAACACACCAGAAAAGCAAGACTGATTTAAAATCACATCTCATGATGATGATAGAGGACTTTAAGTAGGACATAAATAACTCCCTTAAAGAAATACAAGAGAGCACAGGTAAACAGCTAGAAGCCCTTAAAAGAGGAGATTCCCAACTTAAATGACCAGTAAATGTCTTCAACAAAATTATAGAAGAAAACTTCCCTAACCTAAAGAAAGAGATGCCCATAAAACATCTACACTAGAAGCCTACAGAACTACAAGCTGTAGTACAGAGGAATAGTCATTAAAAAATGCATGGTATTGGTACAGTGACAGGCAGGTAGATCAATGGAATAGAATTGAAGACCCAGAAAAGAACCCACACACCTATGGTCACTTGATCTTTGACAAAGGAGCTAAAACCATCCAGAGGAAAATAGACAGCATTTTCAACAAATGGTGCTGGTTCAACTGCCAGTAAACATGCAGAAGAATGCAAATCAATTCATTCTTATCTCCCTGTACAAAGCTCAAGTCCAAGTGGATCAAGGACCTCCACATAAAATCAGACACACTGAATCTAATAGAAGAGAAAGTTGGGAAAAATCCTCGAACACATGGGCACAGGGGAAATTTTCCTGAATAGAGCACCAATGCCTTATGCTCTAAGATCAAGAAACCACAAGTAGGACTTCATAAAATTGCAAAGCTTATGTAAGGCAAAGGACACTGTCAATAGGACAAAATAGCAACCAACAGATTGGGAAAAGATCTTTACCAATCCTACATCTGATAGAGGGCTAATATACAATATACACAAAGAACACAAGTTAGATCCCAGAGAACCAAATAATCCTATTAAAAAATGTGGAATAGCACTGAACAGAATTCCCAACTGAGGAAATATGAATGGCCAAGAGAAATCAAAAGAAATGTTCAACATCCTTAGTCATCAGGGAAATGCAAATCAAAACAACCCTGAGATTCCACCTCACCCCAATTAAAATGGCTAAAATAAAAAAAACTCAGGTGATAGCAGATGTGGAAAAAGAGGAACACTCCTCCATTGCTGGTAGGATAACAAGCTGGTAAAAATACTTTGGAAACCAGTCTGGCAGTTCTTCAGAAATTTTAACATAGTATTACCTAAGGACTCAGCTATACCACTCCTGGGCGTATATCCAGAAGATGCTTCAACATGTAATAAGGACACATGTTCCACTATGTTCATAGCAGTCTTATTTATAATAGCCAGAATCTGGAAAGAACCCAGATGTCCTTCAACAGAGGAATGGATACAGAAAATATGGTACATTTATACAATGCAATACTAGTTGGATATTAAAATCCATGACTTCATTAAATTCACGGGCAAATGGATGGAACTTGAAAATATCATCCTGAGTGAGGTAACCTAGTCACAAAAGAACACACATGGTATGCACTCACTGATAAATGGATATCAGCCCCAAAGTTCAGAATACCCATGATACAATTCACAGGCCATATAAAGCCCAAGATGAAGGAAGACCAAAGTGCAGATGCTTCACATCTTTTTAGAAGAGGGAATAAAAGAGGCTCTGCCAGAGCCTGACAAATACAGAGGTGGATATTTGAGCCAACCATTGGACAAAGCATGGTGTTCCCTGATGGAGGAGTTGGAGAAAGGACTGAAGGAACCGAGGGGGTATGTGGCTTCATGGGGGGAGCAACAGGGTCAATCAGCCAGACTCCTTGGAACTGCCAGGGACTGGACCACCCACCAAAGAATACACATGGTGGGACTCAGGGCTCTGGCTGTATATGTGGCAGAGGATGACTGTGTTAGCCGTGAGTGGAAGGAGTGGCCCTGGGGTCTGTTGGGGTTTGATGCCCAGGTGTAGGTGAATGCCAGGACAGGGAGGTAGGAATGAATAGGTGGGTGGGGAAGCACCGTCATAGAGGCAGGGGGAATGGGAATGGGATAGGGGGTTTCCGGTGGGGAGACTTGGAAAGGGAATAACATTTGAAATGTAAATAAAGAAAATGTCAAAAATTAGAAAGAAAGAAAGAAGAAAGAAAGAAAGAAAGAAAGAAAGAAAGAAAGAAAGAAAGAAAGAGAGAGAAGGAGAGGGAGGGAGAGAGAAAGGAAGGAAGGAAGGGAGAGAGAGAGAGAGAGAGAGAGAGAGAGAGAGAGAGAGAGAGAGAGAGAGAGAGAGAGAAAGAAAGAAAGAAAGAAAGAAAGAAAGAAAGAAAGAAAGAAAGAAAGAAAGAAAGAAAAATTAAATTGATAAAGTGAGCATTTGCCCTTGTGGGGGTAAAAGAAAAAAAAGGTATAAGGATACTGAACTGTAGCTTTCCACATTTAATGGCTTCCGGGTGGGGCACAGGAAGGAAAGGACCTAAATGTTTCTTTAAGGAACATTTTCTTTAAGGGGCTGGTCACTGAATGATTGATCATGTTCAAATGAGTTTATATGCAAAATTGGACTTTCTTCTTTCTCCTCCTCTTCATCCTTCTCCTCCTCCTCCTCCTTCTTCCTCTTCCTTTGGCAAATGGTGGGGGGATCCCAAGGATTTCGAGGACTGGGAAGTGAGTGTGATCAGGATGCAGGATGTAAAATTTCTAAATAATCAATAAAATATTACATTAGAGAAAAGGAGACAATAGTTTTCTAAGCAATGGTGATACATGGTTTTAATCTCAGCATTTGGGAGGCAGGAGGAGCTCTGCAAATTTGAGGCCAGCCTGATCTACAGAGTGAGGTCTAGGATCGCCAAAGCTACACAGAGAAACCCTGTCTCAAAACAAACACACAAACAAACAAACGAGAAACAATAATCTCTGAAGTAAAAACGCATAATTGATCTAGCCACAGTAACATAATTAATTAATAATTTCATTTGTAAAGAACACAGTGCAGATACTTTAGTATAAAATAACTCTTCTCATCTCAAGCTCACTAACTGCTGCTGAGGTTCCCAACGGGAAACACTTGCAGGGGACTGTGACTTTTCTCTTCTCATTTCTTTCCATCCAACTCTTTCCAAGTTCTCTGCCTTCTTCTCCCTCTATCAGTCCATTCCAAAAGACTGTTGTCTTGCAGAGAAACCCACCAGTGTTTCCCTTTCTACCCTTCCTGAGCCAAACACAGGTTCACGGATGGGGCTGACATCAACCTATTATGACCTCTGTAACAAAACCAAATTTAGCTTATAACCAGTAGTGTGTATGCTGTGGAAATCTGTGGACGGTTTTTGGTTAGACTGTCAACAGAACTCACTATGCAGGCAGACCTTTACATTTCTGGGTTCTGCATTGACAAATTCAACTGCCCAGGAGACAGAAAACGTGGCGTAGGCTACTTTCCTATTGTATAAATACAACAAATATTTATATATTTACATTACAGTAGATAAAAGTTACCTTGAAGACTATATATACACGGGGCTTTACATGGATTATATGCAAAGTATTATACCACTTTACATAAGGAAACAGAATTTTTGAATTGTTCTCACTTTCTTCATGTAATGAAAGATGATAAATTTCCATTGATTATTTTCCAGAAGTAGACTGCACCTCAGTATATCTATGAATTTTTTTAACATATCAAAACACCCATTTCAATTAAAGTCTCAGAGTATTCAGCCAAGACTGCACACTGTAATGTGTTACAGAGCTAGGTTGATAGAGATGATAACTAGAAGCGTACAGAAACACTGTCACACCCTGAGAGCCCTGTAGCCAGGAGCACAGGAACCTTCTTCCCCTTCTTGCTATAGCTTACAGAAAACCTAACCAAGGCCTCCAAGGAAAAGTGCATAGCAAAATGAAGGAATCAATCAAATGCACACACTATCAGTAACTGTTGTTGTTTTGTTTTTTTCTCCAACTCTTTTCCTTCTCCTGGTAAAACATCCTAGATGTAAGTGTGCTGCACGCAGGGAATTGTACCTTACCCTGTGATCACCAGACACTCTCTTACATCTGAGTCAGTCTGGGGAAATCTTTGAACAACGGCCAGCCTATCCTGGTCTTTCTCTCTGTGTGTTCTGAGCTTAGCCCTGTGGAGGATGTTGCCTCTCCTGGCACAGGATTTTGCCAGTGCATGCTGTCAACGGCTTTTGTACTGAAAACACATGTCCCTTTGAAGATACTCATTTCCATTTCTCAGAACACTGACACATATTATTGAATTCCAAAGTATTCAGTGTTTTATTCTATAAGGCATAATTTTAGAGGTGATGATGTTACACAAAACACATGTAATTCGGAGGAGAAAAATACTTAAAATTACTTTCCTCTCTCTTGTAATTTTATAAGAGAAAAAGACCTGTTCTTTGATTTGTCAACTGGACACGTAGATTTTTTTTTCTTTTGCTTTAGTTCATATTTCTGAAAAATAACTTATTTAGACTACTTCTGTGAACACATATCAAACATTTCTATTTATTTTTATTTACTTATTTATTTTTAATTTACATATTTATTCATTTTACACCTCAATATCAGCACTTCCTCTCTGGCTAGTACCTCCTCATGCAAATCCTACCCCACTACAAATTCCCCTTCTCAAAAGGGAAGGGAAAGTCCCCTCTACTGTCACCAACACCAACCCTCACCCCTATCCCCTAATCTCTCATCCACAATCCCTACATGTCAAGTGGCTGCTGTGGGACTATGTGCATCCTCTCTCATTGAAACCAGACAATGTGATCCATTTAGGTGTGCAGGATCCATAGGCAGGCAGGCAAACAAGCTCAGGGGCAGCTCCAGTTGTTGGGGGACTGTGTGAAAACCAATCTGCTCATCAGCTACATACGTGCAGGGGACCTAGGTCAAGTCTGATCTTTCTCTTTGATTGGTGATTCTGTCTCTGGGAGCATCCAAGTGTCTAGGTTACTTGACTCTGTCTTTTTGAGATGTCCCTGTACTCTTATTGATTGGTTAATCATGAATTCTAGTGTTTTGTTAACTTTCATGATATAATTTATTATTCTTATCATTTTAGCTACCACTTATACTTGCAAATATAATATGAACATTTTGAGACTTACACAGGAGGATCAGGAGTCCAAGGCCAGTCTCAGGGAAATAGTAGATTTGTCAAATGGCTGAAATACATGCGACCCTGTCTTAAAAAACAAACCCACAAAATGAGAAAAGTTGTAGAATTAGTCGACATTCAGAACTTACCTCCAGTGGAAAAGCAGCACAAAGTAGCAATTCATTTCTTTGAATTTTCATCTCTTCCAGATGTTATCCACATAAAGTCTCAACATTTATAATATTTCTCTTTAGCAAATTCACTCACTATCAATAATAATTTTATTTTCTACACTTTTTGCTGTGCAATTTGTCTGAAAACTACTAGAGAAGACCTTCCAGTCAGTTGATTGAACATGATGTCACAATGAACCTGTGAGTGGTTGGTATTATGAAATAGCGATGCATCCAGCACCATCAGGCCCATATGATGCCATTTTCTTGACATGTGTTCCATCCCCAAACCCTTACATATGGCTCTCCTTTCCCCATGAATAAGATTCTCCAAAATGCCATCTGTGCCAAGAGGAAAGGGTTTACCTTTACTCATGCGTCCCCACTAACTGACTTCTCATGAATAGCACGTTTTTTAGAATTATAGATCTGTCTTCTGAAACATTTTTCTTAAGGGCAATAATGTCTCCTTGTTAGCCAAATTTCTTCAAAGAACTGAAATAAACTTCATGTAGTTGAGAGTCTTTGATTTTGTATTATGCTATTTCCAAGAGCCTTCTCAAAGAGCATTTTAAATTCAGTGTTAGGATCAAGTATGCCTTTGAAAAATTAACTTTCAGAGATAGATGAATCTTTTGTTCTTGGTCTGAAGCAATGTTGCATAGACATAAAATAATCGGAATTGCATTCTAGCAGGCCATATAGCAGTAAGTACCTGAACTGAATGGATGCTTTCCTGGAATTTGAAGTGGTGCCCTATAGAATATTCCTGGTTCTGCTTAAGTAAGTCACAGGTTGCAGCACGTTAATGCTCAGAAGCAGCATAATATGAGTCACCTGGAGTTCTGAGACTTGTTTAAACACTTCTGAGAAGAGATGGGAGCCAAGGACCATATGAAGGCAAGTACGTGAGAAATTTCTAAGATATTGATACTCGTCCATGTTTATCTACCTGAAAGATAAATGTAAAGGATCACATATAGAAATTCAATGCTTTTGGGAAAATACATGCTGATGTCTAAAGCTGAACGTGCCAAACTCTCCCCAGTGATGGGTATTATTCTTTTATTTTACACTTATATTTCCAGAAGTAAAATAGCAGACATCAGCTGTTATCTGTAAAGAAAAAAGAAAAAAAAAGAGGCAGCAAAAACCTACACTGTATGTTACTGACTGCTATGTATTAGCAACATACTCCTTAGTGATGTAACCCAATCACAAAAGAAGTTACTTGATGTGCACTCACTGATAAGTGGATATTAGCCCAGAAACTTAGAATACCCAAGATACAATTTGCAAAACACAAGAAAATCAAGAAGAAGGAAGACCAAAATGTGGATACTTCATTCCTCCTTAGAATAGGGAACAAAATAACCATGGAAGGAGTAACAAAGACGAAGTTTGGAGCTAAGACGAAAGAATGGACTATCCAGAGATTATCCCACCTGGGGATTCATCCCATAATCAGTCACCAAACCCCTACACTATTGCATATACCAGCAAGAGTTTGCTGAAAGGACCCTGATATAGCTGTCTTGTGTGAGGCTATGCCAGTGCCTGGCAAACACAGAAGTGGATGCTCACAGTCATCTATAGGATGGAACACAAGGTCTCCAATGGAGGAGCTAGAGAATGTACCCAAGGAGATGAAGGGGTCTGCAACCTTATAGGTGGAACAACTATATGAACTAACCAGTACCCCCTGGAGCTCGTGTCTCTAGCTACATACATAGCAGAAGATGGCCGAGTCTGTCATTGTTGGGAAGAGAGGCCCCTTGGT
Source organism: Mus caroli (assembly GCF_978045245.1). NCBI lineage: Eukaryota > Metazoa > Chordata > Mammalia > Rodentia > Muridae > Mus > Mus caroli. Next base: position 11,293,355 of record NW_028227275.1, on the reverse strand, counting down.
CTTGCAAACTTTATATGCCCCAGTACAGGGGAATGCCAGAGCCAAGAACTGGGAGTGGGTGGGTAGGGGAGTATGGTGGGTGGAGGGTATTGGGAACTTTCGGGATAGCATTTGAAATGTAAACAAAGAAAATATCTAATAAAAAAGGAAACAATGACATAGTCATATTTGAATTTGGCCTCTAAACTAATTACTTGAGGAAAAGAGTTAATTTAATTGTTTCTGTATTTTAATAGATGCTGTCCTATGTTGGGATGTTAATATCAAAGCTCTAAGAGAAATATAAACATAGGGTTTTAAAATGTTATTCTAGGCAGTTGTTTGCCTGACTTGGATTTTGAAAACTTAGATAACATATGCTGAAGCTTTAAAGTCATGTAGAATTCTTGCCTTCTGAAACTAAAAATGTTCCCCTTTAAGAAGAATCATTAATAGAAATAAAATAGGAAATTCAAGAGGTTCAACTAACCTGGACCTTCAACATTTCTTTCCAAAATACATATATATATATATATATATATATATATATGCATATATATGCACATATATATAAAACAAATAAAGTAACAAATTATATCTGATAAACCAATGTTAATTTGGTTAATATGATATATAAAGGATTCATAAGATGAATCCTCTTTTTGTTTAATGAGAGTTCTGAGAAGCTAGGATTGGAAATGACTTTTCAGTGTCATTTTTCCCACACCACTACTTTGCTTATGGAGGCTGACATATGTGATCATTTGAAGAGCTGGGTAGCAACCCAACAGCCTGACTGAACTGACAATGTAGTTCTCTTATTTTTTGTTCAAAGTCCTTTTCATTCCAGTAAATAGATCCTCTAGGCTAAGCAAGGATGGGCAAATATTTTCATTTTAAGACTTCCATTCTTAGGGCAAGCCTTAAGCAGATCTGTTTCTGAGAAACTGCCACATTGAAAAATGACTCAGAAAATGAATTCAGGAGTATATTCCATAACATTGCCTTATTGACACATACAATATTATCCTAAGAGTCGGTATATGCTTATATCAGCCAGTATATCAAATAGAATTGAGATTCAGTTATTGGAAATAACTTATTTGATGATAGCCTGAGCATAATCAACAACTTGAGCTTCTGAAGACTCAAAAAAATATAGCTTCATGTCTCATAGTCACAAGGACTTTCCCAATATTTAGATAAATATTTTTCATAACAGGGTAGCACAAGTTTGGGGGTAGTAGGATAGAATCAGTACCAAAACTTAAAATATTCCAGACACACATGACCCATATGAAAACATAACTTAACAAGTTTGACCATTTTGATGCAGTATTAATTCTGCTTTTAGGCAAAAGAAAATACAGTGTGAAGAGACAGAATTAGATATAAATAGTTCTCCAGTGGATGAAAACTTTAGAGGATTTCAAGAATAGAATGAGATGAATATTCCATTCATTCCTCTACACAAAATGTACAATCACCTTCTCATCGAAATGGTACTAACAAATTATCCAAAGGTTAAAATCAAACTTTGTAATTAAAAATCTCTCTTTTTGTTTTTCTCTTCTATGTGTCTGTCTCCTTCTCTAACCCACCCCCCTCTGCCTTCCAAGTTCTGGGACTGTAATCACATGAGCAGTTATAGTTTTAGTTATAGTTTACTAGCAATCTCAACATTATGTCTGACAACAATCCAGGTGTGCATCACCAATATCTAATCACCAATATCTAACAGGAATTCTTCTATCCAATTAGGCCTGACATGTTGATAAAAAGCCCACTTACCAACAGAATTCACTCTTTTCAATGCACATGAACTGCCCTAGAAGACTATAATATAGGTCATGCTATTTCTTAAAGAACATAATCCCATACAAGGAATTTCTCAAACCACAAGAGAATGGAATTAAGGGTTAAAAGAAGAAGGAAAAAAAATTGGAAAACTCAAAACTTTGTATTAGATCACACACGCACATAAAAATTACACTGAAATTGAGAAGTGTTTTTAGATGATGAAAGTAAGGCCATTTAAGACAAAACTTAATGCATCCAGCAAAGAAAGTCATTAAAATAAAATTATAGTTATTAAAAAAATAAAGATCTCACACCAAAAAGCTATTCCTCTTCTGTAGTAGTCTGTCATAGAAAGAGATAACTAAAACCCCAAGCAAGCAGAATCAGGAAATCACAAATCCTAGAGATAAATAACTGTAATTGGTGATAGATTATATGGAGAAAGTCAACCTAACAATTGTTTTACATTCTTGCATCAATAAAATTAACAAAGTAGGTGGACCGCATAAGCAGAGGACTCCTCAAATTCTTAAAAGTGGGATGGATGATGACAGAACAATGCTATCAACCTTAGGCAAGATAAGAAATTTATGAATAATTGCTTGTCAATAACAACATGACTTACTTAAATGACACAGATAAATTTCTGAAAATCTAAAAAAAATGTTAAAACTATTTTTAAAATAAAAATTCTAATAGATATAAAATAAGAGTTTAAAATTTTACTTATTCTTTAATCTTTTTTTTTCTTCAATTCAGACTTTATCCCACTCCCAGTCCACTCATCCCTACCTCCTCCCCCATTTCCAAGAGGATGTCTCCATCCCCATAAGCCCACCCAACAAGACCTCCTCACTCCCTGAGGCCTCAAGTCTCTTGAGGGTTAAGTGCATCTTCTCTGACTGAGTCCATTCCCACAGCAGTCCTCTGTTGTACATGAGTCCTCTGAGGCCTCATATCAGCTGGTATTTGCTGCCTGGTTGATGGCTCAGTGTCTCAGAGATATCGGGATCCAGGTTAGTTGAGACTGCTGGTCTTCCTGTAGGGTCACCTGCCTCCTCAGCTGCTTCTAGCTTTTCCCTAATTCAACCACAGGGGTCACCTGCTTCTGTCCATTGGTTGGGAATAAGAGCTTAAATCAATGATTTACTAATTTAATTAATAATTTAAAGAAATAAGTATATTCTTGTCACAAAGTAACACTTACCTATAGACTCACTAGTAGGGTCTACCCTTTGTTTAAAAATGTATTATGACAAATCCTTCTTCTTCTTCTACTTCTTCTTCTTCTTCTTCTTCTTCTTTTTCTTCTTCTTCTTCTTCTTCTTCTTCTTCTTCTCTCTCTCTCTCTCTCTCTCTCTCTCTCTCTCTCTCTCTCTCTCTCTCTCTTTTATTGGATATTTTCTTTATTACGTTTCAAATGTTTTCCCCTTCCTCTTTCTCCCCCTCCTGGAGACCCCCTATTCCATCCTCTCTCCCCCTGCTTCTATGAGGGTGTTCCTCCACCCACCCACTCCCACCTCCCCATTCTTGATTTTCCTACACTGGGGCATCTTTTGAGCCTTCATAGGACCAAGGACCTCTCCTCCCATTGATAGCAAGGCCATACGCTGCTATATATGCAGCTGGAGCCATGTGTACTCCTGGGTTGATGGCTTAGTCCCTGGGAGCTCTGGGGGGTCTGATTGGTTCCTATTGTTGTTCCTCCTATGGGGCTGCAAACTCCTTCAACTCCTTAAGTTCTTTCTCTAACTCCTTTATTGAGGACCTCACTCTCAGACCAATGGTTGCCTGCGATCATGCATCTCTGTATTTGTAAGGCTCTGGCAGGGCTTCTTAGGAGACAGCCATATCAGGATCCTTTCAGCATGTACTTCTTGACATCTGCAATAGTGTCTGGGTTTGGTAACTGTATATGGGATGAATCCCCAGGCAGGACAGTCTCTAGATGGTCTTTCCTTCAGTCTCTGTTCTACAGTTTATCTCCATATTTGCTCCTTTGTGTTGGGGCCCGCCTGTGGCTCTCATGTTCGGATTCGAGCCTGGGAGTCAACCGGAGCTGAAAGAGAAGAGGGAACCTAGGCGGGTTGAGAAATAATGGAAACCAAGACACGTTGGTCTGTTCAAGGCTCAAATGTTTAATGGCAAATGCGCTTATAAAGGAGTGGGAAGGCCCATTCCCACAAATTCATCCTTGGAGCCCAGCTGCAGGTGACCACGTACAGGATAGGGTGTGATCTCAGGAATAGCTAGGCGGCCTCCCAGCAGGTAGCAGTATCTTGAAGAGGAACAGTGACAGTGGCTGAATAATAGAGTGATCTAGGATGGCTCCATTTTAGGTAATCTCCTTAGTGGCAGCAAAGTTGAGGTCTGGCTCAGCCTGCTTCAGGCTGAGGGGGAGGCTGCACCTATGAGTATTTTCTTCCTCTTCTAAGAAGGACCAAAGCACACACGCTTTGGTCTTTCTTCTTCTTCTTGAATTTCATGTGGTCTGTGAATTGTACCTTGGGTATTCCCAGCTTCTGGGCTAACATCCACTTATCAGTGAGTGCCTACCATGTGTGTTCTTTTATGATTGGTTTACCTCACTCATGATATTTTCTAGTTTGCCTAAGAATTTCATGAATGCATTGTTTTTAATAGCTGAGTATATTCCATTATGTAAAAGTACCACATTTTCTGTATCCATTCCTCTGTTGAGGGACATCTGGGTTCTTTCCAGCTCCTGGCTATTATAATAAGGCTGCTATGAACATAGTGGACCATGTGTCCTTATCACATGTTGGAGCATTTTCTGGGTATATACCAAAGAGTTGTATAGCTGAGTCCTCAGGTAAGACTATGTCTAATTTTCTGAGAAACCGCCAGACTGGTTTGCAGAGTGGTTGTACCAGCTTGCAATTCTACCAACAATGGAGGAGTGTTCTTCTTTCTCCAAATCCTCACCAGCATCTGCTGTCACCTGAGTTTTTGATTTTAGCCATTCTGACTGGTGGGAGGTGGAATCAGAGGCATGTTTTGGTTTTCATTTCCCTCATGACTAAGGATGCTGAACATATCTTTAGGTGCTTCTTAGCCATTAGATATTGAAAATTGAAATTTCTTTGTTCAATTGAAAATTCTTTGTTTAGCTCTGCACCCTATTTTTTAATAGGGTTATTTGATTCTCAGGAGTTTAACTTCCTGAGTTCTTTGTACATATTTTGTCTTATTGACAGTGTCCTTTGCCTTACAGAAGCTTTTTATGAGGTCCCATTTGATGATTCTTGACCTTAACGCTTTTAAAAGCCATTGGTATTCTCTTTTCAGGAAATTTTCCCCTGTGTTCATGTGCTCGAGGCTCTTCCCCACTTTCTTTTCTATTAATTTCAGTGTATCTGGTTTTATGTGAAGGTCCTTGATCCACTTGGACTTGAGCTTTGTACAGGGAGATAAGAATGGATCACTTTGCATTCTTCTACATGTTGACTGACAGTTGAACCAGCACCATTTGTTGAAAATGCTGTCTATTTTCCTCTGGATGGTTTTAGCTCCTTTGTCAAAGATCATTAGGTGTGTGGGTTAATTTCTGGGTCTTCAATTCTATTCCATTGATCTACATGCCTGTCACTGTAACAATACCATGCATTTTAAAATCCCTTTTCATTTCTGATTTTATTAGTTTGGATCCTGTCTCTGTGCCTTCTGGTTAGTCTGGCTAATGGTTTATCTATGTTGTTAATTTTCTCAAAAAAAAAAAAAAAAAAAAAACCAGCTCCTGGGTTTGTTGATTCTTGTGTAGTTCTTTTTGTTTCTATTTGCTTGATTTCAGCCCTGATTTCAGTTTGATTGCTGTCTACTCCTCTTGGGTGTATTTGCTTCTTTTTGTTGCAAAGCTTTCAGGTGTGCTATCAAGCTGCTAGTGTAAACTCTTTCCAGTTTCTTTTTGGAGGCACTTAGAGATATGCGTTTTCCTCTTACCATTGCTTTCATTGTGTGCCATAAGTTTTGGGATGATGTGTCTTCGTTATCTCTTTACATCAATGGACTCAATTCCACAATAAAAAGACATAGACTAACAGACTGTACACATAAACAGAACCCAGTACTTTGCTGCATACAGGAAATGCATCTCAGTGACTCAGAGTAAAAGGTTGGAAAACAACTTTCCAAGCAAATGGTCCCAAGAAATGAGTAGCCATTCTGATATCGAATAAAATCAACTTTCAACCAAAAGTTATCAAAAATGAGAAGGACACGTCATATGGTCAAAGAAAAAAAAATCTACCAAGATGAACTCTCAATTCTGAACATCTTATGCTCCAAATGCAAGAGCACCCACATTCATAAAAGAAACTATTAAAGCTCAAAGCACATATTGCACCCCACACAATAATAGTGAGAGACTTCAACACCCCACTCTCAGCAATGGACAGATCATGGATACAGAAACTAAACAGAGACACAGTAAAAATAACAGAAGTTATGAACCAAATGGGTCTAACAGATATTTATAGAACATTTCATTCTAAAGCAAAAGAATATACCTTCTTCTCAGCACCTCATGGTGCCTAATCCAAATAATTGACCATATAATTCATCACAAAACAGGCCTCAACAGATACAAGAAGATAGAAATCATCCCATGCATCCTATCAGATCACCATGAACTATGGCTGATTTTAAGTTCTAAAAAAAACTATGGAAAACACAGATACACATGGAAGCTGAACAATGCTCTACTCCATGATAACCTGGTAAAGGAAGAAATAAAGACAAATCCTTCTTAATGTGTGCCAAAATTATACCATCAAAAACTTCTAACTCATGTGTCAAGGCCATTGTTGACCCATGAAAGCAAGAAATATCACAAAATAACCCATGGTAGAGCAATATTCTTGATAATGTTAGCATGAGAGATGATGAAGATAATATAGCCTTGTGTTTTTAAACAGTGTACAGCATAGCAGTGGATTTTTGTCTCAAGAACTGTAGACCAACTTCCAATATGAAAGTCAATCAGTATGACACACCCTGTTGACATAAATGCGAGAAGAACACTATAAATGTGAAGCAAAAAGATGGAACATCCAAGTAGATGAAGAAAATCATTTTGTAAGACATGATATTTCTTTACCAAAAAAGCACTCCATGTGGGCTGGAGAGATGGCTCAGCGGTTAATAGCACTGACTGCTCTTCCAGAGGACCTGAGTTCAATTCCCAGCAACCACATGGCTCACAAACATCTGTAATGGGATCTGATGCCCTCTTCTGGTGTGTCTGAAGACAGTGACAGTGTACTCACATACATGAAATAAATAAATAGATCTTTTTTTTTTTTAAGCACTCAATGCACAGAATTAAGAGAGACTTTCTTAAAGAAATACATCTAAGCAAGCAAAGATGGCACATTGAGTAAAGGATCTTGCTACCAAGCCCTAAGACCTGAGTTCTCCTAGAAGTCTCAGGATAAAAGAAGTACCTCCTACACATGCAGCTATGCACATACACATACTTAAAATAAATAAACATAAAGAAAATTTTACATAACACCAAAAATCTTGTGCTAAGTGAGGACTCTTCAAAATCAGCATCAAGGTTCTTTCTCACCATTTCATTCAATTTTATCCTAAACCCCACACAGAAAAGAAAACTGGGCAAGTAAAAGAATATTAGGCACAAAAAAGAAATTCTATTTGTAAATGACCTGAGTTTACTCATAGAGAATCCTGTGGAATTTGTCCAAATGTTTAAAATCCATAAATAATAAGTTATATAGGCTTAAAGACATAATACACACATTTAAATTTCAGTGAGATTTTTAAATACTAGAAATGAAATTCTGAAAATTAAATTAACAATATTCTTTCATCTATAGTAACATTAAAATTAATTATGTATATATTATTGAACAAGAACACAGGACTTGGTGATGGATTGATGGCTCTGTGGATAAGAGGCATGTGGCACTAGAGTGCTAACATTAGTGTGAATCCCTGGCATCCACATAAAAGGCTAGGTGTGGCACACATATCTTTAATTTAGGAACTTGGGGTCAGAGGTAGGAAAGACACTGTGATAACAGGATGCCAACATTGCTCTATTTTCAGGAAGAGATCTTGTTACAAAGGGATTATGCAGAATGACAGAGCAGGCCACCGGATATCCCCATCTATGTCCCTACATGTGATTGCAAATGTGTGCATATAACACAACACATATAGGGAAAATTTTATACACTGAAAACTACAAAATATTATGGAAATAAAGCAACAAAGACAAATATGTAAAAGGTCTTCAAGAACTGAGGGCAGGCAAAAGATATGGCTAGAGCCTGTGATAGGGCAGCAGTAAAAGAAGGCAGGCAGGGAGTTTTGGAGACAGGACTGATAGGACAGAAGGACAGAGAAGATGGAGGAAGAGGGTCAACTAGATTCACATGGCCTGAAATAGTCACAGGTAGCTATGGATATCATAGAAGGGATAGAATAATATAGGACAATTTGTCCAATCTAAGGTAGGCAGCTTGTATCAATATCACTTGGCTCTGAGTTCATTGTGTGGGTGTTTTGAGTTAAGAATTTACTGATATAAATCTGACTGATAAATTACAAGCCTCTAGAGTTTTGATTTTACTGGGTTACGGGGATTTGTGACAGCTAGGTGCTGGGGTCAGATTGCTGGGAAGATACTAGTGGTTGAGGTTCAGAGGCAGGAGAATTGAAAAAGGGAATACCAGAGTCTTACAGCTCCCAACGGGGGAGGGGACACTGCGGTACCAGAGCATAGCCGGCCATAGTGTGGATTGCTTTTTAATTATTACGCGCAACACCCTATATTGACTGTTAAGTAACAGTGCTCCCTACGTGGATTTGTGGATTTCATCCAATCCTTTAGAAAAGGATTCTAAATTCCTTTTTTTGGCAGAACTGACTACCTGATGCTAAAACATGTTTGGGAATGCTGCAGAGACAAAACAACCAAACCAATCTTGAAAGGTTTTATTAATTAATTATTAGTTAATTAGTGTCAGAAGATATTCTTCTCAGTTTCAAAACTTCTGTACAGTCATCGACACAGCAAGAGTCCTGGGAGAGTGAGGAGTACTGGCCAAGAGAATAAAATGCAGTGTGTGCCTGCCTATCCATCTGCACACTCCTTCTCTCTGGTACACCCCACTACCACATGCAGGCATTCAGTGTGCAGCACACTTGACTTTTAAAGGAACGTAATTTTCTTTTGAACATAGGTCAATTCTGTGGTGGAAAAGTGATGGCTGGCCAGTAGATTATATTAGTTCCCTTTTTGTTGCTGTGATAAAACAAGGCCATTTCCAAAAGAAAAGTTTAATTTAGCTCACCATTCCAGAGAGTTGGAGTCCATTAAATATAGGGACAGCATGTCAGCAAATATCATGGACAGAGGCAGGAGGCTGAGAGTTCCCATCTTGGATGTCAAACCCAGAGCAAGCATAGAGCAAACTGGAAGTACTGAGGACTTTTCATCTTAAAGCCTACCTCTTGTAACTTGTCCTTCATCAATGTCTCACCTCTGAAAGCTGCCTCAGAGAAGCGCCACCTACTGGGTTCCCATGCTGGCATCTATGGGGAACATTTCAGAACCAAATCATTGCACAGGTCCATATCCAAATCTCACGGGAAGTTATTTCACCCAGAATCAATCAGATCTTCAGAGGCGACATGTGCGCCATTTGGAAAAGTTAGCCAACATGCTAGTTAAATACCATCTTTTGTGAAATCACATTGCTGCATCTTGATGCTATGTGACAGTTTTAAATATATTTAATATGCCCAGTAACCTTTTATTAATGATTTTTCATGTACCAATTAACCTTTCCATTCTTACTGTATAGATGACTGTAGAAAAATTTGTAGTATGCTAGTAAATATATCAAGAAAAATTCACAAAATTTCATTTTAATAGTGCTGGAACAGAGAAATAAAATTGACCAAAGAAAGTGATGGAGTAGTGTCATTCTGACAGTTGGGCCCGTTTAACAGTGATGCAGACCTTATTCAACCAATGTACTTAATTGAATTCTGCATTATGTGGAATGACACCTTCCATCTAGACACTGATTGGAATTACATTGTATCATTGTCTGACTCTAAAGATTGAGAAGGCTGCCTTTAGCTCTCCCACTGAACACTGAATAACAAGGGGAATAAATTATCAAGTCCCAGAAGCCCAGCTTCAGTAATGAATTCCTTTGTCACTTTTCAGAAGTGATCCTTGGAGAATGCAGAATGGGAAACAATACTTTCATTGATAAGGAATGAAGATTGCCCTCTCATCTTTATGATGAAAATTTATGAGACGCAGCAAGAAGAAAAAGCAAGGCAGTGTATTACAGGGAGAGCCTGTGAGGACATAACAGAAAAGTTTCCTTTTTCATGAAAAGTTTGGTTTCGGGTTACAGTGAGTGAAAGTTCTTTCTGTTCCTGTACTCAGCTGTCCAGTCAGGTCACCATGTCTTTGCTTATTTAAATAAGCTACCATGTATTAATTACCTGGTTTAGACAAATAAGTACCATGTAAAATAATCTGTCAGTAAAATAGTTTCTATCGGGTCTGACTTTGTCAATTTTCGACTTCTGCATAAGAAAGTTATCACAGTACATTTATTTCCTCAGTCAGTAGATATCACACAGTCAGATGTGACTTATCTTGGCATTTTGCTTTTGGTGTTAGGATGCTAGAATCTCCAAGTCCTATAGGCTATGTTCTCATCTCAGTGCTGGGCGGAGGGAAGGATCAAATTTCAAGCTCAAGTAGGTATTTGGAATATTCACTCTGGCTGTATGAATGAGGAAGAACTTAGAGCTGACTGTTGAATAGAGGGCAGTCCTCAAATCTTATTGACCATATAGATCCCAAAAGCTTCCGGCATTTCTTTACATCCCTCATAAAGCTGGCTGCTGTCTTAATTGGCTAAAAGGAAAAAATACTTGATATTCAAATATAAACTAAACATGGAAGTAATCTTTCTCATGCCATAATAACTTCAGTTCATCACAGCCCTACCCATTCTCTAGGTGAAGAGGGGTGTGATGCACTATGTCCACAGGAAGCAGAAATCCTTCAAGCAAGCCTAACTTTGTTTTCAAAGTTTGCTATGACCACCTGTTACAACGACATTCTTATGTTCTGCTTCTGAAATCCTGTCTATTTTTCTGCCAAATCCCCATGTTGGAAACCCTCTACCTCTGATCTATAAAAACCTTATCTTAACCGCATCCAATGCTGACCTCTTGAAGCCTGCCTTAGGAAAGGCAGCCTTTATTCACGAACAAAAGGCTCGCTTTAATTAATTGCTTGTTTTAATTAATTTGGCCAAAATGACTTGAGTTGGAGGCTTTCTTCTCATGGCTATGGATTAAGAATTATTTCCTTTGAAAAGAATTGAGAACAAAAAAATATAATCAGTACATAAGTACTCAAAACTATAAAGAAATTTCTACTGAGAATTTCACTGATACATCCATGGCCCTTGCATCCTACACAAACGCAACCCTATGCAGAGACCAGTTGGTATAAGAGAGTATGAAAATCTCCCATGGAAGGAGCTTGTATGAACTTTTGACCTTCTGTACTCTAACCATAAATTACTTTTATTTATAAAACTAGTAGGCATATTCTTTCTGCCTTTAGAACCCAAAGGCCCAAATGGAGCATTCTTTTTTTTTTTTTCCTCTCACTGCAGTTGTCAGAATTTGATGTGCACCTGTGAAACCCAAGCGACAAGTAGAATCATATCTGTTACCTGTGTTTGTCTGTAATGAGCCACAAGTCCAGAGATTCTCTCAAGTGTTTGGCTCACATTAGAATAACTGTCTAGGGGCCTAGCAAACACAGAAGTTGATGCTCACAGTCAGCTATTGGATGGATCACAGGGCCCCCAATGGAGGAGCTAGAGAAAGTACCCAAGAAGCTAAAGGGATCTGCAACCCTATAGGTGGAACAACAATACGAACTAACCAGTACCACCCGGAGCTCGTGTCTCTAGCTACATATGTATCAGAAGATGGCCTATTCTGCCATCACTGGAAAGAGAGGCCCATTGGACATGCAAACTTTATATGCCTCAGTACAGGGGAACGCCAGGGCCAAAAAGTGGGAGTGGGTGGGTGGGAGGGTATGGGGAACTTTTGGGATAGCATTGGAAATGTAAATGAGGAAAATACCTAATAATATATATATATATATATATATATATATATATATATATATAAAGAATAACTGTCTACTTTATTCTCATTCATATGGCTAGAATAACATGAGACTACAATGTCAGAAGAATAACACGCTGACTCAAAGCAAGTAGTAAATGAAAGAAATTCTGAATTCAGAGGACAGGATGGCCTGGAATTTCAAGGAAATGGGTCAGTTGGTCCATCTGTTATGCATGTTTGATTTTAAAACTATACTGAATTATTAGAACACATGGTTGCCTCAGGAAGCACTTATGAGAAATTATGAAGGCAGAGAAAAGATAAGTCTGTTCCCATAAATCGCAGCTTGGAGCAGACAAATGAAGCAAGTAAGGAGGAAGATATTTCTAGAACTGACATAAAAAGACAAAAGTTTAGGACATGTTCAATAAAAGAGTAAGCATGGATTATGGAGGGGAACATTGTAAGATGATGGAAAATGGAGGCAGAGCATTGAATGCCAACATTAGTATTTAATCTGTAACATGAGATAGCATCATATTAGATTATAAGCTAAGGAAGATGTTTCTTTGTTCATTCAGGAGAGTAATAACTGTATGCACAAATGGTAAATTTTTATGATGAAATTATTTGTCAATGGTCACATACACATTTTCAGTAACTACACATTTTTCAAACTCCTGTTTTTAAAATCTACTTACCAGCACTTTATCAGCACAAATCCATACATTTGTTCATGAGTGCACATGTGAAAAAGCATACACAACTATTTTGAAAACTTTTCTTCCCACATACTACACTTTTCTACAGGGATCATGCAAACAAGGTGTGATAAAGACATTTGAGAATAGAGAAAAATACTGAGAATGTGAGAAAAGTTGGTCGAGGTTATAGGTACTTTCTACTTTTGATAAATATTGTGACTATGGGAAATTTGCTTACAAATCAGGGATGTTGAAAGGAATCATATTCAGAGGGCTGGAGCAGAAAGGAAACAGGGGTGGGAGAGAAAAAGAAGAAATGGGGGTGGGTATAAGCAAGGTCAGTAGAAGATGAAGTCTTTACTATTTCCAGACACATACCCATATTCTCCAAAAATTAAAAGTAATAAAATTTTCATTTTCACATGACCTCATATAGTACAGTTATTATTATCTAGATGACACAATGATTATTTGTAATTTTCCCAAAGAAAACTTAGCCTTTCTTCTCAAATTGCCACTCTCTAGCTCTGTAAAAGCCAAATAAAGAAATAAAAAAGAAAGAAGGAAATCAACTCATCCTAACTGATCATAGAAAACTCACTTACCTATAAAAACTAACTTAGTATCAAGCTAAGACAAAATCCCATTCAGGGCACAGCTGGCTTCTGTAGACTAGCCATGAATTTAGGCACCAGTTACTGATCCCTTGCAAATGTTCATAAAGCAATTCTTAATGATTGTCTTGCCAAGTAAAAATTGAGAGAGAAAAATGCCATACCCCCCCCCGTGTGTGTGTGTGTGCGCGCGCGCACGTGCACGCGCTCTTGATGTGTATTCGCATGCATGCACATTAATGAGTAGAAAAGCACTTTAAGTGAAGAAAAATCCATTTTGTCTGTTTTTGCAGAAATAACTTCAAGCTCATTGAGAAGATAGAATCCTACTTCATCTCACCCATGAACTCACTCAGTGGATTATGAATTGGTTAGTAGACCACTAAAATGGATGCTTTGAGACAAAAATGCTTCCAAATGAAATGGTTTGAAGCTAGTGAAATCAAATATTTTCCATAGACGTCCCATTGCCCTTAGAAACCATCTTAGAATTGAGCACTGCATTCTTTGCTGAGACATCTAAAGCCATTTAGGTCATAAACTCTTCCAGCATTGCAAAGACTTAAGAATAAAACTCAAAATATATTCACACCACTTTCCCCCAAATAAATGCTGGTGGATTGTCTAATATATTTGCTGGCTTCTCTGTTTTCTCCAACACATATTTCTTCTAAATGCAACTAGGTACTTTTGGTAATACAATATTTAAAATATCTACAGAGACATAGAAAATAGCATAATAAACTCTCAGGACACATAGATCCGTTCAAGAGTCCTAACATGTGGCCAGTTTCATATAAACTTTTGTTCCTTTTTTCCTCTTTCTCAAATCGATTCTTGTCCTTTCAATTCCCACACAGACCCGTTTGAAGAAAATCCTGCTTTCCCAGCTGTAACTCTTTAAGAACCTTAACACTATGAGCATCCTTAAAGCACTTCCAAATGTCAGTGCTGGCACCAGCTGTAGAATCAATCCTTACTGGAATTACTCGTTTCTTTTAAAACTGTATTTTTCACTTTTAAGCACAATTCATAGTTACACTACAGATTTAACTTAAATATTTTACTGTCATTCGTAGAATCTTTTCCCAAATAAAATCCATTTGAGAGGACTAGTAAACTGACTCAATTGCTAAATTGCTTATCATGAAAACCTGACAACCTGAGCTTGACTTTTGCAAATGCACGTAGAGCTGGAAGCAGAAAGTCAACTTCATGAAGTTCTCCTCTGGCCTCCAGAAGGGTGACACACATAGGTATACTGCATGCACACACACACACACACACACACACCCCTCCCAAATATATCACTCATACATATACCACACACACAGGTATACACATAACCATACCATACAGACAATACATATATACACACACATACATATTCTACACACACACCACAGACATACACACACACACACATACACATACCATATACATACTACACATATACACACATACATACTCCACACATACATAGGCATACACACACACCACAGACATATATACACACACAAACACACCATGCACACACCACATACATACACATATATCCACACACACACACATACATACCATGCACACACACATACACACAAAACACACATACCCACACACATGTGCACACACCACATGTACATACACACAAACTGTTTCTCCTGTTACTAGCATCATATATTACTGAGATACACTTCTTATATTAATAAACCAATGTTGATATATTAAACCAGCTGGATTTTATAGTGAGAACTGTCTTACGGGTTTCCAATACACTTTCCTGCCTCAGGAACCATATCAAAGGAGGACACAGCACACATGGGTGGTTAGTTCTAATGTTCATCCTGGCCTTGATAAGCTTGCCAAGATTGTGTTTATTGTCTTTCTCCATGATATGGTGACCCTTTGTGTGTGTGTGGTTTGAATATGCTTGACCCATGGGAAGTAGCCTGCTAGGAAGTGTGGCCTTGTTGGAATAGGTGTGGTCTTGATAGACGTAGTTTGTCACTGTATAGGTAGTTTTGAAGTCTCTTAGTATTCAAGCTCAGCTCAGAGTGGAAGATCTTTTTATTTTATTTTTTTTCATATTGGATTCTTGAAAAGGAAATCAGTTGAAGTGCAAACTTGAGGTAGAATTTATCTGAAGAAAGTTAAAATAATAATGATCTTAAGGAAATTATGTAAGATAAGAGAGTGCAAATATGCTGCACAGCACAATAGAAAAATAAATCACAATATGAATGAAAAATTCAGCCAAGAAATAGTACTCTGAAAAGACCAATATATAATAAATTTATGAGCTAAAGAATAAATCTAGTGTCATAAAAAATCAATTGAGCTCCTCCATAACAGGTAAGAACAGGCTGAAGAGCCAATGAACTTAAAGTTAAATCTTGTTTTTTTACCCAATCATAGGAAACAATAGTAGACAGTGTTTAGGACTCTGAGACCTAGGTAGGTTCACAGTCATTCACATTTTGATGAAGAGAGGAAGTAGAGAAATGCACAGATTATACACAATAGAATGCTTGCTAAAACTTTCCCAAGTCTTGGGGAAAAGACCAACCAACATGCAGATCTGTGAATCTCATAAATCCCCAAATAGATTCAACAGAGAGGGATTCTTTCCCTCAATTCATGGTAAAAATCAAACTGCCATAAATAATTTCAAAAGTGCCGATGCACTGGGTGGCTCATGTTTGTAATCCCAGTTAGGTAAAGGCAGGAGGTAAAGGCAGGAGAATTTATTTCCATGTGTTTCTAGTCAGCATGCTGGGCTATGAAACGAGTTCTAGGGAGGACTGGTATTCTCCACAGACTAGATCTAAGGAAAAATACCGTGAAAATAGAGAGAGAAATATTACATATAGGGTTTCTCTATGCAACGTTTAGAAGATATGATCACAAAAATTCTACACTAAAGGGAATATAGTGCAGAACCAAAGAGCCCCTTCTTGATAATTTGATAGTCAAAAACACCTGAAATTCATTTGGATATAAAACTTGGCACTTTTCCCTTATTCATAGATCAATTATCCATGCATGTCAGTCCTTAGATGTTCATACTGTATATATTGACTTATAAACTAATATACTCTTTTGGCAGCTATGATCCAATACTATTGTATTTTGTTACTCAAAGTGTTCCAGAGGTTGCTGTAGGATGCATGTTTTGTTATGGTTTTTGTATCTTTTTGTTAAACACGAATCCCTGTGTTTCATTTAAACTCTGAGCACTCTCCTATTATTTTCTAACCACAAGATTCTCCATTCAGATTTTCTCATACATCTAAAACCAGCCATTTTCATAAGCACCCTGGGTCAATATATGGAGATTAGCATTTTAAGTAAACATCTGAATAGAAGGTGAAAATGAGTCAGTACGAGGTGGGGGCCAGACACATGGAAGAGGGAGTTAGAGAGCTGAGGAGTAGTTAGAACGAGGTACAGTAATGTGTTTCTCTGAAAAATGCCACAATGACTGACACAAATATTAGCATTGCCACCTTAAAAAGTTCACATAAAAAAGCAGTAAGAAGAACCCAAGATGTATGCAATGGGTATGGTCATTACTTTGGGACCAGGCTGAACTTTTACACTCACATATACACTCAAACACATACGAACACAACACATATACACACATGCACACATGCTTATTCACATGCCACACACACATATAAAAGGGTTCATACATGTGGATGTATATTAAATAATGTATATTCTTATATCTATAGATGTAGATATAAGATGTATAATGTAGATGGTATTTCTATACCATCCACATTAAACATTAAAATAAGTTCATATTGACTTCTTTGGTTTTAGGGTTTTTGTTTTGTCCCCCCCACCCCCGCCCCAGGAGTCATTCTCACTGCATCCCCTTATCTTAAATTCTGACTACAGCAGTGAAATCCTTGGTTCATGTGATCTATCAAGTTATTTATTTTAATGGTTAACTGTAGTGGCTATGTACTGTATAGCATGAGATTTATTAACCCATATCCCTAGAGGATGCAGCCTTGTCAACTGAGTTTACTATGTACTCACAGTTTATTTTATTGTGATTTTTCTATAGTGCACTCATTTAAAAAGTTACTTATGTCAGCATTTCCCCCAAAGTTTTAGTGGCACATATATATATATATATATATATATATATATATATATATATACTTTTTGTCACATGTGCATCTCCGAACATGGGCCTTTCCCAGCTTCCTAAATGTTTCTTTTTATATTTGCATATATTGTTTCATTCTTACTGCTGTAAACTTTAATCAGTTTTGAAAAGTGAAAACTATGATATAGCCACAATTACATACTAGAGAATATCATTACTAGCTGAAATAATCCTGTTCCATCCATACAACTGCCCCATCCAAGTGCCCTATCCAGCTGGCCCATCCAACTGCCCCATCCAGCTGGCCCATCCAACTGCCATTCACTTCAATTTCTAGCAACTCTTGGTACATTTTCTGTTTCCTCATTATTTTTATTTTCCCTTGTACATCCTAAGTGAAGGAATGGAGTCAGCGACTTTCTCATATTGCTCTTTTTACCCTGGAAGCATCTCAGATTCATGTGTTCCTTTTTGTCACTGAACAATACTGAATTGTTTGAACCTAAGTTTGTTTATTCATCATCTACTCATGCCAGTTACCTTGGATACAGTTTGTGAAAATTGCAAACCAAGCTTCATCGAGCTTTACAGGTAGGTTTGTGTAAGCACATCTATTTACAACCCACCTTAGCAAATACTGAGAGCTAATTTACTTCATTATATACAAAGATGTAATGCAGCCTGATAAAATAATAACCAACACACTGCCTACTAAAAGGGTTGTAGCATTTTAACTCTATAATGAAGAACACAAAGGCAAATATTCTATGGCTCTACTCAGAGAATCTTAAACAGTTGGTATTGTTAGGAAGTATCAGAGACTGGGGCTGGAGTTGAAAGGTATTGATCAATTGATTTAAAATTAAGTTAGATTTGGAAGGGGGAATTAATTTAAGTTGGAATAATTATCTAGTATTACCATCTCAAAAGTTGCGAAGAATGGATTTTAAGTTCATTTTCACACCCAAAATAAGTTGTCAGTGTGCAAGATGGTGAGTAAATGAATAAGGTGACTGCTTTGATACGTGTATTCTGTACTGCACATTTACAATCATCGTACTGAATGCAATAAGTATATAGAATAGGGTAGTCAATGAATGCAATAAGCCTATAGGACATGGTAGTCAATGAAAAGAAAGGAAGGACAAGAAAGGGGCAGTAAATCCAGTTCTGTTGGTTCATAGTCTCACTGGTTGGTAGTTAGTATTTCCACAGTTCATGTATAGGATCCCACAACACATCCTTCTTTTAGCATCTTAAAGAAAACAAATCTCACTGTTGTTTTCTACATTAAACGTGTTCTGCTTCAAGCTTCTACCTTCCACTTCAAAGAGCATTTTTCTTTTCTTTCCTTCTCTTTCCTTTAAACCTTGTCTTCTGGATAAAAGACTTCCTTTCACATGAGCAGCTTTATATCAGCTACAATGTACAGAGTGAACACAATGAAGACTGAGCTGAATTTCTCCAACCTCAGGAGGTGATTAAAAACGATCTTGTGAAATAGAATTCAAAGTGTATTCCAATAAGAGTTTGTTTTCAAATCTAATTTCTAGGTATCATACTGCAAGAGACTCAACGAAGGTGTGTTTCTGTTTATGTTATATAAAACGGTGTGTAACACAGAAAATAGTCACTCCGGCAGTGCCACTTTTCAGAGCTCCCTACAAGGGAACATGCATTTTTATTAAGGGACAGTTTACAAGTAGAAGGAAAGAAAATTACAAGTAGTAGAAAAGGAAATTACAGTGGATAATCTTCAATGTGAAATGCATGTACTGTCAAAATATAAAAGCTTATCATATTATCAAAAGCATTATTAGTATGGCTGTTGTGTTTTCATTGCTACAGTAACACATCTGTCCACTTACTGGAATAAAGAACACCCACTCGTCCTCAAATTTCTATGAATTAGACTTCTGAGCAGAGCTAGCTGTTCAGTGAAGGGCCTCGCAAATGCTAGGGTGGCTCTTAATTGCAGGTTCTGAAGGAGATTGCTGTTCTTTTTATTTTAACTTTAATATTTTATTTATTCACTTTACATCTCAATATCAGCCTCTCTTCTCTCCTCCTAGTACGCCCTCACCCAAGTCGTCTCTCCACTCCTCCTTGCCCTTCTCTTTTGAGAAGGGGACGTCCCACTCTGTGTGTCACCCTCAACATCTCCACTCCCCACTCGCCACCTTCCTACATCAAGAGGCTGTGGGACTAGGTGCATACTCTCCCATTGAGGCCAGACAAGGCAGTCAGTCCATTTAGGGACATGGGATCCACAGTTAGGCAAACAGGCAACAGGCTCAGGACAGCCCCTTATCCAGTTGCAGGCAGGAACTGCACGAAAACCTAGCTGCTCATCTGCTACACATGCACAGGGGCCTGGGTCCAGCCTGAGCTCGCTCTTTGGGTGGGGATTCAGTCTTTGGGAACCCCCAAGGTTCCAAGTTAGTTGACTCTGTTGGTCTTCCTGTGGAGTCCCTCAGTCCCTCTTCCAACTCTTCTGTAAAATACTCTGAGCCCCATCTAATGTTTGGGTGTGATTCTCTGCATCTCTTTCCATTGGCTCCTGAGTGGAGCCTCTCAGAGGACAGTAACGTTAGGGTCCTGTCTGCAAGTGGAATAGTGTATCATTAATAGCGTCAGGGATTTTGTTCTTGCCCATTGGATGGGTCTCAATTTGGGGCCGTCATTGGTTGGATATTCTCTTAGATTCTGCTCTGTCTTTATCCCTACACATATTGTTGGAGAAATTTAGTTTCTTACAGTTGCATCACAGCGTATCCTTCCATCTTTAAGCAAACAAGGGTATGTTAAATGGGCATTTTAGTATTCTCTGATTTTTTTTTCCCAAAGGAGAATCTTGTAGGAGGTCATATTATTATATTAAGCCTACTTACATGAGTTCGTCTTTCATTTTAAACATTGTGTAGCCAGTTATCTTAATTGCCTCTGTCAAGTTTCATTTGTGTATGTATTCATGGTGGTCACCAAGAAGTAAAGTTAAATCATGTCAAAAGTCTTCCTACTGTAAAGTCACATTACGAAATGAAAATAAGAAATTATATTGAACATAATACCCTCCTGCCATCATTTTTATAAATGATTGCCCCAGCAGGTTGATACTAACAGTAAAATTTCATGAAGATTCAATTTACTGTGATTTCTTCTTGTCCCATTTCTATTCTTTCTAATTTCCAGAAACTTAGCACCAATCCAAAAGAAGAACTGCATGTAACTTATTGGCTTAGCTATTCAAAACATTGACCTTTCATATGTTCTTTTTTAACTTTAAGAAAATATGACTACCTATTTGCATTTTTCTTTATAATGCTGTATATTTCGTAGCTATATAATGCATTTAACTACATGCTAGATATCGTGCCCCCTGGGAACTCTTCCATGCAGTAGTGTGGTTATAATTTCTCATGGGAATCATGAGGGCTTACTCTGCTTATATATCGTGTGTCTTCAAAAGCATAATACATATTCATTAAATAGCAACCCTTTTATTTCTCTCTTGTGGGTAAAATATACATTGAATAACCTACAAACTTAGAAACATCTTTATAAAAACCATTTTCTTATTAAAATGAAATAAAATAGTAAAGTCCTTTAAACCAAAACTGGATATCTAGAGCTAAGATAAGGCTCAGGACCAAACTCTTTGCATTGATTTTTATCTACTAGAACTCTTTATATATATATATATATATAAAAGCTTCCTGCTTCTCATTTAAAAGAAAAAGTAATGAAGCTGGGGAAAATGGCTGCTATGTGCCAGTCTCATTGGCTTACTCTCATATGTTAGGGTTTTTTCTCTAAAACTGTTAAAAGTTTCTCACAACAAAATTGCCTCTTTGAGACTACAAATGAGTTGCTAAAATATAGCTTTATTTATAACCCAAGTATATCAGAATAGCCTATTCTTCCCCACATAAAATATTCTTCTGTTCTGTTTGAGATCTTACATCATTTTCAAACCACAAGACTACTCATTTTCCAGAAAATTTGAACTGATATAAATTTCACTAGAGACCGTCGCACAAAATAAAGTAAAAACATATTACAAATGCTTCTTTTCCATAGTCTATTAATTTGGTAATCCTATCAAAAAGCGATTAAATCCCATCTGTCACGAGTTTTTCTTTATAAACCAATTCTATTTATTGTTCATGATTCAGTTACCTTTGAGAGGTTTTTATGGGTTTTTCTTTTTAATAGTTGTCCCATTACTGAAAGATTTAAGTTACATTCACTGAACCATAATTGTCTTGATAGCAGCTCCTTCTATTCTGAAAAATTGATACACTGTTAACACTCAATCCTGTCATTTCCCAGTTCTCCGTAAATTGTCATAAATAACCTTCGGCAGTGGTTCAGTAAGTTTTTCAACAAAATCCATTAACACCTTAGATGGTAGAACATTCAAACCTTACATACTTATTTTACCCAAATGTATACTTACCTGGTTTTAATCAACAGCTATTTTTGAAAGCATTATGTTAAATTGAAATCCTAGAGTGAAAATAATGATTTGGTGTGAAGCAATTTCTTGGTGTGAAATGTAATTCCTATATTTACACGGTATGTTGGGAAAAACAATATTCTAAAGCAATGTGCACATGGTTTGGAAACACACAGTAGGCTAGCTGTGATTGGAGAGTACCTCCATTCTACTATGAGCTTCAAAGAACAACCTTTCTCTATAATTATATCGAAGATATGCTATTTCTATCCTAGTGCATGGTTGACAGTCTCTAAACATAGAGATGAGTGACATTAACATGTGATGGATATTTTAGCGAGTGAAAATGTTCCTCATAAAAATCTGCTTACTTCCAACATGAGCATGTATAATCTTGTTTAGATAAATAATTATTTGCAGATTTTAGTAAGTTCAAGGTCTTGAAATCATTCTGATAGGGTCGTCCATATAAGGAAAGGGCAGATTAAAAGACTTGAAAGAGCGATATCCAGGATGGCAAATATTAACATCTTACCATCCTTACGTCAGAAACACCAGGAATTGCAGTATACAAGAATTGCAAGAGGACACTTTAAAGCTTCTGCGAAGAGGTAGTAATCCTGCCTCTATCTTGATTTTCTTGTCCTGGCATCCTAACTTCTGACTTTGTGATCATTTGTTATGGTAATCATAGAAATTAATTCTGACCTTTGGATGGGGAGATATAGCCAGTAATATTTAAACACAGAGATCTTTTGCTTTTTATTGTTCTTGTTCAAGTAAAAATGACAAATTCTAACTAGAGCCTATGCAAAGATGCTCCTGAAGGTCGCTGCCAATGTTTTCCACCATGATCTTTCACCTAGAATGGAACGGACTCACCTGTGAGTTGGAAGGCTGTTTCTTCCTCAATAGAGCCTAACATCACTGAAAGTCAGCGTGCTTTAATTTAGGCATAAAAACTACTAATGAACAATTTATCTATTTAGATATATTTCCTTTTCACTTGCTACTGACACAATGATAGTTCCTACCACATAGACAGTAGAGACTGACTGTAAATGAAGAAAACACTTCTAAAATCGAAAAAATGATGAGTTAGGAAAAGCAAAGGCCTTAGGTGAACATGATTGCCTGACAGAAAAGCTAAAATATTCCCAGGCGAGAAGTTGCATGTGTTTTACAGTGCAGGTCATCCAAAACTCATCTAGATGATTTAGACATGGTGGCTACAGTCTTTTCAAAGGTTTTCCTGTGACTTATCACATGGTGTCATGTGATGCACCATGACCTAAAAGAATCTCATTGGCTTTGTGTCAGGGTCCATCCTCTGAACAAATGCTTCCTGTGATGAGGATAGTTGAAAGTCATTCTTTAGCTGATGTAGAACATGAAATAAAAGAAAATGATAATATTCAGCAATGCCAATTTGGCACAAAGAAAATGTCTTCCCAAGCCTCCAGGGTGGAAATGGAGAGTTGGATGTCAGAACTGAAGAGGAACACAGAGAATACACTGAGAGGAATCGTGCTCTAATGGAGAAGACATAATGACATCAACTCTACCCAGGTAAGATAAAGAGGCAACAGGCTAGTCTTGTCTAATAAGAAATAAGGACACACATTCACAGGTATTAATTATAGTGATGGTTACCCCCATGACATATCGACAAACTAAAACATGTAATATACCACTACACACTACTGCAGCAAATACAGCTAAATGGCAATAGTCATCCGAGAAAAATACATTATATGGATATGGTGTGTGTTTGCTTATGTGTGTATATGTGTGTGTCTGTGTGGTGGGTGAGCTTTGTGTCTATACATGTGGTGTGTGTGTGTGTGAGCATGTGTATACATGTGCATGCCTGTGGTATGTATGTGTTTATGTGAATGTGTATGTATATGATGTGCACGTGTTTGGGTGTTTGTATGAAAGTGTAGGTGTGTGTGTGATAGTTTGCTTCTTTTGTTGCTGTGATAAGACACTCTGACTAGTAGCAATGAAGGGGAGGAAAGAGTTTTTTGGCTTGTACTTCCAGATCACAATATGTCATTGAGGCAGGAATTCAAATGGAAAATTGACCAGAAACCATGAAGGAATGTTGCTATATCTGGCCATATGTTCAGCAAGTGCTCTTCTACATCTCAGGACTACCTGCCTAAGGACAGCATCACCCACAGTTGCCTGGGCCCCTCTTTACTAGTTCACAATGAAAGCAATGCCCCCCAAAGACATGTCTGCAGGCCAAAATGATTGACAATTCTTAATTGAAGTTACCTATTTCCTAGCAACTCTAGGTAGTGTCAACTTGACAATAAGACCCAGTGACAAAGTATAAATAAACTTGTATATTTTAAAATCCAGGCATTGAATGTACAGAGTATGGCTCATTTTAAACCCCTAAGAATCTGATATTCCTATGGACCTTCACTCCAGGATAATAAAGGAATGATGGCATGTATTGTAATGACACAAGAGGGGATTCCAGTATTCATCTTGACATTCTAAACCTCAGAATAGGTATACTGAGGAAAGCATGCCAACAACATCTGGAACCTAGCTCCTAATTTTTTTTTCTAGAAAGTAAGAGATGACATGCTTGGATCTAATTAGTTAGTGTTGATCTTTATGTAGGATGAATGCAGTATGTTTGAACATGAAGCCATGGGCCAGTGCTAGAGACATGATCTAGCAGTTAAGAGCATTTGCTGCAGTTTTACAGGTCCCTAGTTTCATTTGCAGCACCTATATGTGGCAATTCACAACCATCTATAACTCTAGTTCTATTGCTCTCTACTATCCTCCATTGGTACCTGCGTGTATGTGGAATGCACAAATACACAAGTAACACACAAACACATAATAGATAGATAGACAGACAGACAGACAGATAGATTGATAGATTGATAGATTGATAGATAATATTTAAAAGGCCATGACGCAATTAAAAATTATATTCCCCAAATCTGAAGAAAAAACAAATATTCATAAACATGTGAGTATTGATATACAATTTCCAGTGTTTGCAAAACATTTACTAAACTGACCATTTATTGATCAGGAAATAAGTTCTTGACAGAACAGAAGTAGTGAAATAACATTCTCTAATTCCCATTGAATAAAATTAAAACGCAGTATCAACTGGTGGGAGTAACAATAAAATATCTTCTAATTTCCTAAGTAAGTCAAAACTTCCTTGCACTAATAAATGGCCAATATCTCTGAATAGCTAAAGTAGAGTTTGAAATACATCATTGAATAAATAATGAGGGAGAAAAGAAATTGTAAATTATAAAATAAGCAGATAGCTAGAATGGCTCCATTAACATCAACATAAATTCACAGCAAGCTTGATTTAAGCTTTATTGCTATAAACATAAGTTTTATTGCTATAAATTCCTCCTCTGCATTTTCAGTAATATTTCACTAAATTCTACATGCTGTGAAATCAAGCTTGTAAGTCAGATATTTTCTAATTCTGCTTGATACTTCTTTATTGGCCCATATTACTTAATTCCCAATTATTTTGTAATTTTCCAGCTTTTAATATTGATGTCTATGTTTTATTGCCAACATATCTTGCATGATATGAAAAGTCATTCATTGTTTTATATTCATTAAGGGTTTATGGTGTGCCCTTCTTTATCCTAGCTATGATATATCTTAGTATATTTATTATATAACCCAGTCTATCTCAGTTTTTGGCCTTAGGTTGTATGGTTGACTACTGGTTGAGAGTGTTGTAGAAATATCAGTTAGGTAAAGTGGGTTCACGTTCCTCAGCTACATTATAGTTTGCTGAATTCCTATTCATTGTTAGCTGTGTTAATTATTGGAAGGGAAGCATTAAATTCTCCAAGCATAACTATGACTCTATCCATTTCCCCAATCTTTCTCTAGTATTGCAAATTTAGACAGATAATAATGCATAGGAATGGCTCCAAAAGCATGCTACAGTGGACTGATTATTGATCATTACCTTTCAGCAAAATTCATACACTTCCCTTTACACTGTCTTTCCATCACATCAGGTCTTTAGAAGGAGCACACATGGAAGCAGTGTTTGTCAGAGAAAACCACTTGAGGTTTGTATAAAGAAACAAAAGAACAAAAGGAGAGGTAGGGTCTTCCAGCTCTGTCTTAGACGCTCCCCTATGACCCGCCTATGGACCTCTCTTAAGGACCCATGCTCTCACAGAATACAGGTCTGGAGGCCAAGACTTCAAAATCTGATGACTGGAGATATTCATCTAATCCACTGGATTTGTAAAAAAAAAAAAAAAAAAAAAAACAGTTGTGGGAATGAGATGACATTTAAGATCAATGAGAAATCATTAATAAATATACAAATCACTGAAAGCGATGGAAAAAAAGAAACCCAATGGCTCAATGAACAAAATATTTGCATAATTACTAAATCAAAAACATAAGAATAGTTGAAATGAACAGAAGAAATAGTGATCAATAGACATGGTCATTTGGGTGTAAAATTTAAGCTATTATGAGGCACAATTTGGGGGAGGTCTCATGGTTCCAGCTGTCACTTCAGCAGAAATCTTGGATTTTTCTGTTCCTAAGAGAGAAGAATTCAAGTGGGCAAAGTTGTATAGAAAGCAGCCAAACCTCATTGAACCAAGTGATAGAGCTCAAATGAATCCTTGGAGAAACCACCCAATGGGGTGGAGCATCAAGTGCCTTCATTTTGTGGGATCCGAGGGCAGATAGCTTCCTCCAATTCCCTCCCTTTTCTACCACAGGAGGAGCCTGGGGTAGTCTTTCCCCCAGAATGCAGTAGGGACTCCTCTGTACTTCTTTTATATAGACAATCCACTTTGTTATTATGTGTGTGAGGTGGAAAAATATGCATGCAGATTTAAGTACCCAAGATTCCTCTGGACCAAAGACAGGTAATTGAATGTGCTTATGGGGACCAATAAAAGCCATTTGATACCAGCTTTTTTGTTGGCATAGAGTTAATAGGTGACCTTAATGGTTGGAAGTTCAGCGGAAAGATGCACATTTCCTCTTTATGATTGTTTTTCCTTTTTTGAACATGTAGCCCACAGACTTCACATCTGCACCAAAACCATATGACCCCCAAACCATTACACTGAACAAAATTTACAAAACCAAGAGCTGAAAGTCTTCAAAACAACCCGAATTCTCATACATACTGTAGAAATCAGGCCTTTAGGAAAACAGTTTTCTAGGTTTTTAAAATCTATGTAAACATTTGCTCCGAATGCCCTATAGTAAAATTCTAAGGTTCTAACTTTCAAAAATGAAAACTCAACTTTGCACAAAGATATCTGGATAAATTTTAATATCAGTTCTATTCAAAACAGATCCAAACTATGAAGTGGAGATAAACCAATATACCATCAGTGGATGGAAAGACAAATGATAATATTCTCCAAAACAGGAATACTAGTCTGGAGAGGAGAAAGAATGAATTATTGATATATGCAAAACTTGGATACATTTCAAAGATATTATTATACAAGGTTACAGTTTTCACATTGAATGGATGCTTGACATTTCAGGAATAAATAACAGTCTTAAAAAGCTACAGTAATGATTGGATCAGTGGTAGCTAGAAATTGGGGTAAGGAAAAGACCTAATTTTAAAAAGACTATATGGAAGGATTATGTGTGATAAGAAAAGTCTTGTTTTTAAGCTATAAAAGGTTTTTTGGTTTTTTTTATCCTCATTATGATTCTGTACATATGTGTACAGTAAAATTCATATACTTATCCACCTATACAAACTTAAGTTTTGTTCTATGTTCAAAAACCTAATGAAGTCTAACAGTAAAATAGCATAGTAGGACCCACAGCATCTGTAATGTAAGCTTTTGTGAAAGCTACACACCAAAACTTTAACTGGATTTGGGAGAAGAAATAAAGTTTATTTTTTGCTATATGTCCATTTTCATTCTTCTCTCTCATCTTTCTCTATATAAATGTATAGATAAGTGATAGACGGTAGAACAGTAGATGATAGGTGGGTAGACATTATTTTTCAATAAAACTAAAAGGGTAAAATTATTTAAGCTAATGGGTTAACATAATCTATAGTACAATACAGAAATCCTCAGACAATTGGCTCTAGATATTGGAAACCCAGTTGCTGAGTCTTCTCTGGGCCTTTTGCACACATTTATTTTTCTACTAAAAAGGAATTACTCAAAACTTGTGAGAAAAGAATTCAACCTGAGAAAATATTCTGAAATTACATCTTATCACTGACAAATTGTTGGCCCTTTGCTGCAGAAGGTCAAGCTGAGAGCTTCAGGAGCATTTGTGAAATAAGAAAATCAATACTTGTATGTACTTAATGTCCCTTCTGCAAGCAAAGCCATGAAGGAACAAGGTCACCAGTTCACATGTGGTGTTCCTTGGCCAGATGATCAATCCTTCTGAATAAACTGACTTAGAAGTGCACACGTGTGAGCCGGCACTTTAGCACCAGCTAATAAACATTCCATCTGACCAAAAATCATATAGAATCATATGATCAATAGAATGCTGCAGAGGTTACTCTCTTGACATGTACATTTTACGTAAGTGACTGATGAGTTTTTTATTCCTCTATAACATAAATGTAACATACTGTTTCAGATAGGGGAATCGGACATGTTGCACTCACCATTCAACTATGTTAAAATACTTTACTGTTGAAAAAGTTATTCATTTATCATTTTCTCATCGCTACATAAGAGATCCAGGTATAATGGTTTATGTCTTGAATCTAAGCACTGGGACATCAAGGAGAGGTAGATCTCTGTCAGTTCAAGGCCAGCCTGGTCCACATAGTGAATTCTAAGCCAGCTAGGGAAACAGGGTGAGACTTTGTCTCAAAAAAAGCTAACAACCAACCAACCAAAAACAAAACCCAAAAACCAACAAAATGCATTTACAATAAAATTCTTTAGTATACAAGTATAAATAACATTTATATATTTATGGAGAAGTTACGTTCTTACTATACAAGTATAAATGCTAACTATTTTGCAATTAATAATTTACAAATTCTTAAGTGGTTTCACTTCCCAATATAACTCATATCGTGATATTCTTCATATTTGAACTCTGATTTCTCTGATTCTAGTCCTGGGTAGGATGTTTTGTGCCAATGCATAGGGGTAAATTCCTACATTTAATGAACCTTTAATGTATTCTTTATTTTTGCTTCTACTGAGACTTTTTGCAAATCCCTAACAAAGAACTAGTCAAAGCAACTGAGCCATTCTTCCACCAGGCGCTCAATTGAATTTGCATGCTGTAATATTAAACACTGTGCCCAGAAGCATCCCTGTCTGCCATCTTCCATTTTTGACCATGTGGTTTATATCCTCTGGGTGAAGATAAAATGTGTGTCACTTTCATTAATTCTTGAACTGTAGCTTAAACTGAAAAAGCTCAGAAATATGTTTCCCTTACCATGCTTTCCCTCTGATGAATAGGCTTTGAAAACAAAATTTCCAGCCTTCCTACACTTTGGGAGAAGGTTTGCCAGTGGGTGTGGTGCCCTCCTTCCTTACAGGGATAGTATATCTGTCTCCATTTTTTTTTAATCTTCTGGTCATGTTCATTGTCTGAAACTCATTGAAAGGATAACATATGGCACCCATTTCTATATGACGTTGTCTGTCCATATGCATTCCTAAATAGATGTTACCGGGATATCCTTCACAAGGATTGTGAAGCTTAAATGGGTCAAACACTGTTGCAATCAGTCCAAAGTATTTGTTTTTCAATATTATTAATTGTTAGGATCACTCACAGGTATCAAAAAAGAATCCTGTGATCTTTCCCTAAACCTTTCCCAAACTCAGCTTTACAAAAACCTAGCCACATGGAATCTTCATCATGCAAACAGATGAGTTTATGAGAGTACACTAGATTAGCAATTCCCCCCTCTCTCTTAAGACCATGTGTTTAGATGCTTTCATTTCCTAAAAAAAAAAAAAAGTGTTTGGATAGATCATCCTCCCTGAAGCCACTGATAATTTCAGAGACAAAGAAGATCTGAGAGGATTTAAAACTTCTATATTCACCATGTAAGATTTACATTAACCACTTGACAAATACTTCACATAGTTTGACAGTTGGCTTTCCTATATCTTCCTTAACAGTGGACAAGATGAAAGCAGAGCCCCCTTTATAGGTGTTATAGAGTGTTTGGTCCATGCCTCCTCTACAGAAACTAATCAGTAAAAAGACAGTTGAATGAGGGAATATGAACGATGATTCATGGTGTGTGTCATTTCTCTACTAGCACCCCTAGCACTTCCATTAGCTATGACTATCTTTGAACAGCTTTTCTCTTGTTTATACACAGACATTTAAAGTACAGATATATCAAGGAGGAATAAAGAAAAGGAAGTTCTTCATATTTTATGTATAACAAAGTCTGAGCTTTTGACAAAAGCTGAAGTTCTCCTAATGGGAGAGCTTCCAGAGGAACAAGAGGATGACAGTTGACAGAAAGCGTGCAGCAGACTCTGAAGACAGATGCTTTGGAATTTCAGTTCAAACTGGTAGCTGTACTAAGAAATAAGCTAATGTGATATGAACTGAATTCAGAAAGATAAGTAAGAATACACTGGCAAGCCATTGAGGAAGACGATAACAGAGGTAGTGTTTAAATTCTATGGATGCTACACTTTGGGACCATCAAACTAAAAGCAGCTGCTGAGCCCCTCAAACAAAATGTTCTCCCCAGAGATTAAGGAAATGTGAATGTTTGTTAATTTGAATTATGTGTTTATATCCACTGCGTGATTTGATCATCACTTTCTTTTTAAATTGTATTGGATTTATTCATTTTATTTTATTGTAACTATTTTGCCTGCATGTATGAACGTGCACCACTTGCATATTTGTGTAGACAAGGATCAGGAGAGGGTATTATGTGTCTTGGAACTTGGGTTATGGGTGATTGTGAACCACCATGGGGGTGCTGGGAATTGAACCTGGGTCCTCTGTGAGTGCAACAAATACTCAACCACTGAAACATCTCTTCAGACCCATGATCATCATCTTAAAAATAGAAGGTAAATAGAGAGTTAGTGCACTTCTCAAATTATATATTTTACTTTGTAGAACAGTTAAATTTTAGATATGTTTTGTACATATCATTGCCCTTCCCCAAGTCTTACCAGTTCTAAACCTCTAAAATGATGATGTAAGAATTTTTTAAAAGTTCTACATGATATTCATCTTGTGTGTATTCAGTGGAGTTATTGTTACATGGGAAATAATGCACACTTTCATTGACTAATTCATTTTAGACATAATAAGAACTTGGAACATTACAGTTTCTGTCCCCCACTCTAACACTAGACACCAATTGCTGATTGCAGAACTCTTGGCAAGCCTTCGCACCTCAACTTAATACAATCAAGATAATCTTCCACATGCTTGTCCAGAGACCCAACTCACAAGTGATTCTAAAAAAAAAAAAAAAATCTTTCAAGTTGAAAATTACCCATCATAGGTCCACAGTCTTCTGGGTTATACATTTTTATCAAGTGATAGTTAAATAGCCTTATTTTAACAATGCATTTACTCCAAGCATTTTATTTAATATATTGTTGGTTTGTTAGCATGGAACTTGTGACTGAAAACACTGTAACTTATGCTTCACTAAAATTTATATCATGCATATACTGGCTCTCTGTGACATTTTACAGGCTTTTTTTCAGTTTTGAAACCTACTTAAGCATTGTGCTTGAGAGCCTTTTAAGCTGCAAAGTCACCAATAAAAAGGAAGAGAAGGAGAAAACCCTGCCACTAAGTGGAATACAAAAGAGGCTCTTCTTGGTAGCAAAAGAGCTGCAACTGGCAGTTAGAAGGCTCCTTCTATCTCAGGTAGGAGTGGACATTTTAGGCTTTTTAGCTTGTTACAACCCTGCACATAGCTGTGTTGAACCCTGAAAGGTGCTATTCCTATTGATTTTAGGTCTCCTTTCAAATGAGGAAGGTATGATCAGGGCCAACCACTTTACAGAATAACAATTCAGAAAGTTAAATGTGGAAGTCTGTGAGAAAAAAAATGTCAAAACAAACATGAAATCTGAGAAAGAGATTGTGCCTGGAAAGGCAGGAAGAAGGCAAGATGTAGATGGTATAACAGAGTTGAAGTTGGGGGAGGGATTCTTAGGAAAAGCATCAGCTCAGGACTGCTAAGACAAAGTTATCACACCACGCTCAGAGGGACAGAGGGAGACAGAGGGAGAGGAAGAAGGGGAAGGGAGCATGTTAGTCCCTGAGTGCGACAAAGGACTACCTCTGAATAGAAAAAAGAAAGATGCAACACAAAGAAAAAAAGTGAAAGTTTAAAAAGCTGCAAGAGCAAACTTCATGTTAAAATAAAGTGTTTAATTTTAATTGGGTATGTTGCTTGGGTTAGCCTAAGGGGACTTTAGATTGCTGGACTCCAGTGCGTTGATAGCTGGACCTTGGTAGTCAGTCTCAGGAGGGATTAGCCAAATAAGAAAATAGACCTTGGTGGCTAGCTAAAAAAATGTAATCTAACAGTTTTTATTAAGGCAAAGGGGATGGGAGAGAAGGAAAAGGCCTGTCAGAGATATGTCTGCCCCCCTTGATCTGGCCAGAGTCCCTTCAAAACCAAGTAGAACTGTGAGATGTATTCCTGTGGGTTGGGAAGTGATGACTACTCAGAAAGAGATGGAAAATTACTGGAGCCTTTTGAGCAGAAGGTAACAGTACTTGACATTTACAAAGAGATGCTTTAAACCAGAATGAATGTGTCAGCAGTGGAAGTAAGGAAACTGATGGGAAATTAGTACAATATTCCAGAGCAGAAAAGAAAGATGGTGGCTTATTCTAGAGTAATGGTATAAGTCAGGGACTGTGAACTATGTTCCACAGTTACCATTCATAGTGCTGTGCCCATTCATGAAGTGTTCTTGAGCCCCAAGGAGTTCATTCTGATGCAATTGCATTAAGGTCTTTATTGAAGTTTGAGCTTGGGCTTACCCGCCAAGCAGAATGGGAGAATAAAGCCCTGAACACTCAGCAGGACAAGGTTTCATAGGAAGTGGCCAGTAAGTGAGGGGGTGTCCAGCCTGGCAAGCACCTATTTGAATGACTCTTGTAAGCCTACAGGTGGGTGCTCTGAAACAAAACTGTGAACAATCACAAACCATCTGAAAGTCCATCTGGATCTACCAAGTAATCCTGATTAACTGTTGCTAGGCAGTAGCTAGGGAGTAACTCTCAGATATGGACCAGAGACAAGCTCTGTGTTTCTTCCTGGAACTTGATTGCTGCTTGAGTTCAGCTTCAGGTCAATTTCTCAGATACGTTTTCTTTTAAAATGGAGGCTGGCCCCAAGATGGAGTAGGGTTGGCCTCTCAGAATCTGTTACAGATTAGATATAGTGGAGAGAGAAAGAGAAAGGGAGAAGAGAGAGTGGGAATGTGGAGGGAGAGTAGGAGGGAGAGTAAAAAAGACACAGAGACATACAGAGAGCTGGAGTGATTCTAAACATTTTAAACAAACTGATCAGAAAGAAACCAGGTTTTGTTGTTGTTGTTGTTGTTTTGTGAAGAAGAGGAACAACAAAATTTCAGGGAATGAGTGATAAGGAAAGAAGACAGAACTATTTGTGGCAATGAATTAATTAACTGTCTCAGCATTATGACAAAACGTTCATCACAGACAACTTGAATAAGCAAGAAGATTCTGGCCCATGGCTTTGGATGCTGTACTCTGTAGACTCTAGGCCTTGTGGGCTTGGGCAGAACTTCATGGGAAGTGTACGGCCATGTCTCTCCTCTTAATTCTTGAAGGAAAGAGGAAGAAACAAAAGAGTCTAGAGAAGATGATGGCAAGATATTAGACTCTTTTCCAGGAATAGACCTCCAATGACCTCTCTCTATAACAGGGTTCCTCCTTCTGTCTTTCATCATCCCCCAATACTGCCATCACGTTTTATATCCAATCAAGGGATATAAACCATTCCTTATCTCAGAGTCCTCTTGAGATAATTTTCTCCAGGAATGCATACACAGACACACACAGAGGTGTGCTTTGCAAACCTATGCATCCCATAATCTAATCAAGCTAACAATAAAAATTACTATCATGACTATGTGAACTGCCAGATAACTGTTCTGGTGAAGATGGTGGTCAGAACATGAGCTCTGAATCTGAAATCCAAGAGGCAGGTCCGAGTCAAAATTACCTTGGAAGTCAGCTCTGTATGTGTGATATTCAGTCAGGAGCTTGCAGTGATGGGCTAGAGAGTACATAGAAAGCAGAATGTAGAGCCTTGAGAAGACTAAAATATAAGTTCCGTGACATCCAGGACCATATCTGTTTTGCTGAGCCTTACAACTCAACATTTTTCTCAATGCAGTCACAAGAATCTCAGTAAACAATGTTGAATTATTCGATAAAACAGTCCAATTTTATACTGATAAAAGTCATGAGATAGGTCATTTCCCTGCTTCCTTAATTAAGCATTAACTATGTTTTATTGGTATGTAGCTAAGAAGCCAAACGATTTTTGGTTAAAAACTAAGCACTTTGGACAGGGTTTTATTTTTGACTTTTATTTAATTTTAGTTAAACAGAAATTCCCTTTTTTGAAATTTGTTTACATTTTCTTCAGGTTTCCATAAATCTAAGCTGATGGTTAGAGTAAAAATAAACTGTTCTCAAAAATATCAGTCCAACAGAGGACATTTATTTTGAGGTTTGACTTTGAACACCCACCCTGAGGCTGACACCTTTCTGAACCAGCAATGATAATTGCTGTTGTTGTTGCCTATGTTGTGAGCCGACACAGAGAATTTTTGAGTGTTAATTTCTATGCTGGCTCATCAGGACTTAGTCCCTCTCTTTCAAAGGTTCCTGTTTCCCCCTAATTGAGCAGCCTGCCCAGGAGAAGGAGCCCACATGATTCATCATTAGCCTACAGTCTCAGAGACATCAAAAAGAAAAGAAGCAAGGTAGCAGGAGGTTCGGCTGTGAGCTTCTCTCCCAAGCCCTCATTGTGGTGTGCACATCAGAGACCTAAGTCCCTCCCCAAAACAAACAAAACAAACAAACAGACAAAAAAACCTCAAGGCAGGCGCTGTCCTGAAGACTTGTACAAAAACTGAAAAATCCTCTGTCTTACTCTCTAAATTTGTTACTGGTGATTCCACAAAATGATGCACATTGTCACTTTATTAAGTGACAATATTTACCACTCAGATTTGCTGACATCAATGAGCTTTTTTGCAGTCCTAATACTTTTTACCATTTTATTATACATTAATTGTGTGTGTGTGTGTGTGTGTGAGAGAGAGAGAGAGAGAGAGAGAGAGAGACAGAGACAGAGACAGAGACAGAGACAGAAACAAATACAGAGAGAGAGAGAGAGAGAGGTTTAAACACAAGTCAGCCAGCTTGGTGACAGGATCCTCCAATCACTAAGATACCTTGACAGCCCTTGTTCACACCTTTTGAAAACAGTCCCCTACTCCATATTAGAAACTAAGTCAAAGGTTTCTATGGGGCAGTAAAAAAAAAAAATGTATGCTACCATTAATTTCAGCTGTGTGTTTATTGCTATACTATATTAATTTTATCAAATAATAACCCTTAAATGAATGATAATATTCAATGCTTTGACTTTATAAATAAATTCATGGAAAAGTATGTCCTATGTCCAAACTGAAATGCATGAGTCTTCCAAACACACATAGGTGAAGTCTCTCTTACTAGAAATTCTTGAGACCTGTAAAGTCTATATTTCAGAGTTTTTAGAATTTTGAAACATAACCTTTCATATAATTTGCATAATCTTTACTAGATGAGAATTCTGAGTCAGAAACTCTGAAATCCACAAAGGAATTGAGCTTCCTGAGAGACACAGAAACCAAAGGAGGATGTTTATCTCTGTCTGGCTGAGGGTTACATGTTTGTTTTTCCTCCCACTAGACAGGCTGATCCAAATCCATGAAGAGGGTAAATTAGGTCTCAAGCACATATCTGGAAGTTCCTGAGGTCACTAAAGGCTGAGTTACAAATCAACAATAGCCTTCTGCACTCGTCCCTTGCCTCTCACTGTAGACTTTCTTTGATCAAGTTCTCTTTATTCAATGTTGTCATTATAAAAATAGATTTATTTTTCTGACAGGAGATTTTCCAAAGAGTTTTCTGCTTTCTACTAAGCAGAGAGGCCATTCTGACCCTCATGGAAGTGTATTTTTATAACTCTTTACCAAACCGATATCCAAGTGTATTTTGACATCCAACTCAGTATCTATCCCCTGGACTACTTCCCCATTCTCCAGCCCACTCTAATCTAAATTAAGTACTCATGTGTTATGTGTCTAGAACATCCTATTTTTGTACTGAGGCATCATGGTAGAATGTCTATTCATATCAGCAAATCAGATTTTGCATTCATTGTCTTTCACATTCTTATGTCATACGGCTTATGGCTTTGACTATGGTAAGTGTTCAATAAAGGTTACCCTGAAAACACATATGTAGTATCCATGGATAGATGCATTACAATATGGTTACAAGAACACTGAATGTAGGAAGTCCAATTCTAGAGTTTCAGAGCTAGAGTTTCATTCTGAATTGACATGCAAGGATGCAGACAGACTTATCATCGTAGCAGTTCAGATCACCCGAATTACAGAACCTTGAGGAGGAGAAAGCTAATAATTATCTTGCCACAGCATTCAGTTCCCAAAATAACTAAGGAGACAGGCAAAGCTGTTATTCTTGTTTTGATTCTAAGGTGACAGGTATCTTCAATGTTTTACTAAAAGTGGCTTCTGACAAATGCTTTTCTACCGAGTCTATGGAGTCTTATGTTTGTCATGCAATGTATAATGTATAGAGTTTTTAAAAAAGATTCAAGACTATAGGGTAACAAAGAACCTCGAAGAAAATATAGAGAAAGAAGCCTATAATTATTTCTATTTCTTGGGCCACTTTTGCTTTGGCGTCATTATGATGTTTTGACAAGCAAAATTGGATATGTTGTCCAACAAGGTGAAAAAGGTATCATACTCATGAGTACAAGATGAAGGGTAGAATGTATATATATATATATATATATATATGTATATATATATATGTGTGTGTGTGTGTGTGCGCGTGTGTGTGTGTGTATATACATGTATATGTTTTGTTATATACTATTACATGCAATTATATATTATATATAAAGTTCCAATACAAATATATGATAAAAACAAAGTATTTCTCCTAGATTTTTTTCCCATGGCCTAAGGTTAGATCTTCTATAATAATAAGTTTGCAACAGACAGCAAGTGCTTCAGTTTCGTTCCAAAAATGGCCTTTGAGCCACCAGCCCAGACTCTACTGAACTCTAGTCCAGTTGTTTTTCCTTAAACCACCAATTAAAGGTAGCCTCTCATTGGTCTAGGTGCAACAAAACAAACAAACAAACAAACAAACGAACCAGGTTTTTTAGTACAGGCATCCAGAATGTCAGGTATGTATCATGTCTCATTGAATATCTTCATAAATAAAACATGTTTATGAAGGGCTGGTATGAGAATAGCATGTTAGTCTCTGAAGGATTGCCCCTTTAAGGCTCCCTACTTTACTATTCTCATTTAATTCTGTAACACACACACACACACACTTAGAGCCTAATTTAATCACTTTCCAGGTGCTCAAAGAGAAACTGATATTGCTACAATTATGCATAATAGCAAAAACCTAAGGCTTTAAAGAAATATTTTTGTTGGACAATCTAGTTTAGACAACTAGATTTAATGTCTATAATATTAACTTGAAAACACACACATACCCTTCTGGGATTCCAGCTTAAATTATGAACTTTTATTTAAGTGTAACATACCATAAAAGGGAAGGTACATATATTGGGGCAGGAAATCTGTGAGAGGAAACTTTCAGAGGCACCTCAAAACCTTTGTGTAAAGTCTTTCTAGCCTAATGAAAGATTCTGCTCCTGCATGATTGTAGGACATTAAAGAAGATAATCTAGCATTCCCCAGGTATATAAACCATGCTATGCAAATTATTATCAGCCATACTTCACAATGGGCCAGCTAAGCAACACAGACAAAATGACTCATATCCCAATGCCTCATCCTTCCAGAATCTCTCCTTATTTTGATCATTTCAATGGTCACATGACAATCCAGAGGATATTTATTCTTCCAACAATGACAATAAGTGTGGGTTCTGAGGACTTCTGCCTGTCAGGCTCAAAGATATCTTTTATGTGTCATTTAATCTTATCATCTGGTGAGACAGCAACTATTCTTACTCTCATACTTTCCTACTTTTTAATTCTATTGAATTTCATATTAATAGACCATCTGGTTATGCAAGTGATGAAAGTTCAAAGGTCAAATAGTAAAAGTGGATCTCCATACTCAAGACTACCTGTTCATATCTAGCATTCTGCTTTACCGACACATAAAGTCCCAGTAGAAGCTTTTAGTAAAATCATGTTTTATCTACCACATTTTATTTAATCCATTTTATCCTTTTTTTTTTATCTACCACATTTTATTTAATCCATTTTATCCTTTTTTTTTTTATTTTCCAAACAATTTTATTGAAATGTGCCAAGATACATGGGCAGCACAAATGTATGAACAGGAAAAAAAAATCACACATACAGTCATTTTAAAAAGTGAAGGTTAAATCTTGGGAGATACCAGTTCCCCTCCCCCCCTCCAGAGTTCCAGCATTTCTGTTGTGGTTAAGCCTCTACTGACCTAGCATTTAAAAGGAAAAAACTGCAAAAATAAATCAAAACAAAACCAAAAACAAAAAAACAAAAAACAAAGAAAAAACAAACCAACAGCATAAAGGAAAGGAACATTTTCCTGCTCGGATGGAGTCTTCCTTCCCAGCATCCAATTAGGAGGCGTGCTGTGCAGTGGAGAAGCACAACTTCAGAGTGTATGGGTACGGGCCATTTGGGTTTTTCATTTGGTAATGGTTCAGGAAGCCCAAGGTCTCCAGGGCATCGCTCTTCGAGTCCCACTCCAGCAGCCCAGAGGAGCTCCGCTCGCTTTTGCCTGAAAATACTTTGACAGAGGTTGGCCGCTTCACTCCCAGTTCATCGCAGATCTCAAAGAAGTTCTCCTCAGTCACCTCCAGAGGAGCATTGAAGAAGTGCAGTACATTGCTAGGGTGCTGGATGCGGTTCTTAGCTGCCTGCTCTGGAGTGGAGAACCGATTGTTCCTTGACTCGCTGAAGTCTTTATAGCTGCAGGATCCATCTTCTAGCCCGTATGACTGACCAGGCATAATAGCTGGTTGCTTGAAGACACAGACATTCATCTTCTGCCCAAACATGAAGTTGTTGTTGAGGTGAGTGATGGCTCGGTCCACAGCATAGCCGTCAGCCATCTCCACCATGGCGGCCCCCGGCTTGCTTTTCATAAATTTCACCTTCTCCACATTGCCATACATTGGCAGAAGACATTGAAGACTCGATCACAGTTCATCTTAGATTGATCCAAGCCATAGACCATGAGCACAGGGCTGTCAGCGTGGGGGCCATAGTCGGGTG
This sequence comes from Mus caroli, assembly GCF_978045245.1. Lineage (NCBI taxonomy): Eukaryota > Metazoa > Chordata > Mammalia > Rodentia > Muridae > Mus > Mus caroli. Next base: position 11,253,934 of record NW_028227275.1, on the reverse strand, counting down.
GTGGGGGAGGGGGTGGGGGATGACCATACTGGGGGCCATAGCGACTTGGGCCCCGGCGGTGACCTTATGGACGTCCAGCATAAAAGCAGAAAAATAGAAACAAGCTAGGTATGTTGCATATCCACTAGTTTAATTCTCATGATACCTGAATGGTACAGATGATGTTAACTTTCACCTTAGAGGAAGACAGAAGTGCTACAAGTGCTGTTCTGAAACCACAAATCCACTGTATAAAATCAGTGTCCATCCATTTTTTATGACTTGTCTGTTTTCTCTTGGGCTCTCCTTTCTCTGCCTGTGATTCTTACTTATTACATCACACACATCCCCGTTTTTTTTTTTTTTCCCCTCAGCCTTCTTGATATACCAAGTCCAAGACAAAGCAAGCTTATCATTTTAGACTATGTTGTCTGTTATGCAGAAGATATGTTATGGCCATCCACACACACAATGCTAAGACTGAGTGCCTTCCTCAAGGTGAGATCAAAGAACTTTTCATTGGTTACTGACCAGACTCATATGTCTATCATCTTGTCTGCATTTTGTATTCAAGCATAAGCATCATGATGGCAGACATCTTATGAGGGACTGAGGACCAGGTGTCTTATACATAGAAAAAAGTTGCTGATCAATAAATGTTATAAAATATAGGTTGGGCTTAAGTTTTTATTGACTAAGTCTTCTATATTTATTAAAGAATTTATTGGGCTGAGACTATAGCTTGATGGTAAAGCACTTGCCTGACATAGAAAAGGCTTCTGTTATATTCCTAAAACAGCAGGAAAAATTATCTAACTTTAAAATTATATATATATATATATATATATATATATATATATATATGGCATACACCTACATATATGTAAATGGATCAAGAAGAAAGGAAGATAATTCATGCTAGTTATAGCAAAGACACAAACAAGAAAACAATTAGAAGATCCTTTATGCCAGTCAATCAAACTTTATTGTGCATAGTCTTTGTTTAGTGGTTCTGAAGTAGACAAAAAAAAATGGTATTTTAATAGACACAAAGAGCGATTTTTATGTACATTAAAATCTGAAAATAGTTGCTCCCCATCTTACAGTAGAATCAATAACAGAAAAAAATGTAACAAAATAATAGCTATTTTTCTTTATTGCCTTGTAAGACATATTATAATTTTAAACAGTGGTGGTTCGCTAGTCATTCTTTCTCCACACCCATGATTTTGTCATATATCTCTATTTCTCATTGATCAAGACCTAGTAAAGTAATTTCTCTAACTTCTAACCCAAAACAAAGCCATCTCTAAATATATGAGTCTGATATTTAATTAAATATCATGGGGATGTGACTGAGAAATGCATCTCAAATCATTTTATTCTTATTTTTTAATTATGTGTATACATGCATCTGTGTTAATGTGCCAGTTCACTCACATATGTCCGTACTCCTACCTAACATCCAGATGTAAGATTAACTCCTCTGGCATTGCAGGATGTTGTGAGCCCCCTCCCATGGGTGCTGATATCCATACACTGTGCTCCTCAATATCAAAAGGCACTCTTAACTGCTCAGCCATTGTTCTAGCTCCATCAGGTCTCTTTCACAAGACCTTTATAACTCAAGTCATAGAGTTTGTGAAACTTCAAGTAATTGGTGCTATCTAATACTTGCCATTCCCGCACAGCATCATCAATATATCTCCCTTGAATATGACACCAGTTAATATTTTTTGATATAAACTGTTCTTAATGAAAAAATCCCAGAGGTCAAGCTGGCAGAACACTGTTTCAGATAACAGCACATCATAGAGATGACACCTGACCTTGAGGTAGCCAAACTGCCTGTTTCCAATTTGGGGCTTAGGGGCTTTAAAAAAATAATCATCTAATTAATGGGTGACAGCTATAGCCCATAACACAAGCATGCTATGAGAAGTCCCCAACACAATGGGCTGCCACATCTTCGTAACTTATTCATCTCATTGATGTAAATGCATTATTGAGTGTTTATTCCCAGTCACTGACATTATCCCAGAAGAATTTCACAACCACAGAGTTTAGAGGTATAAGGAGATATGACAACTTCTCTAGGTACATGTGCAAAATAAAATGAGTCATGTCTTCTGGAATGGAGAATATATTTAAAGATGATTATACCCTGAGATGAAATATGAAACCTTATTAAAGGAATATGTTGCCTCTGTACCAGAGACTTCCATGACTTCCACAACTTTTTCACACTCTAGCACAGTAAGCTGATTTTTTTTTTACTCTCTTGAGCTGGCTTATTTATCTCTTGATACAGAAAGCTGAAGAGTCCTCCACAGGGGGTTACAGACTTTCACCCACTTAGGACTTAAATGCCCTCAAGCTTGTGAAGATGTGTGCCTTCCTGATGCTGTGAGCAGAGCTAGAGAGGCAAATGCTATCTGTAAAAAACTTTTTTTTTTTTTGAAAAACTAAAATGTAATGAATCTATACGCTCAGAGTAGCAAAACAAGAGCTTCTTTAGTAATAAGCAGCCACCTAATGACAGCCACCGTGAACTACATTCCAGACACTGTCTTTGGGATGCACTGTCGTTGCATCCTTAGTAGCATCCTTAGAGTGTGGGCATTTTCCCCAGCCTCTTTGCCTTGAAACTCAAAGAATTTAGTAGCCAGATGCATTCTGCACTTCCAGTCGTTTTAGAGAAGGAACTTCTGAAGCTAGGCCTTCTGGAAATAAGGCCAAATGCCTCCTCCCTACACATACACACTGCCTATTACCCCTGCTCTGTCTGATGGGAGCACTCCTGGCATCTTCTCCCTCACAGTGACAGAATCAAAAGATAAAATCAGGCTCCATGGCCATAAGGATTTACAGGGAAGTCACACACTGTGAAAACCTTAAACGTGGGTGACTTAGGAATGGCAGAGAAGGGCTTCCCTTCTACCAGGACTACTGAAGCAATTTTTATCTTGGAATGAATTTTCTCCTCTCATCTTGCCTTAACTCCCGCTCCCAGTCTTCAGGAGACTCTTTCTAGCTCAGGGTTTTGTCAACGCTAATGAGCCAAACTTCTTTTGTAGCAGCTGTTCCTTAGGCTGCTGGAGCCACGAGGCTCTGCATGTAACCAATGACTGTCATCCAGGAACTGCCATTTGAAATCAGCAGTGACAGTTTGTCAAAACGTATCAGCGGCATACACTGGCCTAGCATCAGTCCAAAGTCAGCGTCCTTAAGTATTCCCCACAGCTTCGCCACAAGGTGAAGAGTACGAAAGAAATTTAAAATACAACACAAGAAAGAGTGGGTTTCTTTTTTTTTCCATCTCCAAATGATCTAAAGTATATTTCTTAAGAAATTACTAAATCCCGTTCAAAATCCTTCTGCTTTGGGCATGGTTTCAAGGACTCAGTTAGCTTGCTGAAGGATGAGGCCCAGATGGCAATAAACAAACAAACAAACCATGAACTTTCAATGATTCCATGGAAGCTGAGATTAAGACACCTCACCCTTGTTTCTTCTCCATCTTATGTTGCTTCTCCTGAGATCCAAATATAAGCAATCAAAGAACTGAGCCCTGTAAACTTGTATTGCTGGATAGAGCAGCAAAATTCAGGATGATTGTCTGATAAAAAATGTATTAGGCCAACTTGAAAACCTGCCTTAGCATAAACCAAATGAGTCTCACTTTTTCCTGAAATGCAGGATCACACTCAACACGGGCACAAACACTCAGGGATGTACATACAAGTACATGCATGCATATGTTCTATAACCTCCATACAGGCATATGCACACCAACATAAAGACACTACATTACTATATCATATGTGCACACATTCATACAACACACCATAGACAAACAAATGAACAGACACAAACACACATACAAATACATGAATAACACACATTAATGTACATTTATATATGTGTGTGTGTGTGTGTGCGTGTGCGTGTGCGTGTGTGTGTGTGTGTGTGTGTGTATCACATATATACACTGTACATTATACCACATATACATCCACATACATACAAATGAATACATACAAGCACAACACTCCAGGGCACACATGTACCACATGCACATAACATACTCTACTCTCACACATATACCATATACATACATCCCCAGACACACTACTCATACACATTATTAAAAACACAATTGCATCTCACACCAACCACATACCAACAAAACACACAATGACACATGACACACTGCTACACATACTCAAACAACACACACACTGTACACAGATACAAATACTCAGTACACATGGAGACACACCACAGAAATACATACACCATATATACACATGCACACTACACACACACACACACACACAGTCGCATGCACATTCAGCTTCTTTAATTTCCTACCCAACCAAAAAAAATTCAACTTTAGTTTTAAGAGAAAGAGACCAATATTTGTGTCCAGAACTCCCAGTGTCAAAATTTTTAACTTGATGAAAGAAAGCTGTTTCTCCAGCCATTCCTCAGACAGATGCCAGTCTTTGGGTCCTTATTTAGGACAGCCTAAGGTCATCACCATAACGTTTTCTTTGTTCTTTCTTTCTCCAAGATCATTATCACATGGTTTCTGGTTTAGAACTTCCAGCATGAACCGATGGAAGAAGATATTTTCCATCTGCTTTTCTATTTAAGTTATGGCCAAAGATGCTGTCCTCATGGGACACTGGGGAAAACCTCAGAGCTTCCTCAGAATCCAGTTCTGTCATGGAGTTTAGCCAGTAACTACATCACATCTTCCTCAACATGTACCATATACTACGTCATTTTGTGACAATTCCTAATTTGCTCTACTTGTTATGCAACAATCATGAGAAGGATGAATACTTTCCATTTGCATGAGTGTGTGTGTGTGTGTGTGTGTGTGTGTGTGTGTGTGTGTTTGTCTTAAACTGCATCTTACTATAATTAAGCATGTGAAAATTCACATAAAAATCCATGGTTTCTGGTTTACATAAAATGTAGTGCATGATGCAGTTGCAATGACCCACTGTTGTGGGTCTCATGGACTTCTGCTTTGGCCTCTGGGCTGAGATATTTTTGCCTAGAGTCTTCCGTGTTGAAAGTGCTGTCATTCGAAGCTCTGCTTGATTGAACTCTGGAGATGTGGCTTAAGCAGTGACAGTTGCTAAGCAGACTGCACTTTAGTCTGCAAGTAGTTATTTTCGGTCAACTGCGCCATACAAACTTTGTTAAGAGACTAAACATGATATCACTTAGTAAAAGGACTATTTTTCCATGTGTTTAAATTTCCTGAAATGCAAAATCATCTCTGGCCACTATTAGCATGTTTTTATGCCTTGCGGGGTTTTTTTGTGTTTTTTTTTTTTTTCTCTCACATAAGCACACCTATTATATTCTTTCAGGGACACAAGATGAATGAGTTTTCAATGCATTTTGATTGAGTAACATGCAATACAACTCAAAATATGGATGTAAATGGAGATGGAGGCATAGCATAGCACTCAAGAGCACTGACTGCACTTCCAGGAGACCTATGTTCAATTCTAAGCAATCTTACCCTTGCTCACATATCTCTGAATATCCACCTCCAATGCCTTCTTCTGGACTTCTCAGATACCAGGCATGCATGCAGTGAATGGATATACATGCAAGCAAAATATGCAAACATGTGAAAATTTAATTAAATTAAAAATTCAGAAAAGAATTGTACGCTTAGAATTTTCAGTATCTACTTTTAATAAGGGTTTTAAATGCTTTAACCTCCCTTGTAGCCCACCACCCACTGGAGGTAGTGGAAAGGAAAGATTAATAGAGCAAAGAAGGATGTAAACCTGTTTAGAAATAGTTCTTTGTAGCAATTCTGATCTGTGTTATCAGGATATCACGGAGTTCATTCAAATGAAATCAGCAGTGGCAGGTCCAAACACTCACAAACACCACTGACAAATGGGGAGAGGCAGCTTGAGCCAGAAGAAACTTCCAGGCTCTGCCAATCAGCCTGAGTCAATAGAAGTGGCAAGAAGCCACTGGAACATCACCAGAAGATTTTTGGTGCATTTCTCTCCATGAAATCATGACAAATGATGACCAGCAAAGAATGACAAGGCGTGCCAATATCATCCAGCATCATTCACTATCTGTTGGGTTATGTTTATACCCTTTTCAAGCATCACCTGTTCACTCAAGCATCTGCTCTAGAAAAACATCACATGTCCTTTCTTCAGGATGCTTCCAGACAAAACACCGCATGTCTGCTTCAGCAGAAACATCCTATCATAAGACAGTTTCCAGGAAAACATCATGACTCTACTGAGTCTCCAAAGAAACCAGAAACTGTCACTTCAAATAGTCCTAAGAAATTTCAAGATACGTTGTTTATTATCTCAACAACATGAAGAGTAACTCACAGTGACAAAGTTCTCTGGGGAAACAGACCATAAGAATGTATACTACAGTATATAGAATGGGTTGATCTTAAGTGAATGCCTCATGTGATTGCCCAGACTGAAAAACTTGATGGTCTGTCAACTGGAAGACGAATGCCTGGCAAAACCCATGGTTTCAACACAAGTCTGAGTCCAAACTCAGTAGATCCAAGAATATCAAAGTTCAAAGAATGAAAAGATAAAGGATACTGCTGTGCTACAAAGTAAGCTTTTCCCTCTTTTACCATTTGCTAAGTGTAGTCTGTGTTGTGGCTTGAATGACAATGGCCCTCAGACGCTTGTGTAGCTCAATACTTGACTCTGGATTGAGAGTAGGACTGTTTGAGAAGGATTTGGAGGTGTGACTTTGTGAAAGAAAGTGTGTCACTAGGGATGGTCTTTAAGGTTTAAAAAGCCCACACCAGGCCCAGTCTTTTTCTCTTTCTGCCTTTTACATGCTGATCAGGATATAAGCTTTGAGCTACTACCCCAGTGCTATGTCTGTCTACATGCTGCCATAGTCTCTACCATGATGATCATAGACTACCCTCTGAAGTGGTAAGACCCTAATTAATAACTTCTTCTATAAGTTGTCTTGGTCTTAATATTTTGTCATGACAATACAACAGTTTCTTCAGACCCATGCCATGAGAGGGAGGCCACCTGCAACTTCATGAAGGTCCAGAAACTAGATAGAGGCTAGCTAGCCCAGACACCTATGATAGAAGCAAATATGATCAGGGTAGAAAAGGAAGTCAGTAAAATATACTCATATATTTATAATCACCATCAGAGAGGCTACATCCATCAACTAATGGTAGCAGATGTAAAGACCCACAGCCAAACAATAGAATTGTTTGGAATCCTATGGAAGAAGGGTAGGAAAAATTATAGGAGCCAGAGAAAACAAGAACACCTTGAGAAAACCCACAGAATCAACTAACCAGGACTCACAGGAGCTCACAGAGATTGAACTAACAGCTAAAGAGCCTGTATGGGTCTGATCTAAGTCCTCAGCATATATCTTATGGTTGTGTAGCTTGGTATTCTGGTGGTCCTCCTACCAATGGGAGCAAGGCTGTCTTAGACTCATCTGCTTGCTTTTGATACCCTTTCCTACTGGGTTGACTCATCCAGCTTTAATATGAGGGATATGCTTAGTCTTATTGCAACTTGATATGCCATGTTTGGTTGATATCCCTGTGAGGGTGCTCTTTAACAAAGGGAAACAAACTAAGAGTGGATCTGGGGGAGGGTGGAAGGAGAATGTGGAGAATTGGGAGAAAAGGAAGATGGGAAACTGATTGAAATATGATATATGAAAGAATTTTTTTTTAATTAACACTGTAACTGAGATAGTCCTTAGCAAACTTGATGAGACCACAATGATGATCCTCAGTGTCTTGAATTAACTATTAATCTCCTTTGGAAATACATCCACTGTTAGAAACACTATTCATAACTAGTCATGTGCTAATCCATTCAAGGTCACCACACACACAATTTCCAAATTGCTAACTGCATCTTGGTCGTGATACATATAACTTGTGCTTTTTATTTTCTTTATTATTTTATTAGTTGGAGTGTATACTTGCTGGTGGTGTCATATGCAGTAATGTTCACTTTTACCACTCACTTTTATGTAGGTTACAAGGATCAAATCCAGGTCATTAGGTTTTAGCAGCAAGCACCTTTACCCACTATCCACCTTCTGGCCCAGAAAACTTTTCAACGGTAAAAATTTTCATAGAAGTAGGACAATTATTGTTTTGATTTTTTAAAATTAATTTACCTTATGGAAAGAAAGTATTCTAAAATATTTTCTTTTAGTTAACTTAAGGAGGTGGTTTTGTTTTCTTTTGTTCCACTACGCCAGTTCCCAAATTGTTTACAAGATAAAGGGATGAGCGATTGGCCGAGTAGTTGTTGAGCACATCTATATATGATTGCTGCCTTCTGGGTCAATGATGACCTCTCTGTGCTCTCACTAAGTAGTCAGATTTCACATTTTATTGCAAATTCCAGGAGGGGAAACACATGAACCCAAATAAACAAAAGTTGGAAGAAATTAGTACAGCTGTCAATTTTTAGAACTTCACAAAATAAATGTTTCTGTTTTAATTGGCTGAAGATCATGGCAGTCTAAGGTAGGTGAAAGCAGGTGATTAATTTTAGATCTGGCAGGATTGTAGTAATTGTGGTTTAATGCTGTAGATAAAATCTGGATAAAAATGCCAACTGCCTACAATGGTACAGATGAAAAAGAAAGAGAGACTAATGTCATTCACAATCCAAGGGACACTGGAAGTCTTTTTTTCAGAGCAAACACTGGCTATCATAGGCTCAAGATTTCTAAGAAAATGTAAATATGACATTTAGAAATGAAAGTGGTGTCACAAAAAAATCATCCTTTCCTTTATATCTCTCTAAAATTTTCCTGTCTTTTGATTGTAAATTTTTAATAAATGCTCAATATAATTTTAATATTATATTGAAGGACACAGAGAAAATGTGATCTTTATAAATGTTCTAGAACTGCCTAAAAAACATTTGCAGAACAGTGTCATGGTTTACCAGTTCTTCAGCCATGCAAGACTCATGAAGATGGAAAATTAAAACAAATATGATGATTGTTGTGCACAAATACCCACCAGCTCCATCTTAACAGATTGCAAAAATACTTTGCCTCCTCCCACTTTTTTAGGTTACAACCAGTGTTTCTGAAAAAAAAAAAATAAGGTACTGCAAAAATACACGTCTGCCTTTAATCTAATTTTTCATGCCTAGAAAGACAAGATAAATAATTACCCAATAGCCAGTGTCATCATAGGAGCATTTTCTAACTGTCACCTCCTTCTGTTCTCTGGTTTACCAGAAAAGAAATTCTAAAGGCTGTGTGAGATAACTGAGCAAGTGGATGTGGGAGCTGGAAGTAGGTTTGAGTTAGAATATGAAACACAGGGCACTTTTTAAAACCAAATGGCCTAGGGAAGCCATATGTAAAAACATGTTAATGTGAACTGACCTTCTAGAATTCACGTTTCAGTCTGTTTAATCAAATGGGTCCAATATCTTTACTAAGGATCATAGGTAACCAGGCAAAAATTATCTGAAGTTTGTGCTGCTTGCCATTCCTAACACAGCACACTCTAGCTTCAAATTTCATTAATGTCATAAGAATTATTGATTTCTCTCATTATTTCTTAGAACATATCTTTACATCTTCCCAATTTCAGGTCAGCATATAACTCTGGGAAATGGATCTAAATGCTAAGTGCAAACCCGGTTCCTAACTCTTCTAATAATTGAAAATTTTCAGTTAAGCTCCTATGGTATACACAGCCTGGAGCCATGGGTTAATCCATGTGTACTCCTTGGTTGATGGTCCAATCCTTGGGAGCTCTGGGGGGGAGGGGCCTGGTTGGTTGATACTGTTGTTCTTATGGGGTTGTGAACCTCTTTAGCTCCCTCAGTCTTTTTTCTAATTCCTCCATTGGGGACCCTGTGTTCAGTCCAATGGTTGGCTGTGAGCATCCACCTCTGTATTTGTCAGGCTCTGACAGAGCCTCTCTGGAGGCAGCTATATCAGACTCCTCTGAGAAAGCACTTCTTGGCATTCACAATAGTGTCTGGGTTTGGTGACTGTATATGGGACGGATCCCCAGGTGGGGCAGTCTCTGGATGGCCTTAGCCTCTGCTTCACATTTTGTCTCTGTATTTCCTCCCACGAGTATTTTGTTCCCCCTTCTAAAAAAAAAAAAAAAAACAAAAAAAAAAACCAAAAAAAAACATATAGTAAGGAATTTTTCATTAAATTTTTTAATTTAGAAAATGTGGAAAACTTGTGGTTTTAAATATTCATTTTAAACTAACAATTTTAATGAAGTATATTTCTGTTTTATTTAATGTACTTAATTATGACTTAAAATACCTTCAATTTATTCTACTGCATCTGAAAGCATAATAAAATAATATTTTATTATAAATAAATACAAGTTTCTATATTTTTAAACTGCTAAAATAAAATGAAATCAAAGTTAAATTCTTCTATAATGTATTTTTCATCATTAATTTAATTCCTCCTTCTATTATTTGTATTTAAAGTATATTTTATTCATTTTTTATGTCTTTATGAAATTTTAGAATAGTAGAACATATATAAATGTCTTCTTTTATTTAATTATAATTTTAATTAATCATTTCCCCACACTACATAAGGTGGATTTTAATCATTAACACAACATGCAGATATACCACCCTAATGGATATGCAGATGTTACCACATTGAACATTGGTGAAATAGAAAAATGCTTTATACTGGTGGTAATAGTTCTTTTTCTGTTGCAGTGATAATTTACACTGTCCAAAATCAATTCTGGAAGGAATGTTCAGTCCATTGTGGCAGGAACTCATAGACACAGGTGCCTGACACAGTGGGTAACATTGCATCTCAGTAAGAAGGCAGAGAGCAGTGAGATTCCATGTTCAGCCAGTCAGCAGTCTCCTTTCTATTAAGTCCACATCCCAAGCCCAGGGAACAGTCCTAGTTTCTTTTAAGGTGTGACAGTTTGGATATTCTTGGCCCAGGGAGGGGCAGTATTAGACTGTGTGGCCTTGTTAAAATAGGTGTGGTCTTATTGGAGTAGGTGTGTCCCTGTGGGCATGGACCCTCCTCCATGCTGCCTGAAAACCAGTCTCTTCCTAGCACTCTTCAGATGAACATGTAGAACTATCAGCTCCTCCTGACCGCCTGCCCAGACACTATCATACTCCCACCTTGGTGATAATGGACTGAAACTCTGAATCTGTAACCCAGCCCCCAATTAAATGCCGTCCTTATAAGAGCTGCCTTGATCATGGTGTCTGTTTACAGCAGTATAACTGTAACTAAGACAGTGGTTCTTCCTACCTTGATTAACATGATCAAAACAACTCATAGGCACACAGCGCCTTGTCTCCTAGGGGATCCTAGGCCCTGTTGAGTGCCTAAATATAAATATTAGCTATTAGGTTGGCCCATGTCCCCAGACAAGAGGGAACCAGCCCTTTGGGGAAATGAGAATTAGATGTTCTGCTTGTCTTGGGAATATGAGCAAGACCACAGAATCCAGTTATCATAGCATCTTGTTAACTTTCATGGCATCCCATGCTGACCAAAGGTACTCTCATAAGAGTTTCTGTGTAGGACATTTTCTTTGCAGCGGTTCCCTTCCCCCTTAATGCTCTATTACCAACTAAATCTATCCACACCCTTTTGGTGAGGCTGCCCTCCCTTCTCTATTCATGTCCTCAATAGGACTTCAGCCTTTGACCTCAGAATAGCTCCAGTGGCCTCATTCTCTGGTAACCTTACATTACTATCACAAAAATGTCTCCTATCAAATATCGCAGCTTAGCAGCACAACACGTTGGTGAGTGACAGGCACATACTGGAGAGTGTTCTCATTCTCCTCAGAGAGCTGTGGTTGTCTGTCATTGCTCAGACTCACAGTAGAATATCACACCATACCTACCATTAGTTCTGGGAAATGATCAAACTTTTGTATCTGAAATATAGTTTCTATTGGAAGAGTTCAGATTCATCCTAAAGTAAAACTCATTTCAAAGTTGAACCATTTCTGTAGTAGGGTGGATGGTTCACCTCCAAAAATGTAAGTATATCTAAATCTTTGAATTTGAGACTGCTACCTTATTTGGAAAATGTCCTATGTGCATGTAATTAATTTTAATGTCTTTAGAGAAGGAGTTTATCCCAGACTTGCCTTCTAAGCTTAAGTCTCTTGTAAGAGACACACAGAGGCAACAGTGGATCAAGGGAAGAGGCAATGAAGCCATTAAGAGAGATGGGAAATCTGGGTAGTTCCCAGAAGCTGCAAGGCAGAAATCAAAGACTCCTCTACAGTCTGCAAAGGGACAAAGGCTCTTGTAACACTTAGATTACAAAATTTCTGCTTTGAGGCTATTTCAAGCCACTGCATTAATAGCAAGGTGCTACAACACCTGTAGAAAGCAATACAATAACCAATGTAATACTATGAACATCTACAATACTTTTCATTTAAAATCCAGCCTCACGCTATGTAGCCTTGGTTGGCTTGAAATTCATCATGTAGTCTAAACTGGCCTCAAACTCACAGAGATCTGCCTGTCTCTGCCTCTCAAATACTGGGGTTAAAGGTGTCCACCACCACATTTCTTTTCATTTGCACACTTCATTTTCTCATACTTGCTTGCCATTTATTTACTTCATTTGGTAAAGGCAATTTTTCCTTATAACCATGTCAAATACTCCATTTTCTACTTTGATTTATACATAGCAATTTTTTATCACTTTTCAAAATAATTGGACTTTGCTATCATCATTATCTTAGTATTAAACATTAGATTGAAACATGACTGCCAAGTACTTTAATGGGCTGGAAAATATCCATTTAATCTTAACTATTGGTTTGGCTGGATTTAAGGGATGAAGTTTATCAGGATGAAAAAAAAAAAGATCAATTAAGACAGCATGGTGTTGACCCAGACAACTGGCAGATGGTCCAGGTCTCTGAGATCTGTGAAGGAAAGAGTAACAGTTAACATCAGAATACTCAGTTCTTTTCTAGTTTTTCTTGAGACTCATGGACAAGGTAGAGAGCAGAATGGTCTTTTCTTGCATCCAAGAGGACCACGAGAGGCAGCAGAAGCTTAGTGCTACTGGCCAACAGCTATACACGCACATAGATTGGCACTATTACAGAAGCCTATAAACAAACATGGCAGGTAGGCTATGTTCCAGTGGATTCTTTGTGATCAGCCAACACTGGGGAAAAGGAATAGTAACATGGAGAGAAAGGGGTTTTGTAACAGGACCATGACTGTGACTTGGGAATGCATGTCCACTTGAGTGTCACTCAAACCCAGAGGTACGGAATTTGGGAGCAGATGTAGCTCCTATGAGGACAGAGAGGGACAAGACCTGCTACAATCTGAATTAATATTTGAAATCACAGGCTAGTGACTCTAGAAATCTCAGCCATGAACACCATCTCTCTTTTGATCCACTGCACTGACTGTTGCCCTCCAAGCTTTGGGGACTTCTGAAATCTAGTTCTCCTAATAAAAACCCCCCAAGTATCATGAAAGACTTAGATATACAAAGGTGAGAGAGTAATACCAATGATTTCACAGAAAAATTAGTTTACCACTGTCATTGGTAGAGTGAACCTAGGAGAAGGGACCAACTTTATTGAGAACATCAAGCAATTTATACTCTGAGGGGTTAAACAGAATCACAGGAATAAGGTGTTCAATCACAAGGACAAGCCACATGTGTCAAACAGGTTTTCCTATAGAGGCCTATGAATAACAACAGCCAAAGAAAGCTCCCACCTATCTGCTATACTTGGGAGGAGCCAGAAAACATATTACAAAAAAATGTATTTTGAAGAAACTAAAGTTATTAAAACTCTTATTTCGGTTTTTTTTTGTTTGTTTGTTTTGTATTTTGTTTGTTTGTTTATTTTTGAAGTTTTCTCATAAGCACTCAGAATTCTCACGTAGGTCCATTCTTGAATTGTGTGCTGACACTCTACTAACTGAAGATTCTTCAGAGTATGGGGACAGATGATACCAGCTATTTCACTAATATATGCATGTAAATGTATACATATGAAGTATACGTACAAATATATATCACCAGGAAAACAAGAAATGAAAAGCCTGTGGGATTGTCCTCTCAAAGAAAGAATGGATAACCCGTTTTTCCAACAAGAGGATAGGGAATTGGAGGGGATTAACAGCCTGTTGATTTGTGTTATCTGTAGAACCAGACCATATCAAGTGCTCACAACAGGACCAGAGGTGGCTAATAGAATGACCTCTATGCTTTCCATCGGACAGAGCCCACACCAAATCCTTCTCTAGGCCCCTATGATGAATCAGGAACATATCTGCAGAACCCATCTTCTTAGATGAAATGACATGCACTTTGAGTTGAGTTTCAATATAATTATGCCTCCTCATGCACTAGGGATTGTATTATACCAGGATTTTTTTTTTTAACCAGATTGTACTGTGGCTAAAGATGCTGGCACCTCAAAGCAGATGCTCTAGGTTAATTCAGCCTTATGAAATCAAATGGAACCCAGATTTCACTCTCACCTCTGGGCAGGTCCTTTCCCTGTCAGTGGGGACCCTGCAAATTTACATTAAACACACACACACACACACACAAATAAGAGCTTGGGTGTGTTTCCCTAAACACTCCATATTCTCACTCATTGTATCTTAAATGTTTAAAAGAATTAATAAACTAAAATATGTGTTTGCATTACAGCAACAAGACTAGCTTCATAATTTGAAGGAAAAAAAATGTGTACTTTCCCTTAATGGGAAGAAAGACTTTAAGAATAGCTCCTTTTGTGATGATTAATGTTATCAACTTAATGGGTATATCTATGATAAATTTTCTAGTTTTGATTATTTCACACAGCAAGACCTACACTAAATATGGGTGGCACTATCCCAATGGCAGGGGTCTCTGCAAAAAGATAGAATGAAGGGTTGGATATGGTGAAGTTTGTCATTAATCTCAGCACTCAGGAATCAGACTCTGGTGGGTTTCTGTGAATTTGAAGTCAGCCTGATCCACAGATTAAGTTCTAGGCGAGCCAGCACATACTGAGAGTCTGACTGGATAGATATATAAGTAGATAGATAGATAGATAGATAGATAGATAGATAGATAGATAGATAGATAGATAGATAGATAGACGATAGATATGATTTATAAGCAAGCCGAGCTTGACCATGCATTACATTATTCTTTGCTTACTGACTGTGAATATTGTTGTAGTCAATATCCTCAAATTCCAGCAGTCAGGACTTCCCAGGTATGATGGAGTTACATTGTAAGTCACAATAATTTTTCCCTCAATTAAGATTTTTGTCAAGGACTTTGTCACAGTAAATGAAAAAGTAGCTTATGCATATTTTTCCTTTTTTCCTTTTTCTTCTTTATTCACTTTATATCCTGATCATTGCCCCCCATCCCTCCTCTCCTCCTTGTCATATCCTTACAAATTCATCTCCCTATTACCCTCTCCCCTTCTCCTCAGAGAAGGGGAAGCCATCCTTGGGTGCCACCCTATGCTGAGACATCCAATCCCCGTGTATCTTCTCCCACTGAGGCAACTAGGAAATCTAAGTAGGGGAAGGAGATCCAATGGCTGGCAACTGAATCAGAGACAACCTCTGCTCCAATTGTTAGGGACCCACATGAAGACCAAGTGGATATCTGTTATAAATATATAGGGACCCTAGATTCAGGCCCCCTTTGGTTGGTGGTTCAGTCTCTGTGAGACCCTGTGAGCTAGGTTAGTTGACTCTAGGTTTCTTGTGGTGTCACTTCCTTATCCAGCTTTCTCAGTTTTATTCCCCACTCTTTCACAAGACTCGCCAACCCCTGCCTTATATTTGATTGTGGATCTCTGCATCTATTTCCATCGTCTGCTAGATAAAGCCTCTCAGGAGAGATTATGATAGGCTCCTGTGTTTGCTGCATCTTTCTTTATCCCTGAGCAACTTGGAGGCAGGACATATTTTGGGTTGATGTCAGAAGCCATTAAGGAAAGACGAAAAAACATGCAAGTAAATTTTCTGGAGATGTTCTACCAATTTGAATGGCCTATGATGGATGAGCTCTGATAATGTAGGGTCCTCAAAGAATTTATCACAAGATTGGTTCTTGCTGATGATATGCCTTTCCTGTCATTATTATATAGCTTAATAATTCCTGGGCATCAGTCTACACTATTGAACAATTTCCCTAAAGATCAACAGGAAAATGAACTTTCATGGATTAATGCTTTTTAGATGAATTAATGACTTTATTGATTTTCTGATTTGACTCAAATAATTTTAGGAAGAAAGTTTTAGGGGAGAGTTTTAGTTGTTTTGCCAAAAAGATGTAATAAAGTTGCAATCTAGAATAGAATGTGCCCATTCTTCATAGAATAGTAAATAAAAGCAGCATAATACAAAATATAATGTGCTTTCAAAAATTATGCTTAGAAAATCTATAGGCTTGGGACAAATTTGTGGTCTAGGGCAAGCATTCAATCTAGATCATGTCCAAGGATGAAGCCACAGGTGTGTACTATGATAAAGCACGGCCATATGAAACTATTGCTTTGAACTTATAATGAGCTTATAGCATGAAACACAGCTTTGAACTTACTATGATATACTTCTGTGACTCCCTTTTATGTAACATTTTATCCATGACAGCACATGCTGGTAAAGAGGTGGAGCAAAGGGAACACTGCTCCATTGCTAGTGGGAATGCAAAGTTATACAACCACTTTGGAAATCAGTTTGCAAGTTTCCAAGAAAATTGGGAATAGTTCTACCCCAGAACCCAGTTTTTAAAATTGTTTATATCAGTAGTATTTGACAAACCCTAAGCTGCCTTTGACTTGGGCACAAGACTGCCTTTTGAAGAATGTTTCACTAGGGAAAGATTGCAGCCTTACTCTTTCTCTATGACATTTGATGGAATGTTGTAATGAAAGTTATATCTTGAGGTAACCAACCTCCCTCAATAAATTAATTTCTGCTTCCTGAGAAAATGTAGCTATCTTTGATGTCAAGTGAAATTTGAATACAAGAGCTTCTCATTAATGGGCAACTTTCATAAACACAGGAGGGGTTGAAGATTTCCCACAAGCACACGTACACACACAAGAACATCCGCTCACGTTTTGATGTTGCTTGTTTCTATCTATTGAAGGTATTTTACTTTTTACTTTTCTAATGCCTGTATGAGACATGAGTAGTGTAATTGTCAGCAATATTCCTCATTTCAGATTGCTTCTTGTTTGTGTTACTGCAATGTCTTGCTTTCTGTTACTTTCACTCTGGATTTTCTTCATGAACCCTGGCTTCATTTCTATTTGCAAGATGCATACACTTCTCATTTGTGCTCTGGATCTCCCATCTTCCCTCTCCACCCATATCTTTGCAGAGAGCTGACAAGCAGCAGCAGCTCAGACAAGCCTCTTCCACATGTGTGATGGACATTTCCATTCAGAAACTATATGAGCGAACCATGACCTCCACGCCTGCATTTTATTTTCTATTTCAGCTAATGACACTACATTTTAATCACTGACTCTTGAGATCACAGCCACCCACGACCTGATTTCCTTCTGTAATTTCCATTCTAATTACTCAGGAGTCATGGTCTTTGCAATTTGACCCTGACAGGCCTTCTTATTTGTCTCCTATTACTCCTCCAAAGAAAATTAAAACCTTTTAAAATCATCACTGGCTATGACAATACCTACTTCTACTTTGTAAAACTTCTCCCAAACAAAGGGACATTTTAACACTTAGTTCTTGCTAGCCCAATGTGAAATGTTGATATCATGACTGGTTACACAGTGTATAGTTCCTTATAATTTTCTTTAACCTTTCTTTATAGATTTTTCTTTTCTTATTTCAAATGGAAATACATATGACCAAGCTCTTTTTATTCAAACATGACAAATTTCTATATGTGCTATTCTCTATCCCCAAAAAAGATGAGTAGCAGGACACTATAGGGAGCTGGAAGAAAGTTGTGGTAGATTTATGGTCAAGGTTCATTATATAAATGTATGAAACTTTTAAAGAAAAAATATTTTAAAAAATTAAAAGAAATCCTCTTTATCACACAGACACACACATATATGTCTAATCAAGGTCCTGATGGGAAAAGGTTTTGTGATGGAATTAAAGTTACCAATGAGATGCTTTAAACTAGGTTTATCATCTTTGGTTATTTGATGGGTAGATAGATATCTTAAAAGCAGAGTAGTGAAGTAAGAAACTCAGGTATAGAGATGAGATAGGAGAGAGATGAAAAGCCTCACAGATGAAACAGTGTCAACACACTAACCCAACTGTCGCAGCAAATGGGATCCCACATAACACTTGGGAGACAACCAAAAAGTAGCCATACAGCAAGCAGTCCTGACTGGATCAAGCAAGGAAAGAGGGCTTGCTGGAAGTAACTAAACCTAGCCCACCATCTGAATAAATCTGGTAATAAACACAGGCATCAACTAGCCAGATAATCAGTGTTATATACCAAGTGTACAGGAATTTTAATTCAGAAACTTGGCTGTCTTGGCATGAGATCACATCCAAAAACCTTCTAGGTCTGTACAATCTGGCTGGAATAGACACACCTTTAATCCCAGGACAAAGGCAAGTAGATCTCTGAATTCAATGCCAGCCAGGTCTAGGTAGAGCAAGTTTTAGGAAAAGAACAGTTTAAGTCCAGGCATGGTGACACATACCTTTAATCTCGGCACTCAGCAGACCGAGGCATGCAGATCTTTTGGGTTCCTGTGAGTTCTGTGCTGTCAGCTGAGTTCAGTCAGTGCAGTTTGGGGCAGTTTAGTTATGTTCAGTCCGTGGAGAGTCAGGGCAGTGAGTGCAGTGCGCTGGAGCTGAGTTTGTTCATGAGTTCATGCATGCAGTTCAGCGCAGGTCAGCAGAGGTAGTTGACTCCAGCGAAGAAGAAAGAGCCAGAAGATTTGAACAAGTTGCCAGAGTGAGTTGAGGTCAAGAAGAGCAATTCAGTGAGAAGCTGAAAGATGCCAGATTGAATCAGTCAGCATTGAGAGGAGTTTGAGCCAGAATATATGAGTTGAACCAGCCAGCCAGAGCTCATAAAGAACTTAATCAGCAGTAAGCCTTTGAGAAAACAATTTCATCGGGTGAATAAAAGTTATATTCACAACCAGTTCCCTGTAAACTCTCTGTTGGACTGCCCTGAGAGAACCTAGATAGCACATGTATGTGCCCACATTTCTGACCTGAGAAAATGGAGGCTGACCTTTGGTTAATCATCAGGGTAGTAATAGTGGTTGAATATTCCATACTTACCACTTTCTAAGATGTCACTCTCTTTCTTTTTCTTGCTCCTATAGAGCCTGGCTGGCCTCACACCTAACTATTATTCTTCCTCCTGGAGTCTAAGCAAAACATAATACCATAGGCACGTTGCTAAGCATGGGAAAAACTAAAGAGGCTAACTCAGTTTTCCCAAGTATTCCCCATACCAGTACTTTTCCCCTCTCCCCATTCACTATGGACAGATGTTTAGCCCATTTCCTTCTCTGTGTTGTGTGGTGAGCATGGAGTTGACTTACTACCCCCACTCCATAGCAGATCAAAATCAATTCCTCCTTTCTTAGTCATCCAAATACTTACTTCCTTTATCATCCATACAAAAACATTTGCTTCATGTGTTTAATGTAGCCCTTGATTCATTTGTTATATATATATGGTGAAACCTACACAACAGGGTTTTATATATATATAAAACCATCTAAAATCCATTTTAGAGAAGCCATGGATTCCTAAAGGACAAATCCACTTCATTCACTTATTCTAAGGCTCCCACACAATGTCTACCTAAGAACTGAATGAAAGAAATGTACATAAATGTTAGGTGACTGCAATTTCCCATTAAAGCATGAAGGGTTCTCCTCTCTAGGAATTTCAAAACCTGTTACCTGTCTTATGTCAATGGTGTTCATCTCATTGTAGGCCTGTGAGAGCCAGTGTAAGCTGTATTTTATTTAAAGGTGAATAATGACACATAAAGGCACCCAGAGGGTTTTGAGAATCTTGTGTGTGACACTTCCTGTCAGTCTGGGTTTGTTCTGTCAGAGTAACTGACGTGACTCTTTAAATTCCTGCTGATAGAGCACACACCTGTGCTGTCGAGGGGATTAGAATAATTCTTCGCAACCGCACTGAGCGGTGGCTGCTAAAAGCTAATTCTGTTTGTTTGGTTTCTGGACACTGATGTCAAGTTGTTAAGGGACTAGAAGGCAGGGGGATTCTTGAAAGCTCAAGGGTGCTGCTGCTACATTTCATTACGTTGTGAAGACAAAATTGAGGGCAAGGAAAGCCTTCCATAACAGCCTTTTGGCTGCAAGGCAATGCTGTCTCTTTGACTTCATTACTATGCATAGATATGCCTCTGACAGGTTAATAAACCTCTGCAAAAGGCTTTGGCATTATAGGTCGTGCTATTAAGAGAAACCATGACACTAGAAATTAGATAGAAGAGTTTTCTTAAAGCCTCTCCTGCTGCTTGTATCCCACATCCGCCGCAGTAGCAGGTGACTCCTAGGCATGCTCTGGCTTCATTACAAAATCAATTGAGACCGGAGTCATTGGCAAAATAATCACTTTGGCATGCTTTCAAAACACAAGTGACTATCCATAAACAACAGAGGCAGAATCATAGGAGTCAAAGCCTCTCCGAGATATATCAAGGTCTCTTGCTCAAAAGAACTTGACTTGATTCAAATATAATCATGTGATTATATCCTACAGCTACTACGTGAAGACAAAGAGAAGTAGAAAGATAGACCTTTAAAGAATGGCTGCCCGTCAATTTTATGGCATCAGTGAAATTGAATTCTATTAACATCTCTATGCTTAATGAGATGCTGGAAACATTGTCAATGAACACATGTGAGATTTATACCCACATTACATTATTAACTTCATAAAGATATGGTGGCTTTGTCATCCATATCAGTGACAGGAATTCTACCTGTGTCCCCTGTCTTCCCTCGGAAGGATCATCTTCTCAAGTATTTCTATAATTTGAATTAAAAAAAAAAGAATACAGAGATTTTTAAGTTAATTTTTTAAAAGAATAGGCAACATGCCTGAATTTACTAAAGGAAATATGTAATTTATGGTATTGAATACTTATGGGACCAGGATAATAATAATGGCATTCAGTGGAATGTATTGTGCGATAGTGGAAGCTTTCTATGGTGTCTCATTATGTGTAATCCTCTTAGAAACAATCTATTCTATGCACCTTTTTCCGAAGGTAACAACCCCAGAGAGAAATTTTAATTCTGAGGTTATAAAATACCCAAAATGTTAGAGCCAGTGTTCAAAGCAGAAAGTCTAAATTCAGGGTGCAAACTACAGAGGAAATTAATATTTTGTTGGGTATGCAAGTTCTAGCTCAACCAATTTATGATGAGTCTCTGTTGTGAATGACAGTCTGAGCCTGATGAAAGTCCTTAATTAGTTTTTTTTAATGAAATATTCCTTGTCTCTCTGAATCTCTTTAAGTTTCTCTCCTCTCTTTCTTTTCTACACACACACACACACACACACACACACACACACACACGGAGTCACAATGAAACCTTCTGAAAAACCTTGTTTTTCATTAATATAATACAGTTTGCTTCCAATGGAGGAAGGACACTCATAATTTGATTTACACTGTATTGTGAGAGTACAGGAGAAGAAACTATAAGGATGGAGAGAAATAGATTTCTAAAAAGTTATTTTTTCTTTTTTATTAGATATTTTCTTTATTTAGATTTCAAATGTCATTCCCTTTTGTTTATAAAGCTAAGCATTACAAGGGATCCTCTAAGGTACCTCGTCTATGCACATTCATAAACCATAAATGGACTTCAGAGTTGACTATTGAATAAATTATAGCCCTTGGTCTTCCTTCACAGGCAGTCAACCTCAGGTGGATGCTATACAAGAAATTTTGCCATTATGTCAGTGTTCGAATGTGTAGCTCAGGCTAGCCTTGAGTATGTGGTCCTCCTGCCTCAGTCTCCTGAGTTCTAGGACTAGAGGAATCCATCTTTTTATATGGCTCCCATGTTTCCTTTTGGGATTAGTATTATTTTTGATAAGTACCAAGTTACATGACACTTAACAATAAAATACTTTATTTATAAGGATCTTCACATTATTCAAGGAGAAATGAGCGGCTATTGCAACAAAGAGAGCAACATCCACTGCACTGGAGACAAAGATCTTGCTTTAAGATCAGCAAGTGTTTTCTAGGTTAAGCAAAAATAATGTTTTCTTTCAGAGAGAGGTGTTACCAAGGTTAGAAAAACCCAGGTGTGGAAAAGGGCTGTGAAAGGCTGGCTTAGTGGATAGGAGATCAGAGAAGGCTTTACCCTGAGGCTATCCCATTCTGCAAGAGCTATAAGGAGGAGGTTTTTGCTGCCTCGGGCTAGGGATTGGTCAATTCAGAAGCCTGGGGGAAGGAGAAAAACTTAAGTAAACTTTGTTTAACAAGCATTTGCTTCAAATTGATCTGTGGAGACTGGCAGCCATCCAGCTAATCACTGAGGTAGAAATAATAGGCATTTGGATAATCTATATCTTGTCTGCCCAGAGTAACAAAGGAAGCTAGGTCCATGAATTATAGCTAATCCTGTGATGAAGTGGGGGCTCTTTGTAGTACTATACTTCCAGAATAGAACCAAGTTGAGTAGTTTCTTAAACTTCTGATGTGTGATGAATAAACAGAAAGGATGAGGAGAGGAGAAAGAGACGCTTGCTAAAACTCTGCCCAGATAATGAACACTAACAAAGTAAACAAATTCACCCTGAGTTCATACAAGAAAAAAAAAATGTACGCAAAGTCAAGTGCACTTACAGGGAACTTCTCAGCATGTTGTTTTATTGGCTGCCTGTGAACTCTCCGGGGATATTTGTCCATCTCTCTAAGACATTATAGAAAAAACAAACAAACAAACAAAAAAACAAACTAACTCTACCAAAATCTGCCTAAATTCTCGCGCGGTGCCAAAGCTGCACCCACGTGATATAACAGACAGTCTCAGACGCTTCTGCCCCGCAGAACAGGAAAGGAAAGGACATGAAGTATGTGATACTTTGGCAATAAAATGAGCTCTCCTCATGATTTTGTTTCCCAGGCTCTGCTGCCAAGTTTGGCACAAGGGTTATTGTAAATTTCTCAGGAATGATTTAAAAGATGGGTATGCCAGGTCACCCTGAGTACCTGATGGGCAACAAATAAAGTTACTTAACACATTCCTTTCCTGCTTCCTGAAAACAGAATAAGGATTCATTAATTTCATTACACTTTACTTCATTGTGGATTTTCCTAGAAAAATTTGTCAGCAAAGAGGAAACCCAACAAGAGTGCTGCTGAGTATTCCAACATTATTAAAAAAGAAGGGGAAAATGTTCAATTTTAAATTCCTATAAATTCCTCATTAAGATATCAAAAACACATTACAAATTCCCATTTATCTTGTAGGATATGACTTGATGGTTTCTAGACTGTAATTGACCGTCACTCTTTATGTCTGTTTTATGGAGTCCCCTCATGAACAGCAATCCACTCGCCTTAATCGCATGCCCTTTAGAGAGAAGATTATTTCCATTTACCTGCTCTGTGACTGTGTGTGAAATCCAACTAAATCAATTTTAACAAGCCCCTTCTTCAAATGTGAAGAAGCAATTAGCACCCAGTGATGTCACCTGAGTTCCCATAATTACAAAGAAGCCAAGTGTCTGCCATCTTTCGTTATAGGTTTTAAAATTCTGACAACTTGGCATTGTTACTGATGCCTTTGCAAATGGAATTTAATTTGTCTTTTAAAACACTCTGTTTCCTCCAAGTTGTCTGAATTTTGTCAGAAAGAAAAATCCCGTGACATGCAGAGCATGTCTGAAAGAGCTGATGCTCCGTCCTCACTGGTGACAGTTGCTGTAATCTTGGGGTTGTTCTGGGAGAGCCCCTGAGAGCACCCTGCCAACTGACAGACTACCCATCTCTTCTTTTATGGTCTATCCCACTCATGTGCCTGGGTTGAATCTTTTAACTACCTTCTTTCCTGGTTACTGGTTCTTTAATTCTGGTCTCTACATTAAGCTAATGTTTATCTTTCAGAGCCTGTTGCCTCCTAGACCACAAGCTAAAACAATCAGAATCCTTCTGTACTTCACAGCCATGGACATTTTGTCTCCTTTTATCTAAGCTTGCTCCCTCCTAGAGCATTTCAGGAGACAGGTCTTCCCAATGGCTGGAAATGTCTCTTCTCATTCCAGACTCTCTCTCCAATCTCAAATAGCAGAATGACAGAGCTTGCTTGATGACGTGGTGTCTTCAGTTGTTTATTTAACAAAACCAGTTCACAAGGCTTTCTTTCTTTCTTTAAAAACAAAACAAATTTAAACAACCAGCAAAGGGGGTTTTCGGTTTGAAAACAGATTTAAAATTGTCAGGGGATGGGACTTATGCTATAGAAGCAGAACCCTATTTGTGTATGATTTTCCTGGAAGCTTCCTTTTTGAGAAAGGTGCTGTTTCTTTTCTTGTAACCAACATAATAATGATTATTAATGTTTTGAGTATTGAAAGGAAGAAAGCTGAGTGTGCACTGCATATTTAAGAATCGTTGGGTGTTTACCACCCACTCCAGGTAGAGACTGCAAGTTTATGAGAAAGGGAAAGGAACCCCAGGTGAGTTAACAATGCCTCACATTTAATGTCATGAATAATCTACTAAAAGCAAAGAAGGTGGAAGTACCATAGTGCTGTTCTTTGAAAACCCCAGAACTTTGAAAATCTTTGCTGCAAGGTGCCATAGCAGCTTTTTCAGGAAAGGCCGGTCTATTTCTTTATGGGGATGTTCAACCTTATAGTATCTTATTATTTTACTTCTTGTATTTGTCTACTTAATATCAGACATCTAGAATTAAATTATGAAATATGCTATATATTAAAGAAAAAATTTCGCTAGGAGTTCCTTTACAGCTCTTGTCACTACAGCATCAGGTCTGAGTTTTATATATCTTATTTGGTGTACATTTCTTTAACAAATAGGTGAGAGCAGAAGTGTCAGGAATGTGAATAAAGAAAGAAAGGCATGAAGAAGCTACATACAGAAGTTAATCAGTGGTGAGACATCTTGGAGAGAAGGCTTAGATGTCATAGGCATTGGCTTATATGTATCACCTAGATTTAACTGTATATGCACATGTGTGTGATAAATTAGTAAATTAAGGTAGAAAGACTGAAATAGAATATTTAAGGAGAAGTTGAACAGCAGCAGGTGGGGAAGAAAGTAAGTAACAAGGAATGATTATGGTGGGGGTAATGAGGGTATAAAAATATGATGTTAAAATGCATTCTGTTATACAATGAATACACTATAAAAACATATAGAGTGGAAGATGCAGAGAATGCCCTCCTTACATAACTGCTCCTTTCTTTTGGTTACTGTACTGGCTGGTTTTGTGTGTCAACTTGACACAGGCTGGAGTTATCACAGAGAAAGGAGCTTCAGTTGGGGAAATGCCTCCATGAGATCCAGCTGTAAGGCATTTCTCAATTAGTGATCAAAGAGGGAAAGGCCCCTTGTGGGTCGTGCCATCTCTGGGCTGGTAGTCTTAGGTTCTATAAGAGAACAGGCTGAGCAAGCCAGGGGAAGCAAGCCAGTAAGAAACATCCCTCCATGGCCTCTGCATCAGCTCCTGCTTCCTGACCTGTGTGAATTACAGTCCTGACTTCTTTTAGTGATGAACAGCAAAGTGGAAGTGTAAGCTGAATAAACCCTTTCTTCTCCAGTTTGCTTCTTGGTCATAATATTAGTGCAGGAATAGAAACCCTGACTAAGACAGTTACCGTATTTTCTACTTCCCTTCTCCGCCTTTTCTAATTCTTTCCCTTCTCTTCACCTCTCCTAAATATTGGATTCAAAGGTTTTGCCAACAAAGAACTATCACATGTACCGGGTTGCTATGTGACTTAAATCAGTTTGTAGTCTTGACTTGGGGAATCAGTACTCTGAGATCAGGGCACTAAGAATTTTGAAAAACCGTTGACACTATCTATTCGAACAAAAACCACTACGTAAAATGTGCACAGAACCCTTCAGAACTGTAGCACGTATTATCCTCCTGCTTGTTCTGATCCTAGGTGCATTGTTCCAGAGATTTCTGGGTCACACCAGTATGACCCCTTACAACCAGTATGAGCCTTACCACCCCTGAGAAGCTGACTGAGAAACTAGAAACAGGGAAGATAAGCAGCAGTTCTCTCTGTGATTGACCTGACTCTACTCATTTAGAAGCCATCCAGTTTCCATTACTCTATTGTAAATGTTCACTTCTATTGAATTTGCGAGGTATTTTCTATTTTTGAAAACTTCATTAAAATCACAAAAGACTATGTTTATGACTTAAATGTTCCAAACTAAGATAGATAGTTTCTACATGAATATTGTCATCTTATAATCTGGTCTCAGGTGTATAAATTAACTTTTATTTTGCAGAAATGATAGATCAAGTATAATGGAGTTTTTCCTTTCCGAAGATAATTTCTATGAAAGCAGAATCGTTTAAAACATTTTCTATGCGACCATTTCTCTTTGTTCTGTACAGCAACTACATTTAAATGTATTCTGTGTACTGTATCATTGAGGACCTTGAGACACAAAAACAGCCCCTAAGTAATACAAACAGAGTCAGACTAGTTTTAGGGTCCAAATCCTGCACTACAGCCATTTTAATAAGGTTCAGGTGTTCCTGGGAGGGCTAAATGTATATCAGTGTCATCTCAAGATACTGCGGCAGAGCATCTTCAAAGAAAGCTAAATCTCCAGGAAAAGTTCGTGCTACAGTCACTTAATTAGCAATTTAAGGTTCTGGAACACAAATTGGATTATAAGAGATCTCAGTGGGAAGTCTTGCTTTCATGCATCAGAGACAATAGTCATAGTTTCCAGCGAGTGGGTGGGGTGTCGCATGAAGAACAGCAGGGGCATAGGTTGGTACCAGCGGGATGGCATCGTGCTGTTATTGGTCATACAGTTAGACAGAATTGGTCTGGGCTCTAAAGCTTACTAACTTGGTGATGCTTTGTTGGGAGCTATTAAGACAACTCTATTGTCTTGATCTCCGAATTGGGCCTTCCCCCCCCCCAGAAGAAAAGGGGGTCAAAAGTGGGTCACCGACGCACCGTTCTGAGAACAACCACAGAATGTTCCAGCCCTAAGTCAGAGCCAGATGTCCTGACCACAAGATGTACCCTGATACCACCAAGTTCCTGCTTCCCCATGTAGTTGCCAAAAGAAAAATTTACGATGCCTCATTCCTCCTGCTGAGAAGTACTTCCCCTTTTGCTTGTTCATTTAAAGCCTTGAGCCTTTCTGAATACAAAGACACCTTGATGCTACTCAGCCTGCTTCCATGTCATTCTTGCACTTGGTGTCTGTCTCTCCCTCCCCCCATTTGGTTCTTAGGAGAAGGTCCCCTCGAGACCCTCGATTAACTGGACCTGCTGGACAGGTCAATGCTTAAAAATCTGGACAACTGAGCTCCAGTTCTGCCTTTGAAAACATTCTGGGAACTAATAGTCTGCTGAATCTCTATGATGTGGAGGGCTCCCTATATGCTCTCTATATAGTACTTCATCTGACTACCCATGTTATATCCAATATACAAGAGGAGAGCCTAAGGTTCAAAGATGTTTATAGCTTGACCAGAAACTACAGCTATTAGGAAGAATTTTAATCTAATTCTAATTGCATTTTATCTCTTGATTTCTGAGCTGGGCAGTGGTGGCACAAGACCTTAATCTTAGTACTTTGGAAAAAGAAACAGGCTGATCTCTGTGAGTTTGAGACCAGCCTGACCTATAGAACTAGTTACATTTCCATAAAAATGTAGGCTCATAAATTCTGCATAAAATACTTGCAAGTAGAATTCAGGAGCAGATTAAAAATATCACAGACCCTGACCAAGTTGGTTGTATCCTAATGATCATCCAACATATGAAAATCTGTAAATATATATAGAACACATAAAGAACACTTATGAATGGGCATCACATGATCACAATAAATAAAAATAGGACTTTAAGAAAGATTAGTACTTCTTCAGAATAAAAGTCCTAAAGGAAAGAATGGAAGGCAAGTGTCTAAAGATAGTAAGAGCTGTATATAATGAATATTTATAATCATGGGGAGAGAAACTGAAGTCATTATTTCTGAAACTAAGAACAGGACAAATGGTGGACTCCCTTTGTACTTCTGTCCAGGGTGTGATCTTAGCAATAGCAATGAATCAAACAGAAAATGCAAACAGGACAGAGAGAAGTCAGTCTCCTGTACTCAATGACCCTAACAGGTCAAGCAGGAAAGTTCTTAGGCCTGATAAATACTTCATATCAAGATCAAGAAGCATGTAAGCAATGAAGCTAGAACCACGTTACCCACAACACACAATGTGGCCTTAATGTGATAGCTGAACCCTTGAAACCACTTGTGGGAAACATAGGTACAACCCTTCATGTCACACAAACATAAAAGAGGACTTTCTGTTTAGTACAAAGATTTATCCCAAGAACTGGCAGGTGGATTGCATGAAATTATAAGGCTTTTGAATAACAAAAGAAGCAGAGAGAAGAAATAGTGCTCTGAATGGTAAAATAACTGTGAAACTATATATCAAATAATAGATTCATATTTAGAATATATACAGAACAAAAAATGTAATGCCCCAAACTAAGTCATATAACTAATAAATAGACTAATGACCTGAATAGAAATTTTCAGAGGAAGAAATATAAGTAGCCAGTAAATATATATATATTTGGTTTTTCGAGACAGGATTTCTCTGTATAGCCCTGGCTGTCCTGGGGCTGTCCTGGAACTCACTTTGTAGACCAGGCTGGCCTTGAACTCAGAAATCCACCTGCCTCTGCCTCCCAAGTGCTGGGATCAAAGGTGTGCACCACCATGCCCGGCCGGCAGGAAATATTTAAAAAGGTGTTTTACATATTTAGACATCAAGGAAACATAAATATTTTGACTCAGTTCAGTCATAATGGGTAGGAGGGTAAATTAATATAGTCACTATGGGAGACAGTGTGGATACTTCTTAGAAAAAGAAACCTAGACCCAGCCATGAGTCCCAGATGAGTATCTGAAAATTTCTAAGTCAGTTACCACAAAAATACACACACTCTTACATTTACTGTACTCTAGTCACAGAAGCTAAGATTCCATCAACAGATAAATGGGTAAATAATACATTGTACATAATGAAATATTTCAGGAATTAAAAAAAAAGTCATGGCATTTCTAGAAAAAAAAAGAATAAGACTTGAGATTATTTTGTTAAGAGAAATAAGCAAGATTCATTAAGATAAATACCAGATTTTCTCTCATAGGGAGAATCTAGAGTTAAATTTATGTGTGCATCCTAAATGTGATGCTATGTGTGTGTGTGTGTGAGCGTGCTCGCGCGCGCACATGTGTGTGTCTTGAAAAGAAATCATGATACAACAGAAATTCTCATCAGTGCTGAAGAAAGTGGCCAGCAGGGAGGAGTGGTGAGAGTGGGGAGTGAGAAATGAATAATAAAAACTGTTAATGAATGATATACATGTATGAAATTCTATGATGATAACTACCCATACCATAAAATAATTTTAAAGTGATGTTGTAAAAACTTCCTTTTGTAGTTCTTGCATAATTGCACACATACACATAATGATAAGTAATGTAAATATTAAAAGTCTACCTTAATTACCTAAACCAAATAAACTCATGTTGATTTTTATAAACCTGATTTCTCTAGATATATACATAAGATATTTCTGTGACAGAAAATTAGGAAATGAAATATTTTCCTTTAGACAAAGTTTGACCTAAAATTTAGTGTATATCATTAGCATATACATTTAGCTGAAGTCTTCTCAGCCATTTTCAATAGCATAATCTCTTCTCTTGTCCCTTTTATTTGTGTCTTACCCTTTTCAGTGGGACAAATGTTAATCAAGCAATCATAGAAGAACCCTGAAATGTGAGAGAAAAATATAACTTGACATATGATCATTCGATATAATTGAATAGCCAAGGTTTTTATAAAGACATATAAAAATATGTTAGCCAAAAGAGATAGTCACACATATAGTAAGCTAAAGGTATTCTGTAAAGAGAATTGTGTCTTCAAAGAGGAGAGTGCATGGAGGTTTTCATACTGATGTGATGTGGCAAGGATAAAGTAAAAACTGGAAGAGGGGAGAAGGCAGGAAGAAGAGAGCAACTGGAAATTCCTGAAGTCAAGATAAAATACTTCCATATACAGCATCCATGTACTGCATCCATGTACTGCATCCATGTACAGCATCCATGTACAGCATCCAATTACATTATCCATTTACAGCATCCATGTACTGCATCCATGTACTGTATCCATGTATTGCATCCATGTACAGCATTCATGTCCTGCATCTACGTGGCACATGTATCTATGCCAGAACCATGGATATTTACTTTCTGTGGTTCTCCTAAGCATCCACTGTTAGAACTCATGTAAGGTTTGGAGTAAAGATTATTTCTCTCTCTCTCTCTTTTGGTTTTTAATACAACACTTCTGCAGGAAAATATGTAATATTTAATGGCACCCATAATTACATTATAAATAAGGGAGGGTATGATCTATGCATATATGATTGCTGTTAAAATTCCACATAATAAGAACAAAAGAAGCTTTGCTCAGAAGTAAAACCAAATAAAACTAAACAAACAATAAACAGAAAACCAATGGGGATTATTATTTTTCCAAAGGCTGGTATATTGGACAAATTATATATTATGCCCAGCATCCATTTAGAAATATACAATACACAAATTACACCATGGAGACCCTTCTCCTTTATTCTACAATTTGACTAATGTCCTATGCCTGGTCAATTAGATACTTTCATTGGAGTAATTGATTTAAAGATGTCACTAACACCCAAGTTAATGAAAAGTAAAAGATTTTGTTCATCTCATTAGCTAAAAGCCTGGAATTATACATACTATCACAAGGTCACACACACACAGAAGCACACACACACGCACACATCATTTATTTACAATCTAGCTGTTATCTTCCCTTCCAGTCCCCCTTCTCACAGCTCCTCAGCCTATTCCTCCACTCCTCTGTCCACCACTTCCCCTCTCCCTACCATCAGGCCTCTCTTCTCCCTGGAACCTCAAGTCTCTCGAGGATTAGACACATCTTCTCTCACTGAGGCCAGACCAGACAGTCCTCTGCTATATATGTGTCAGGCACCTCAGACCAGCTCATGTATGCTATCTGGTTGGTTACTCAAAGTCTGGGAGTTCCCAGGAGTCCAGGTTAGTTGAGACTACTTGTCTTCTTATGTAGTCACTCTCCTCTTCTACTTCTTCTTCCATCCTTCCCCTAATTCAACTATAGAGGTCCCTGACTTCAGTCCAATGATTGAGTGTAAGCATCTGCATCTGTCTCAGTCAGCTATGGGTTGAGTCTCTCAAAGGCAGTCATGATAGGTTGCTGTCTGAAAGCTCATCATAGCATCAGTAACAGTGTATTGGTATCTCTTCATGAAGTAGATCCCCAGTTTAGCTGGTCACTGGACCACCTTCTGGGGGAATCACCATCCTTGATCTTAAACTGTACTACAGAACAATTCTGTAGTATAAAACCACATGGTATTGGTACAGAGACAGACAGATCAATCAATGGAATAGAATAGATGACTCAAAATTAAACCCACACATTTATGAAAACTTGATCTTTGACAAAGAAGCCAAAAGCACACAATGGTAAAAAGGATCTTCAATAAATGGTGCTGACCTAACTGGCAGTCTATGTACAGAATGAAAATAGATCCATATTTATAACCTTGCATAAAACTCAAGTTCATGTAGATCTAGGACCTTAACATAAAACCAGATACACTGAACCTAATAGAAGAGAAAGTAGGAAAGAGCCTTGAAGTCATTGGCACAGGGGGAAATTTTCCTAAACAGAACTTTAATGGCTCAGGCTCTAAGATCAGCAGTTGATAAATGGAACCTCAGGAAACTAAAAAGCTTCTGTAAGGCAAAAGACACAGTCAATAGGACAAATTGACAACCTATAGAATGGGAAAAGAAAAATCTTCACTAACCTTTCATCTGATAGAGGGCCAATATCCAAAATATATAAAGAACTTAAGAAACTAACCTCCAAAACTCAAATAACCCAATTAAAAAATGAGGTACAGAGCTATACAGAGAATTCACAACAGAGAAATTTCCAGTGGCTGAGGATAGCTTAAAGAAACATTTAAAGTCCTTAGTCATCAGGGAAAGACAAACCAAAATGACCCTAAGATTCTACCTTACACCAATCAGAATGGCTAAGATAAAAATCTTGGGTGACAACACATGCTGGCAATAACGTGGGGAAAGAGGAAAACTCCTCCATTGCTGGTGAGATTGCAAACTGGTACTACCACTCTGAAATCAATCTGGTATATCCTAAGGAAATTGGAAAAAGACCAACCTCAAAACCCAGCTATTCCACTGTTGGGCATATACCCTAAAGATGCCCAGCCATGCCACAAGTGCATGGCTTCCACTATATTCATAGAGGCCTTATTTGTGATAGACAGGAACTGGAAACAACCCAGATGCCCCATAACAGAACAGATACAGAAAATGTAGTTCATTTACACAATGGGCTACTACTCAGCTTTTAAGAACTAGGGCATCACAAGTTTTGCAGGCAAATAGATGGAACGAGAAAATACAATCCTGAGTGATGTAACCCAGACCCACGAGGACATGCATGGTGTGTATTCACTAATAAGTGGATATTAGCCAAAAAGTACAGTCTACAACCCACAAAACTTAAGAGCTTTAACAAGCAGAAAGGCCCAGTGAGGATGCTTCAATCCCACTGAGTAGGGGGAAGAAAATAATTACAGGAGCTAGAGTGAGGGATGGATTTTGTCAGGAGAGGAGAGGAGGAGGAAAAGAAGGGAATAGGATCAGTTACTGGAGGAGGGGGGAGAGAAGACCAGAGGGCCAGCAGAATGCATGGAAATATGCAGCCTCAGAAAGTGGGGGGTGGGCGGGAAGAGCCTCTAGACAGAGGCAGAGACCTGGGAGATGAGAGAGTTTCAGGACTCAGTAGGAGTGACCTTAGGTGAAATGCTCAACAGTGGGGAGAGGTAACTCCTTGTGTTAACTTCCAGGAGATAGACAGGGCCTCAGGAGGAGGGATGGTGTTACTAACCCACAGTCAAAATTTCTGACCCAGAAGTGTTTCTGTGTAAAAGAGCTACAGGGAGAAAAATGGAGAAGAAACTGAAGAAACCCTTCTTAGGAATATAATCAGGTGCATTCCTGTAATCTCAGCCCTTCTGGGTGATGTGGAGGCTGGAAGATCACTTCTCTGTTAGACCAGATGGTCGACATATTACCAACAGGTCAAAAACTAAAAACAGAAGTGAGAAATGAGGACAGAAGCCAATTTCAATGATAGGATTTGAGGACCTGAACATATCAATGAATAAATTAAACTCTAATAATGATGCTTTCATTTACTTAGCTTCTGGAGGGGTAGGTGCAGGTGAGATCCCCTTTAGCTTAAGCCCTTTTCTATTAGGTTGTATTCAATTGAAAAGTAGGAAATTCACAAGAATAATAGGTGAATATCTTCCTGTCAGGAATGCAAACAGAGCTAACAGTGTTAGCCCCATGTGAACAAGGAATCAACCTTTCTCTCAAATAAAAGTCCTGTATATGTCAAAAGCTATCACCAGTGCCACAGAACAAGACGGAATGTTTAGCTTTGTAAGACATCTAACCAGAATCAAGAAACCCTTTATTCCTCTGTGTTGGCTCATCAGCTCTAAACTGATATTGTTTGTGCTGATAGATCTCGCTTGGGACTGCCGCATGCTTGTTTTGTTTCAGCGAGGGATTTTCTGGTCCTGCAGTTTCTCTTGTTCTCATTGGCATGGCAACAGTGTTCAAGATGGATTGCTATGATTCCTCTCCTTGGAAGCTTCTGAGAGGTGTGCAGCTGCCACCTAGTAACAACTGGTCAGAAGACATCTGATGGTGGACTTAATAGTTCATGCAAAATATAGATGGGTTGTTTTAATCTCCGTCTTCAGCAGGCTCTTTTTCATCATAAGACAATGAAGCTTTTTTTTTTTTTAAGAAAACAAGATAAAGGCAGATAGAAATTGCTATTGACCTGGAAATGTACCATGCTAATAATGTCGGCTTAAATAAATAAATAAGTAGAGATGATAATTGAATATATATGTCCCTCACAAATAGAAGTTTTAACATGTTAATAAATCATCATGAGAAATTGTGAGGGCTATTAGCCATCAACACAAATCTCCTGAATTCTATTAAATAATTTGTAGCTCTTAAAATTATCAGATCAGCATTTTTTGTGAAAATAAAACCAACGCAAGCTAAAGTTTCAGCTTCATAGTGGGGCCAAGAACTTGGCATTGTTAATATAACGGGTAATTTTTCAAAAACGGCCAGAAGATGAAGCAGGTTAGTGGGTATTTTGTGTGTGTGTGTGTGTGTGTGTATTGACATCAGCTTTGTGTACCCAATTCAGTTATGTTTCAACTCAGTTATGTTTTCACTGCAAATAAATCAACAAAATAAAATACAGCCTAAAGAATATTATTGCAATACCAATTGGGTTATTTCAAGTAATTATTCAAAACTGGTTATTGGTAATTTGTACACTTGATGGATTGTTGTGGATTTTGGCCTGGTTTCCATGAAAGTTGACGTGAGAAAAGGTTGTATGGTCGTAGCTACAAAAGAGCAGAGAATATAATTGAATCACCCTAAAGCACCATCCTAGAGTGAACGTAACCACGGTGTTAGTACTCTCCATCACACCCTCTAGTTTAGATAATGTGTGACACCGAGCTTAGGAAAATGCGGTTCCCCAACCCTCTTCCTACAACTGCAGAAGACAAGCTCCTCCGTGAGACATGCAGGTGACAGACAGGCAGAGGTCCATGACAGGTATACATGCACTGAGCATGAGCCCACAGCTCTCCAACTGCCGAAGTGACTATGAGTTTCTTTCTCATTCAGCATCTTCCCTTGGACCTCCCGTAAGGACCCTGATAAGTGTCCCATAAAGTATGTGGCACCCCTGTCAGTAGACAAAGGAGCGCCTGTCTTTTGTCAGGATGTTTTCTAGACATTAAGCCCTGGAAGTTTCACTAGGAAATAGGAGTTAGGAGTTCACAGATGGGTCACATGACATTCCCTTTGTTTGCTGAAAGGGAACTCAGCCTCCTCCTTACCCTATCACTTCATGACTGTTTTTTTTTTTTTTCCTCTAAAGGCCCACGAAGCATAACCCAATGCTTTTCTTAGAATCTAGCTTTTCTTAGTCTAGAACACAGAGCAGTTAGATCCTTGCTAGCTTCCCAAACACATTTAATTGTGTTATCATTTCTTAGGCCACTAGGACTTTAAAACCTGTTCTGACTGTGATTTCATTCTTCTCACTGTAACCTCATGTAACCACCAGGGAAGAATGATCACTTCTAATATTGTGATGTACTTTTTCCGTCATTCATAATCTCATTTCACACTCAAGAGTTGGCTTGCTCACGTCTCTTATTCAGGGTCTTAACTGTATTTTGCAACATATCATGTATTTTTACAAGTATGATTATGCAAATATTTATTTCAGAAAGCTTTCTTGTTTCTCAATAACCTGCTAAGATGTCTACTAGTCTCTTCAACCTCCCCTTAATTCCACAGTGTTTTATGTGGCACCCAGGTTAAAAAATGTTTAGAGCATATAATAATAAGCCTTTTATTCCTTTGAACAAAGGCCAGAGAGCCCAGTAGGCTTTTATTTTAATACATTCTAATCATGATATTGCATAGTAAATTACTTTGATAATTAATGTTTGATATCCATTCTCCTTGACTAAATATAAAAGAAGCGTATTAAGGCTATCAGTGATGAAATGAGAAAACATGAAATATGTTCCATGTCACTTGGACAAATGTGAAAAACTATTTTATTCTATATATGTACCTAAAATAATTAGTGACTTGCAGAGGAAATGACTATGTGTATAATCCAGTACATCCCTTGTCATTTGACTTGCTGAGACCAAGGCACAGGTCAACAAGAAAAAGGCAATAGTTCAGAAAGAGTTTGGATCATGGTATTCCGTGATTTCCATGGTAACCTAGATTCTGAAAAAGCATTTCCTATCAAGTTTTTGTCCAGCTTCGCATTGTCCTATGCCTGCAGAATGGGTTTGCTCTGAATCTCTCTGACTAATCTGTCCCTACTAAATTTACCACAGATCTAGCACATTTCAAACACAAATCACTTCTGCCTTGACACTTCCTTCCCTTTGATGCAAATAGCACTATCAACCAATATGGGATCCAAACCTGTAGCTTAATGTTTACCATTTACCACGTGTTCAGCCTCATTTTAGCTTCAAACTTAGAAAGTGATCTAAAATGTATTCCCTGCTTCACACTTATGTTATGACCATGTTACTAAGGTCCTGGTAAACCTTTCACTGAGAATTCTAAATTTGAGATTCTATCTCTCTCTTTCATTGAACGTTCTTTTCTACTGCCATATTTCCATGTTCTTCAATCCTCCTTGTGCACAAAGTTTTATTTAACAAAGGTCTTAAGTCTAAATTAAACCATCTGTGAATAAGTCTGTTAAACAATGTTAGTATGAGACTAGCAAGCCCATTACTATCCTTTGACTTCTCAAGTTTGGATGTTTTTCATATCAGTGTAAAAATGATACATGCACAGCAATAACTCTGATTTTCAAGAGCTAAGGCCAGGATAGAGGAAGGTCACAGGAGGCAGGGAGGTGCAAGCAAATGTGAAGAAAACTATAGGTGTATAAGGCTGATAGCATTAATCAGCACACAAACTTCTAGGCAATCAGACAGTGTCAGGCATCAAGGCACATGCTACCACACACAGGCTGTTTGAAAGCAAGCACAGAACAGACATGGACAAGCATGCAGGCTCTGGATACTCATACAGCCCGACATAGAATGTCGGCTAGCAACAGCAAAGGCAATGCCAAAAGCACACACCTCTGTTCACCAGGCTACACTCACATGAGAGTAACATTTTGATTTTGCCAGGATTAGGAATGTATATATATCATATACATATAAGCATATACATGTATATATACACATTTTCATTCTCTCTCTCTCTCTCTCTCTCTCTCTCTCTCTCTCTCTCTCTCTCTCTCTCTCTCTCACACACACACACACACACACACACACACATCTTCCCTGAGCAGGCCATGTCAGCCATCACTAGCTGACTCATACTAGATATCAGTGCCATGTAGTCTAAACATAAATTGGCATTTGGATCATTCTACTGTCTACAATATTCCTCTTCAAAGAGTATATCCTATATGATGGCAGTTTTTAGCACTTAATAGTCACTAGAAATCACATAGTCCTTATCTCATATCATACATGACTTTAAAAACTTTATTTTCATTGGCACTAATCCTATTAACAGTTTGATGTAATACATAAGGAAAAGCTATGTGTGTGCACATGTCCACGTGAGTGTGTATATGCATGTGTGTGTTCATGTGTGTGTGAATGCATGTGCATTTGTATGTGTTTCATAATTCTCTTCAACTTCAACAATTCACCATTTTCAGTTGAATCTCTGACATAACTCCTATTTCTAATAACTTTTAACATGCTTTCTTGACCCACAAATAAGTGTGAGTTCCTATCCTGAAAAGCAGGGAACTTACTTTCTGACTCTCATCTTTCTTCATCATCTTCCTTTCTTGTATTCTAACTCTACATCATGGGTTCTATTCACTCCACACATCCCATGCTTATCCTCGAAAAATATTTTCTCTCTATTCTTACTCCAACCTCCCTTAGATATACAAAGTGATATCTTTGTATATCTTCTCTTATCAGTTTTGCTAACATCTCTATCCTTGAGGATTTTAACTAGCATACTTATCATGATGTGCCTATTTTTAATACCTAATATAGGCCTAGTATTTACAACATCACCTCTTGAAATATACCAATTTATGAATGTGCTCTTATCCATTATGGTAGTAGTTTATTGATGAAAAATTTATCCTACTTTTATTTTTCTTGGTCATGTCAGAAGGAAAAGCAATGATGAATATAAAATGACTGTAGGAGTTAGAACAGTGCCTGGCATGTGATAGATGATCAGTAAATGAGAGGCGTGATAAGCCAGAGAAACTATTGCATTGTCAGGACTAACTCAGCACCTCCATAACCCTTTGACTTAAGTAACGCTACTCTTATTTTTACAGTGAAGATGTAAAAGACATCTTTGTGTTATTACACAGCAAGCTATAGCAGCACAAATAAGATTTTAAGCTCAGATCTTTTCAGTATAAGATTATGCTGCCTTTAGTGCATTTTTTTCTGTCATTGGAAATCATTCTGTAAATAAATCATTGGATTCTGGACTTGAAGCCAGGATGAGTGGGTTGACAATGTCTTAATATCATAACAAGACTATTCTAGAGCTACTTGTTATAAATATATAAGCTTTATTAGTATAGAGTCTTATCTATTTGTTTACATAGTGGCAATTGTTGCCACTCAGCCATCCTTGAATAGCTGTGTCAGAGACCCATGGATTCTGGAATATTTGCCATTTGACCCTTTATAGACAAAAGTAGCTGGCTTTGGGTTATTCCAGTAAGCCTCAACTTTCATGACTAATAGAATTACCTGCCAAGAGAATTTGGGCTTAAGATATTATCAAATAGATGATAAAAGAAACAAAAGAGTGTTTTCCCTCTTAAAGACCTTCAGGAATGTGGCCTCCGATTAAGAATTACTCACAAAGGGGCCTGGGGATGCAGCTCAGTTGGTAAAAGTGTTTGCATGAAAACCTGAGTTTGGATAACTTTCACTCACACAGAAAGTCAGGCTTCCAGCATCTCTAACCCTAGTGCTATGGGGTTGTAGGTGGTGAAATTCTGGATCTTGCTGGCCAGGCAGTCTAGAAACTGCAATACACCTTGTCTCAAATTTCAGATGGGGGATGATTGAGGGAAATACCTGATGTCAGTCACTAATGTGCTCATAGAAATATGGAAGCACACAAATGTGACTCTCAGGCTACAAAAATACTTTTGATGAGGCAAAATTAGAAAATATGGCCACACCATGCATCACAAGTTTTTGATATGCCTCTCTGGTATCCATATAGCATAATTTATTTGGTGACTTGTGAGGCTTGTAAGGTAGGAGTACCAACCTTCCAACTCTTGTCACTATTCTAGGGTAACTCTCATATCTACTTCATATCTCTAAGACAAAAGCATGGCTTACCCCAAGGGATCAGGCACAAATTGTTCATTAGGAGATTATCTGTGCCTTGATTAAAAACCTCACTTGCTGAGAAATACAGAATGTCATTTACATTAAACACAGTTGAAGCACGTGGGACAGGGGCATGCTGCAGCTAACCCAAATCTTGACTGCTTCAGCTTCCAGCCTCCATCTGCTAACATAGGTCTAGAAAGTTTCAGCCTCTGAGACTTTCTGCTGAAAAAGCTCACCCTTTTTAGTTCTGGCTGAACTTGGGGGTGGTGTGGGTGGGTGCTAGTTCAACTCAGCTGTTCTAACTCAAAGCTTCTCCCCAAGCTGACTGAACTGAGTGGAACAGCCCTGAAATGAAATGACTTGCACTCACTGAACGGACATCTGAGCCTGACTCATGCATGCTGGTCTTAAGTAGCCTTTCCTTTCTGTCTGTTCCTATGAGAGTTGAGTGTATCTCTGTCTCATTCTCTGATCCCTCACTTTGTCCCGCAATTAAAAGTCACTTTCAAACATGGCTGCTTCCTTCTACAAGCTAAATTTACCTTCATTGCCTGAGATCAAAGCAATGTACTTAGGGCAGGGTGTGTCTGTATTTCAGCCAGAGGGATTAAAGGTGGACCATTCCAGTCGGATCACAAAGACCTAGAAGTTATTTGGATGGGATCCCTTGACAGAGCAGCCATGTTGCTGGATTAAAATTTCTCTACAGTACAGTGCTTCACAGTCACTTACTCTAAGCGCTTTGACAACTTGTAACTCAGCCCACCTCAAAATGTAATTTTAACGACAAAGGCCAAATGTAGCAATAATCTATAGGTGTAAACATAAATACTTAAAAGCCAGGTCCTGAATTCATTCTTTTAACAAAACAAAAGTAGCAAGTTCCCTCTACAACTTATAACCTCCTAAGGGACATGGGCTCATGACCAGGTTTCTCATACTAGAAATGGCTTCCCTCCTGAAGATGGTGGTTGGTTATCCCTATAATAATCATACCATTATTGTAGTCAGTTAAACTATCTTGGGGGTGAATCACTACTATAGCTTGTGGACTTCACAGAAGATTAGGAAAAAATTATGACTTTTCTCTCTGATCATCCTTCAGTGCTTTTTCTGGTACATTGGGAGCTAACCAGAAAAGAAATTCTAAGGAAGTTTCAGCTTAGCTTTTTTTCACTAGAGTATGCAACCCAAGCATGGAGTACCTTTAGGAGTTGAGTCCTAAAATTCAGTTCTCATGGACATTCATGAACAGTGACAATAACAACCTTTGGGTTTGAGGACCTCTAGAAGCTGTCAGACCAACTCTAAGGAGGTTTCTTTTCATTGTTACTTTAATTCAGTTAAAAAGAGTGTGGTTCTGCAGGACTTCTTCTTTCATCCATAGCTTTGGTTGATCCCCTTCTCTACCCTCTGTTTCCTTTGTCTCCATGAAGAACATTTGTGAAGTCTAATCATTGTCTAACCTAAGTTATAGAACCAGACAGTAACTACCATACATTGTAAAGTAGCTAATTCATTTCCATGACAACTCATGATAAAAACAGCATTTATAACTGCAGGTGAAACAAAAATAATAGCAAAAGATGAACTTTTGAAAGTGTATTTTTCTATTCAACTGCCTTGAAGAATTAAAAAATAATAATACGTGACAAAACCTACATAAAGAAATTAGCCAGTATTCTTTCAAAACATTGGGGATTTTATTTAAGAAAAGGCCCTGAAGCACTGAAAGCTATTTAAGATTCAACAATCAAATAAACAAAATTTGCTACACACTCTGCATTATTATTTCAGTAATGAAGGGTTTAAAAGACTGGGGTAGTACGAACATTCTAGAAGGCAGATGGTCATCATTAATTTGAAATCCTGCGTTAATCTTAGTGTTGGATTGCTTCACTCCTTACAAATCTCATGTTCTCCAAACTTCATCTCTGCAACTCCCTCCATGGGCGTTCCACTCCCAATTCTAAGAAAGGACAAAGCATCCACACCCTGCTCTTCCTTCCTCCTGAGTCTCATGTGCTTCCCAAATTTTATCCTATATCTTGGGTATTCTATGTTTCTGGGCTAATATCCACTTATCAGTGAGTACATATCATGTGAGTTCTTTAGTGATTGGGTTACCTCACTCAGGATGATGCCTTCCAGGTCCATCCATTTGCCTAGGAATTTCATAAATTCATTCTTTTTAATAGCTGAGCAGTCCTCCATTGTGTAAGTGTACCACATTGAGACGAAGGGGTGGACCGTCTAGAGACTGCCATATCTGGGTATCCATCCCATAATCAGCCTCCAAACGCTGACACCATTGCATACACTAGCGGGATTTTGCTGAAAGGACCCTGATATAGCTGTCTCTTGTGAGACTATGCTGGGGCCTGGCAAACACAGAAGTGGATGCTCACAGTCAGCTATTAGATGGATCACAGGGCCCCCAATGGAGGAGCTAGAGAGTACCCAAGAAGCTGAGGAGATCTGCAACCCTATGGGTGGAACTACAATATGAACTAACCAATACCCCCCGGAGCTCGTGTCTCTAGCTGCATATGTATCAGAGGATGGTCGGCCATCAGTGGAAAGAGAGGTCTATTGGTCGTGCAGACTTTATATGCCTCAGTGCAGGGGAAGGCCAGGGCCGGGAAGTGGGAGTGGGGGGTGGAATGAGGGGGGGAGTGTGTGTGGGACTTTTGGGATAGCACTGGAGATGTGAATGAAGAAAGTACCTGAAAAAAAAACAAACAAACAAACAAAAAAAAACTCATGTTCTTAAAAACTGCCACTCCGAGTACAAACTGCCTTTTTATGGTGCTTCTTCACCCCCTGCACCCCCCCAAAAAAATGAGTTTCAAAATTTCCTTCTTGAAATAATATTTTAAATTATCATTGTATAGGGAAACAAGGAAATCTGGAGGAAGTTGGCTGAGTTTGGATAGTAGATGCAATGAATATCACAGTCTTTTCTATATTTTCATTACTGATCTGATTCGTGAAATTAGCAAGGTGAAACTTATCACATTATCTAGATTTTCAAAATATACATTTATATTTTAACTGTGGGTAAGCACATTCCTTATTGATGTTGTGGTCATTTCCAATTTATAATGCAACTTCTCTTAAACTTTTAAAAAAATCAAGGTCTGAAATCAGTGATGCTCTATCGCTTGTAGAATGCAAAACAAATAAATGAAAAACAAAATCAGCTTTGAGATCATAGCCCTGCAATTTCTTAGCTGTACGACTTGGGAAAACTAACCAAAATTCTCTGTAGAATTCCTGTCCAGAAAATAAATGTGATTCCCCCAATCTAAAAGTTATGTGAAGGGTATGAATTCACTTATAATTCTTCACAGAGCTCAAAGCAACCCGGTGCGAGTTGTGGCTACAACGTTTATTATTTTTCCAATGATGATTTTCAGGCATGTATATTGGTCCTGACAGAAAGAAAGGTCATTTTCCTAACCTTAAATAGTGATCATTTTGCTAAAAGGCAATATTTGGAGTGTGAAAAGAGAAAAGTTAGAAACAAAATTATTTATAGACAATTCTCCCACTCAAGTCAGATTGTTGGATGTGAGATAAAAGTCACATTGCTGTGTGATCTGGGAAAGAGCTACCAGATATTTGTGGCTCTGACCTGGCTGTAGGACATTTGACTGTGTGAATTATCCCTT
This sequence comes from Mus caroli, assembly GCF_978045245.1. Classification (NCBI taxonomy): domain Eukaryota; kingdom Metazoa; phylum Chordata; class Mammalia; order Rodentia; family Muridae; genus Mus; species Mus caroli. The sequence continues at coordinate 11,210,838 of NW_028227275.1, read as the reverse complement.
TGTGTTTCTTGATAGAACAGTGTTTGATGCTACAGTATTGTGAAGGCATACTTTAGGTTGTATTTATGAAAAAATACAGTGTGGTTGTTGAAGGGCTATAGCAGTCAAAAAGATTCTCAGGCTGTACAACTATATTAGTCAACTCAAGTAATCAATAGGTTTTATAGTCCATAATAGATTAAACCATCTTTCCTTTACCTAAGTAGATAAAAGCTTTGGGTAATTTTGTCATTATTATAATATTCAGTTGTTTAAAGATAAACTGTTTCATAAAATCGAGTAAGCAAATCTATAAACCAGTTCTGAAACCTTGCTATTTTAACCCAATACGAATACAGATTTTAGACTTACAGTTTATTCATTCATATGCTTGGACACTCCACCAAAGAAAGAACTTCCACACAATTAAACAGAATGTATAATCCTGCCTCCATATTTACATAATAAATCATAGACCTTTACTGTGGGTCAGTGCATACCAGTTATAGTTTCTAACAAGTTGTGCCTTCAACCTTGATCTCAATTTCCAAATTACAATAATTGTAAGGGGATAGAAGGTTTCCACATTGTGAAATTGCAAATGGATCTTCAAGAACATGTCGCCTATTTTAGTATGAACCTTCTATCTCAGCAGAGTTAGAGGGAATGGTTCTATCAATTATGCAGTTTTGAGGTTGACCCAGTACATAATGGCTAATACTTATGAGATTGAATAATGTATTTATGTATTATAAATCCAAACTCCTTTTTTTACAGTTTCAGATAAAGTAAAACAATGCTATGCCTGGACTTGTATCTCTTATGCCTGCCAATTTTGCCATCAATCATGTGATCCCCACTAGAGGTATGAACCAAGATAACCAGACTCAAATCAGTAAATGATTGTCCACAATACTGGAATTACTGAAATAATAAAATTGTAGGTAATAACAAAAATGATATCTCTGGTCTTTTTATAATAATTATACAAATTGCCTGTGACAAAGACTACATTGAGAACTTCCATAACAACATTGCCATTTACATGTGGCTTTTTGAATATAATGAACAAGATACTGAATGTAAAATATGTTCGTAGTAGTGCATATATGCATTAATGTATATTAAAGCATATGATATCAAAATGATGATTAATATATCCTTTTTAAGATAACAAATTTATCAGGACTGAAGATGAGAGAGTCAGTCGGCTGCTCCAGAAGCATCTTTGTAAAGTAAATCCAACAGATTTCTGACAATACTCCATCCCAGGAGAGAGAGAGTGGAAAAACCATTAATTGGCTCAAGGGAATTTGAATAGTACTGAAGAAAAGGAACATTTTTAAGCAGAGAATAGTATTGATGTTTAACAATTGTATTATCCAACTGCCATGAATGGCTGAGTGAATTTGTTAGAATTCCACAATCATCAGTAAAAATATAAAAGAACTTTAAAAAAATTCTCTCCAGCAGAATCACTCATCTGTGGAAGAGTGAAATATCTTTTCTCATCCTGTATTGGAAACTGAAATGCGGAGGTTAGTATTAAAAAAATATATGGGCCAGAGAGAAAATGAAGCAGATTGAGTTTTTCATGGACTCTGCAGAAAGTAAATTGAAGAAGAATGAAGACAAAACAGAATGGGTTCATGGGAGCAGATACGATGCGCTCTGCGGATCTCAAGACCTGTTTGGATTGACCTATGTTCTTGTGACATTTTAATCTGATGTTGTAAGTAATGCATGGATAGGCTATAACAAATTGGAAAGCCACACATATAATTCATTGGATACCACATCAAAATTAAGAGGAACTTGGCCATATTGGATCTACTGTCAGAAGACAGAGGACACGGGTGCTTACAGTCAGGTCAGTTGCTCATTTTGAGACAATAGAGGACCACAATCCAGGGGATGGTGACACCTATAGTGGGTGAGTCATCCCACCTCAATTAGCCTAATCAAGAAGCTTGTATTTGCCATTAAATTTTCTATACACAAGACACATAAATCATACATTTACATAAGTATTATTACACCAGATTAATAAGGCTACTGTGACTATCAGTTTGTAACAACAGACTTCACATAATTCTGGGTTCTGTTATAACAGTGACTGAGTAGTATCTAATCTTCAAATTGGCATACTTCGAAATGAAAATAACAAATTGATTCATAAAATATTCAATAAATGGTGGCGAATAACTTATGCAACCTTTAGTTCTATGAGTATAGAAACAATGCTTCTTTTGCTTGTAAAAAAAAATCTGGGTTGTGCTAATTTAATATGTTTGGATTCAATCAGAGCTGGATTTGAACATTGCCTTGTTATATTTCAACGCTATATCCTTGGATAATTTTCTCTTTTCACAGAGGATAAGCTTCATCTCTTGCTGGTCTTCTTCATCGATGACTAGATCTTTCCTCTGTAACTATGGAAGCAGGAGATGGATCTGCACCTAGGCCTCTGCAGGTTTACTCCTGCTAAGTGTGATGCATGTTTAGCCTATTGCACTGAGTGCCAAGGGAATTTAGAGCTTATTGCTTTGCTTGGGTTTGGTTGTGCTCAGGAGACGGGGAACTGCTCCAAATTCTCATAAATAATGTGTCCTCGATAAAATTCCATCTAAAACTTTAGTAAAATTGAACAGAAGCTATCCCTACAGGGCACCTTGGGTAGATCAGAGCAGAATATCACAGAAACTTATCTTCCATCTTTTCAGATCATCAAACTAAATAATGAATCTGAAGTTTGCTGGTGTCTCTCCTGCCATGGAGTTTAAATTAGATGTGGTATCCCTTGGGTACCATTCAAAGGAGCTCTAATGACAGCGTAAAAATATTGAGAGAGGCTAAATGAGATTCTTTTACTTAAATATACATAGCTCTATGTGTACTAACTTCAATGAAATGAGAAGAAAAAGCTAGTTTCAAAGTTAATATTCTTCTCTCTCTGCTTTCCTTTATATATGCATGCCAATAACTCTGAGGTTTCACAAGATAGATATTTATAATTACTACTTATTTCATTTGCTTAAAAAATCAGCATTAGAAGGTAAAAATTAGATTTTAATGAACAATTCTTTGGAAGGATGTCACAAATTGGTATCTAGAGGATATAATCATGACTTAAAAATCAAGTAGATTAAATGAGTCTAGGAAAGACTAGATGAAGATTAAAATAACTTCAAAGACAGGCTTTCTTCAACCACTTTTCTGACCCCCTGGGGGAAAATGAAACAGGAAAAAAAAAAAGAAATAAGAAAGAATAATAAATGTGTGCTTTAAAATGTAATCTGTATTTTAATGCTTTATAGTTGATAGGGAAAATTTGTTTTGACAATTTTATAGTTGTGATTTAGCACAGCAAATTAAACCTTTGGCATCAAATAAATAGACACTGGGTGATTGGTGGGGAAATGGCCTTTCACAGATTATGGTCCAAACTCTGGTTTGTCATACTACAGGAGTCCAGTACCATGTCAGGAGAAATTGATGACCAAGGTAAATTGGAGGTACAGGCTTTTCAATGCATCCTGGGAGGAGATCTGCAGCAGATGTTGATAAAAATAGTAACAAAGAGTAAAACTGAAAATCCAGCTGTGCACTCTGCTAAACACTCCAAATACGTAAAACAAACAAACCAGAGGAGCCTTAGGAACAAGAAACCTTAAAAACACAAAGCTAGGACGATTTTGGCTCAATTTCTTCTACTGAAAAATATTGTGCATTGTGTTATAATAACAACTCATCTTCAAGTTACATTTAGTTTTTTTAAGTAAGAGCTTATAATTTTAGAATGAAGAAAAGGACAACATGGCCAACTTCTCTCTGCTTACTGACAATGACAGAGCATCAGCCTTTGATTTCAAAAGCTAGTTTAAGTTTGAAGTCACTCTGACTACAGAAACCATTTGTGCATGCAATGGATTGCCAACGGCCTTATGTTGCACTGTAGCAAGAATGGCAGTTCTTTTGAGTTAATGATGGCGTAATCCTCAGCTCCCATAGGTCATCCATTCATGGCCACCCATAATCCCCTTTCCCTTTTCTAAAGTATACCTTACCTTCTACAATCACATTTTGAAATATCACTCTATTTCCTATGACTTTTTGTTTTAAAAATGAAACAAGGAACAACATTTTTATAGCTTCATCTTTGATTGTACAATTTTGTACCAACAATAAATCATTTCAAAATCTGATTCTCCAGTACAGTTTGTGATACTTTAGCCCTTCCAAAATGTTGTTCTATATGTGGTATTATTGTTTTTATGTAGTGAGTGAATCTGTATGCACATAAATTCATGTACCCATGTACAGTAATTAGGAAATGAGCTCATATAACTTCAACAGAGAAAAGTAGGCACGTTAGCAGATATAGTACACACAGATATATTTTTATGTTTTTCTTTTCCCATCTTCTAATAATCCTAATTATATAAAGACTAGGTTTTTCATCTATTCTTTTATATTTGCTAACGTATTGACTCTGTCAGATAGCACGTTTGTCTACTAAGGACCTGTAGTGGCTTCATCTCTGTCTATTCAAACTTAAGCTATTTATTTGGATTCATGTAAAACCACCACCAGTGTAATGTCATTCATTAACATACCAATTTAAAGCTCCAGGAAAACACCAGAATTCTCAGAAGCATCCGTAAAGCTCCCTCACCCACTGTGACACTTCAGTTCTTACACATTTATTCTGGGAAAAACCCACAACCCAATCATCTTTATTCATACCATTGCTTATCCTAAAGATTATTGAGTGATTTATGCTTGAAATGAAATTTAAGGCCAATATAGAATTTTCTTTTCTATGGTTCTATGTTGAAAAACTTAGACCTAAACATCAGTCATTACTTGGGTCTATAAACCCTTGCATTAAATAAAAACATTTTAAAATGAGGAAATCTAGGTTCAACTTCTGTGGCAAGTTATTTCACTTCTCTTTTCCTTAGCTTCCTCAGCAATGAGATGGACTCAATAATGATATGAAAGCAGGATGCAGTAAAGAAACCACTGTAATTACCAGTCCATGGTATGGAAAAGAAGGAGGGTTTATTGTGAAAAGACAGAAAATATCCAGATGCATCTGGAAGAGTCCAGAACAGAGAGAAAGAGAAGCAAATTGGATCTGGCCAAGAAGGCCAGGAATATCTGTGAGAGAGGGGAGAATAAAAAGAAAGCAAGAGGATAGACAGAGATGGAAATGAGAGATCAAGATAGAAATTAAAGAGAGAGATAGAAAGAATATATAGCAAGAGAGACGAGAATAGGAAGAATATCAAGAAAGCAGAAGGATAGCCAGATATGGACAAATACATGGAAGATAACAGGAGATAGAGTGCATAGCAAAAGAGAGGTGAAAGGGATAGGGAAGATAGTAAGACAGAGCTAATAGTAAGACAGAAGTAGGATACACAGAGAGTAAGAGAGTAGGATTAGCAAAAGATAGAGAAAACAGGGTAGAAAAATCATGTGGATTATGAGTAGCTGGGGAGAGGGAAGGGCAAGAAACTGCTATGAACTTTGAAATGTATAGCAAGTACTTGTGATACTGAGAGAGCCTGGAGGCCAGGATGGGCTCTGCTAGGCTGATCCGTACTATGGTTAGTTAATATGTGCCTTCTGCCAGAGATAAGAAAAAATGACTTGAATCTTTTTGGAAGATGGGAACCAGTTTTACAAACTCCTGGAGAATTCTGGCTTTTTATCTAATCACAAGAAATCCTCATCTAGTCCCTCTTGAGATCATTTCTTGAGAGACGGCCTCCCTGTTGGGCTCGCTGAGACTTGACAGTAATCATCTTTACTCTTACCATCGATTTCTATAACCAAGGTCCATTGGGAAGCGTACATACACTTTTATGGACAATCAGCAAATGCTGTGTGACTGGTCAATAACTACTGAACTGTTATTTACTAGACAGGTGAGAGATGTCAGGCTGGCATCCACAGGCTGAGGTATCCCTGCAATCATGCTGGCTCTCTGTTTACAACAATTGATTTGTGCTATGCTTTTAGGTATGTTGTGAGAGTTCAAAGACAAACACCTTGCATGAATCTAGATTTCTAGGTCTTCTTTGGAGGAGAAGGAAGTATGGGAGAAGTATGATAGAATGCCTTCCTCAGCTGGAAGCTAGTAACCTTGCCACTCTTGGACATGGCAGGTGTTCAGTAGAATGTGCTGGCCTCCTCCCAGACAGAAACCCTAAATGTTGTTGGCAACTCTTCACATCTGACCATAGCTAAGACTATCTTCAAGTTGTCTATCCAGCACACATAGGCCCTGAAATCAGAAGACTGGGAAATTACAAAAGTAATCCATGAATAATGACTGAAGTTGACCCATGGAGAATGTTACCACAAGGGTATTTGCAGCAGCAAAGCAGTGGTGTTTTATCAAGTGCACATTATTCACCAGGCATTATAATAGAAACATTCGAACTATCTCTAATTGAAATGAGAAATTACAAGGGAAATATGATTGATTTACCTATATTGCAAACAAGGGTTACTTGTTCAAGATCAGTGATAGCTTCCTCCACAAGCCCAAGTTCTGTCTGATTCCAGATCCAATTATTTCCAACACATTGGATGGCATTTAGCTAGTCGACATGTGTTTTGTTTTGTTTGTTTGTTTTTTTAGTTTTTTATGCTGTATGGGGCCATGACTAAATGAGGCTGGAAGATGGTCCTATCTCTATTGTATGAATAGTTAAAACATAGGAGGTTCCCAATAAAGAAAATGTCACTAGGATGTAATCAAAGGCCTGGGACAAAAGGCAGAGATGATTTTAATATTAGATAAACTATGAAAAAATCACTCATTAAAAAGCTTGTCAGTATCAATGGTAGAGCCACTCTGTCTAATCCTCTGACGTGAGATAAAAGCCATTAACAAATGTAATTTCCCAATGCCGGTGCGGTGCTTTGTCTCAGAAAATGCAAATGTGTATGATTTTGTATGATTTGAAGCCATGACAACCACTTTCTAATGAAGCAGAGAATCAGAGCATTTCCAGGATCATTATGAACTGAAACATGTACCTCAAACAAGGGAAAATTCAATAGTGTGTAGTCAGGTGTATTTCACTCATTTTTATAAGTATGCATAACAAACATTTTCATAATTTTACTCAAACAGATTTTGCAGTTGCTTATTAATTTTACCATTTCATTGAGCTTCTTGGTAACCAAGCCATTTTTTGCTGAATCATTTATCATATTCTTGCTAATTACATTTTATGATATCTCTCAGGGTAGAGAGATTCTGTTTATGCACTATTTTTATTATGTTTTCTGACTTTCTCAGAAACATTTAATCCAATATTTCAGTTTCAGTATAAATTACCTTTGAATTCTTCCAAATTTTGTCTTTTGCCTTTCTCTTGGAAACAAGAAGAATACATGTCATACATTACAATAATTTTCAGGCAGGTTTGATAACCATTTATCAGATTATATTTATGTGTTACTAATTAAATTTTTTTCAGTGAATATTGCATATATAGGTCTAGATATAAATATTGATATAGATACTTAGACACACACACACACACAAGAAATAATGCTTGAGTGAAAAAAAATCAAACATTAACATACTTCAAAGAGATCATTTGGAGATCAAGATCACAAACTCTGTAAATGAGTTACACAGCACCAAGTGTTCATGGGCTCTCTAAGGTTCATAGGGAGCCTACCAGGGAAGTCACTTTATCCTTTTATCAAAAATCATTTACAAGGATATGTGATGTTACCTCATAAAAGGGGCAAGAAGTAGCTCACCAGTCTTTATTTGTTGTTGCCATTTTCTACCATTGGTAAGCTCTAAGAGTACATGGGGTATGGAAATGTTGTGTTAGAAATCACATACAGTGAAAGAGTTCCTTGATTGCTGCTGAAAAAAAGGGGGGGGGATGTGGTTTTGAAATTCACAAGCAAAATGCACAAATAATGAAGGTTTCAGCTCCTTTAAAATTCACCTTACTCATAGTCAGGCTTCTGCCAGAGTAATAGAAACCTGCACAGAAATCACACCTCCTTTACATTAGTGTGAATTAGCAATTATTGAATATAAAGAATAATCAAATATAACTATGTTAGCTGTGGAGTGTCACTACATTGCTTCTAATCTGTATATACAAAATAATTCATCATTTATATAGCATCCACTCCATTGAATATGTCAACACATCAGCCTGGCTTTCTGTTCCTTACAAACCCTCAATCATCTTTACAGAATTAAACAGACACGTTCTAAAGGAAGTGAGCATCTAATATATTCAGGCTATTATTGTTCCCTGGAACACATCCCGAGCCTCAAGAAGGCAGTGATTGGAAATGCACAAAGTATTTTAATATCCTAATTATTTTGATTTAACTTCCTCTAATAGTTTAAATTGATATGGAATTTATTTAGAACCCATTAGAGAGTTGTTTTTTTCTCCAACAGATCATAAACACAGGCTGAACTTAATCTCAAGACAAAATTAGTTATTCATGTCTCAAATTGCCAATACACTTTTCCAAAAACCTGCCACCTCCTTCTCTGTTCAGGCTTTTATTTTAATTCCCTTTCCATTTTAGGAAAGTAATTACCAGCAGTGTAGATGTCATTATGGAGAGCTATGAAGCTTTCTACCCAGGGATCTGAACAGGAAACAAACAAATCCTGAGAGCTATAGGGAGAGGGAAGGTCGGTCTCATCAACCCAATCATAGGCTACCAATCCCTGGGCACAGAGCAAAAGCAAGGGAAATAAGACCACAGGGACCATCTGTCCACTTTAACAAAGGGGCCAATCATTACACTGCCACACATACAGGATGGCAGACTGTAAGCTATGTCCTTTCTGATCTGCTCTTCTTTGTAAGCTACAATCTGCTAGTCAGTCCCTTTGCTCTGCTCCCATCGTTGCTTTGAAGGATCAAGACTTTACTATAGAAATAGTGTACATTCTAACTTTTGAGAGAGTCCCCATGGAAAGGCAAAACTTTTGTGGTCTGATGTTTCCAGACCTCAGTGAAGTTAGACAATAAAAGCACATTTAATAAGAAAACAATCAATCTCCAAAATGGAGTGAGACATTTAGTACATGCTAATCAATCTCAGAAGACTAATGAAATATGTTTTATTAATCTCTCCATTTTGCAAATTAAAGCAAAACATTTCAAAATACAGAGTTTAAGTAACTCATTGCAGACCTCAGAACTGGTAAATAACACATTGAGGTTTATCTGGTTAATCACAAAGCAGTTAAGTGACCATGATGGTGCTTATATTTTCCAGTAGTTCCTATGAGTAGTTTCTCACTCAAGCAATACAACGAGACAAACTTGTCCTGGGATCTTCTGTGAAATGCAACAAGATGGGGTGGCTGCTCTTCACATTAAAGGCAGAAATAGTTAATAAATTCAGAATTTTATATTGTGAGGAGTATACTGGCTAGTTTTGTGTTAACTTGACAAAGCTGGAGTTATCACAGAAAAAGGAGCTTCAGTTGAGGAAATGCCTCCATGAGATCCAACTGTAAGGTATTTTCTCAATTAGTGATCAAGGGGGAAAGGCCCCTTGTGGGTGGGACCATCTCTGGGCTGGTAATTTTGGTTCTATAAGAGAGCAGGCTGAGCAAGACAGGGGAAGCAAGCCAGTAAGGAACATCCCTCTATGGCCTCTGCATCAGCTCCTGCTTCCTAACCTGCTTGAGTTCCAGTCCTGACTTCCTTGGTGATGAACAGCAGTATGGAAGTGTAAGCCGAATAAATCCTTTCCTCCACAACTTGCTTCTTGGTCATGATATTTTTGCAGGAATAGAAACCCTGACTAAGACAAAGAGTTAGCATATAGATTTTGCATTTATTTTTATTTCTAAGAAGAGTACTTAGAAACTTAAGTGGAAAAATTCCACAGGCACAGCTCATATAGACCAGGAAGAACCATCAAACCAATGACAAGGTAGAACTATGTGATGAACACCACCATTGCCATTTCTGAATCCCTAGCTCTTCTCTCCAACTTCTCCATCTGTAAGGAGGACACCTCACTATGTCAAAGACAAAGATAAAATATACCAGAAGCCACTTGGAATCTACTAAGGAGTCATTCAAATATAGGATGTTGCTAGCTATAGTTTCAACGGTGAGCCCCACTCCACCTGTGCTATTCTCTACTGCTATATTGTAAAATACATTACTCAGGCTTCAAACTGTCAATACATCTATATGGCCTTGAACTTGTTATATAGCCCAGGATGAACTTGAATTCTCCATCCTTCTGCCTCTACTTCCCAAATACTGAGATTATGTGTGGTGGCTACCACTCTCAGCAATGGTTTTGATTTACATGAAGACATTCATTCACTTGTGTGTTTTCGATTGCAGGGATTGAAGCCAAAATATATACAAATGTCCCAACTCTGACAATAGTGCCAGCCTTCTTTTTACTTTTTCAGACAAAGTCACAGTATGGCACCCTGGCTGGTTGTAAAATCATTCTGTGAACTTTGGATCTCCTTGCCTCAGTCTTTGAAATAGCTGGAGTTGGACGCCTGTACCACCAGACCTGGTTGATAATGAACATTTTTTATTAAAAGACAGGTCTATGCTTTTCTCAAGGCTAGTTTTCTTTAGGCTCAAAGGATTTCATGAGTGATTTTACCCAGAGCCTAGGGCAGAAGAAATTACACAATAAACAAGAGCTAACAACTCAAAAGGTTTATCTTTCTTCTAAGTTGTAGTGACACAGGAAGAGTTACCTTCTGTGGGAAGCCACATACGCCATTACAAGATGGTGCTGGCTACCGCTGGTCACCACCTGTAAGTTCGGGTAAACAACCAATGTGTGCATGTGCATAAGGGTTTCGCACCAAGTCACAGCCCATCCCAGGGAATGTAAATGAGGTACTGAAAGCACAACCAATCAGGTATAGACATGCCACTCCTAGGCCTATATAAGCAGTGCCAATTCTGGGGCTCAGGGTCTTTCACCTTCTCCATCAAGCTCTCCCAATAAACGTGTGCAGAAGAATCCTGTTGTGGCGTCTTCCTTGCTGGCGAGTCGGACGTCCACATGTGGTGCTGAAACCTGGGAAGGAAACATCTTCAGTCACGAGCGAAGACCCCCTGAAACAGGGAGGATTCAGAACTGCATCACGGGGAAGGAGTAACGCTGTTGAGAAGAATCCGACCATATTGTGTTGTTCTTGCTGGTTGAGAGCAGACGCAGCATCTGGTGGCCAGTACGAGGACCCGAGGATGATCTCGTGGATTCAGAACTCTTCAGCTGAGGAACGGCAGTACCGGTAAAAAGGAAAGAAAGGGGAAGGAAGTAAAGAAAGGGAAAGGAAGGAAAGAAAGGGGAAGAAAGGAAAGGAAAGGGGAAAGGAAAGGGAAGGAGAGAAGGGAAGGAAAGAAAGGATTGAGATGATAAGGTTCCCGGCTTTGAGACAAGTTAAGGTTCATGAGTTATGCTTTTTTCTCCCATTGACCCTTTTTGGGTAGGTCTGATAGTTTTGTTCTTGTTTGTTCTGATATATGGACTCTGTTACTGTTTGAATTGTCAGGCAGTCAAGACAGGTCAGAAAATCCTTACAGAGAAACAAGAGAGTATGTCGGAGGAGGAGAAGGGCTTAAAAAGAAAAAAGAAAAAGAAAGGAGACAAGGGGTTATCAGGTGGACAGAAAGGACAAAACAAAAGAGCCGAGGTGGAGGAGGAAGGGGAATTAGCTTCTGCACCCCCTCCCTATTCCTCCTTGGCAGCCGCCTATGGGCGGACCTTCTGTTCAGAGGTTCAGAGAGAGGTTAGATTCTCCTTCCTGGGATGTCCTATTTTCACCGACCAAGCAGGGCAGAGATATCATGAGCCTCTAGATTTCAAAGCATAGGATAGGGATATGCTGCTTGGCCAAGGTCGCTTTGTACAACAACAGACAGGATATCCAGTGCAGGTGTTTGAGCAGGTGAATCAGATTGCTATAAGGGCATGGAAATCATTGCCCACCAGTGTTGACGTGGGCCAGAGGGTCTGTTTCTCTGTTTCCCCAGGATCACCGACAACAGCTGTGGGTCCCAGAATGGCTGACCAGAGCAATTCAAAACAAGCAGAGCTATGAGGACGTGGATATACCTGTGGCTGGGAACGCTCCCACTAGTGAGAACTGAAAAGCTCTGTGTTCCTGAGGCCCATGCTATTGACGCATTCAAGTGTTTCCTCAATTCTTTCCCTTGCCTCAGGGCTGATGGGAGCCCTGGGATGTATGCTTGTAATAGTGTGTGTGTTGTGTGTTTGGTGTATATGTCGGGTGCAGTTTACCTCTTGGCTTACCTCTGCATTTTCCTACTTTAAGGAGTGGGTGGGAGTTGTTCTTTTTGGCGATGCCATATGCTGTGGATTGGTATTCATGCTTTGGTTGGTTTGCAAGTTCAGATCTCAACAGAAACATGACAAGGTGGCCATCACCCAAGCACTCATGGCCGTTGAACAAGGGACTTCTTCTGAAATATGGTTATCCATGCTACATAAATAATAGGCATTCGAGTCCTTAGCTCTAGCATACCACGGGTCTGTGTACCCATTGCACTGGGATGAGTAAGACTCGATTTCCTTGATCAGCCCTTGCACATCGCTGAGGCTATGCCCATTGCATGAGATAGGGTGATCATGGACTGCCAAAAACGAGATCCTTCTTGATTGTTGCGAGCTGAAGAGGCTAGCAACTAGATCGTTGGATTAGGCCATAATAATAAAAAAGGGGGAGATGTGGGAAGCCACATACGCCATTACAAGATGACACTGGCTACTGCTGGCCACCGCCCCTAAATTCGGGCAAACAACAAATGTGTGCATGTGCATAAAGATTTTGTCAAGTCACAGCCCATTCCGGGGAATGTAAATGAGGTACAAAACCTCATTTACTGAAAGCACAACCAATCAGGTATAGACACGCCACTCCTAGGCCTATATAAGCAGTGCCAGTTCTGGGGCTCGGGGTCTTTTGCCTTCTCTATCAAGCTCTCCTTGTGCAGAAGAATCCTGTTGTGGCATCTTCCTTGCTGGTGAGTCGGGTATCTACAACCTTCATATGTCATCTGTCCTGATACTAGTTGCAATTTGTATCGCTACTCCCAGGTCACATTATTCAAAATAATCACCAGCTGCACCACGATTTGGCATAGCACCAGCAAGCCAATGATGTGATTTCAACAGATAGGATGAATGTGAGGTACAGGCTTCCTAACACATGAAGGAATCTGCCATTTTTCCCAGCCATTTCTCTTGCCATTTTCATCTATTCAACTTACACATGATTATTGTTGGGGAACCCTGCTATTAAGATAGCAGTGCTCCATGACCAGATGGCTCTCTGAACTTGGTGCAAACTTGGGGACTCCCTTTCCTGGCAGGGCTACCCTGACTCTTCCTGTCTTTTTGTCTGGAGAGTCTCCCTGAGCACAGGTGGCTGGCCTTGTCTGGCCTTGTCCACAAAGTGACCTTGTACAGAGCTCTCTGCCAGGCTGCATAACTCAGCACACATGTCCTGCTCCAGCTTGCCACTTTCATGATAATTAGGTGCTGTGCTATAACCAATCAGCCCTTCCTGCACACTTGATGCCTTGACCAATTAACCCTTTCTACCCGTACTTCTGAAAAAGCCCTTATGTACCCCACCCCTGAAATAAAATAGAATTGTTTCGGTGCAGCAGTCTCCAGACACCATTAAGTCCATACTCATGGCCTTCTGAACCCTGTTCTCTGCTCCCATTCTCCCCTCAGGATAGTGGCTAACATCCTCAGGGTCTGGAGAGGCACAGACTATAGTTGTACTGTCATTCCTTCCATGTCTTCTTAGTGAAACTATGACTTTCTACTTGCATTTGCAAAGACTGACTCTTGGTGCCAACATTCCATAGCTGTGTAAGTTTGTTTGGATGAGTTCCTTAAAACTGATCAAACTTTTGCTCACTATATAACTAATCTTAAGTATATAATGCTTAGCACAGTGTTTGCTGTGTACTAAGAAATTTTAAAAACTACCAGCTACTGTTACACTTTTAATACCTACACCTTAAAAAAAGTTGTTCTTTATGTAAAAAGGAAGAACAATTTTTGTCTGTGTCACCCATTGGAGGGTTGACATAAAGTTTACGATTTTTCTTTAGCTTCCCTTATGTAATGTTTTTCAGAGATGGCTTTTTAATTGAATTTTGGAGCCCAGAACACACAAGCTGTTTGCTTTGATTTTTCTATCCTATTATGTGGGGTGTATTCATACAGTGGGTACCCTGCAGTGTTTGTTAGGTGCATAGATAAATTAAAGGGTGGCTTATTTGGCTTCTGGCATATGACTTCGAGCTCTCTGCTTCTGAATGTTTCACTTCTTTGTTCTTTTCTCCCAAGAGTTTGCTATTCGCCTTAGCTCCCAGGTTGTAGACAGTTCCATCCTTTCCTTCAGAGTCTGCCATACAATGAGCAGACAGCACTCAGCCTGGTCCAGCACTGTCGTCCATTAAGCAAGGTCAACTTTCATACTGGTAATCCTGAAGGCACTTGGACTCTAGGACACGTGAGCAGAGCATGAGTCTAGATATTTGGGAGATTGACAAGAAAACCCATTAAAATTTCAAGAGCATCTTTGAGGCCTTCTGTGCAAATATGTACTCACCAAACATTTAAGTTTTTCTTTCTAGAATGACAAAGTACAGCCTTCAGCTGAACACAAACCGGAGCCCAGCTGTGTGACACAGAGAAATACCATGGCTATGCCCAGCCTATTAGTGGGTATGGGAGGACAAGACTCCATTATTCTTTGTTAGTGTAAGTGAACCATTTTACAAGGGAATTGTTTCCTTTTTTACAAAAGAGAAAAAAGTCAGTTTTTCTCTTAAATCTTTCCCCAATTTAGCTATATAAATATAAAACATATAACACAGAGATTCACACAGTATAGGGACATACTCCAGCATGAAGAGGTGAGTGGTTTAAAATAGCAGAATTTCAATGCCTACTCCCAAATAAATAATATTTTCATTTTCATGGAACAATTCAGCCATGATTTTAAGCTTATCTAAGGTAATCACTTGACTTGGAGTCAAACTATGCGTATTGAACAGAATACCTATTCACAGAATAAATTTACTGTGAAACAGCTCAGAGCCTATTTCAGGACCTTGACTGACTTGAACAAAAAGTGAAAGTGAATGCTTCAAGGCCCAGAAAAAAAAATGTTCCTTTAATTAAATGATCAAATTAAGAAAGCTGTATATTTCATTTACCTGTTTGCTTGCTTTGATTGTCTAAGGTGTTTGAGAAACTTTTGGATGGTGTGTCCTTTTAGGATCTTGGAAAGAATCAATTATGAAAACTGTCTTGAGTTTTCTTCTTCTACTCTCCTGTAGCTTGTGAGCTTTAAAGAGATCTAACTAAGGCTCTCCTTTGTTAAGACATGTGCACACATGCACTGCATGTATACATACACTGGGCACACACATAGGGCACACACTGTACACAGTGCATATACCCACATATACAAGCAAACACTGCACATAAACTACATGCATATGCCCTCAAGTACACACACACTGCATCCATGCACCCCAACACACACTGTGCACACACAAACACACATACGGTACACACGTGTGCACACACGCACACAGTGAGGAAAAGAGCAAGAGGTGGTAAAGGAAGCTCTGTGCCATTTCTATTTCCCAATAACCTACAAGTGTTCTAAGTTACTTGGCAGGGTACCACACATAAAATTAAATCTGAAGTGATAATTTGGCACAATTTTTATTCACAACATCAATTCTCAACATTAACTTTGACACGTTCTTTTTTCTTTTTTTTAAGACTTCCAATTGGATCTGAAAAATGACTTGGTACAGTGGTATTTTAGTGAGGAACATGATGGAGTCCCTGCTTCTGGCTAAAGAAGAGCAGTGGTTCTTGCTCCTCCTGGGTAGCGAGAGATATTTCTTTGCTAGCCCCAGCAGCTCCTCTTACTCCAATTCTATGCCACTGGCTCTGAAGAGTTGACAAATGGCACTTATTTCCTAGTCATGACCTAGTTTGTAAGACCATAAATCACAGAGAAGTCCATGGAACTATGAGTTTGAATTTCTTCTAGATAAACCACGAAACTAAAAATGCATCAGAGGTCAGAGGTTCAATTCTGAAAGGTGGGCTCTCAACTCTTCTTTTTTATTTTATTGGATATTTTCTTTATTTATATTTCAGATGTTGTCCCCTTTCCTGGTTACCCCCCCAAATCCTCTATCCCATCACCCCTCCCCTGCTTTTATGAGGGTGTTTGCCCACCCACCCAATCTACCTCCCACCCTCAAATTCTACTACACTGGGGTATCAAGCCTTAATAGGACCAAAGGCCTCTCCTCTCATTGATGCCCGACAAGGCCATCCTCTGCTACATATGCACCTGGAGCCATGGGTCCCTCCATGTGTACTCCTTGGTTGGTGGTTTAGTCCCTGGGACCTTGAGGGGGTGGTTGGTTGATATTATTGTTCTTTCTATGGGGTTGCAAACCCCTTCGTCTTCTTCAGTCCTTTTTCTAACTCCTCCATCAACTACTTCTGATCATTAATGTCTAAAGAATATTTGCAATGGAAGTGTGTTCTGTGTGTGTGTCTGTGTGATGTGTGTGTTGTGTGCCTCTGTGTGCCTGTGTGTGCATGTGTGTGTTGTGTGTTTTTGTGTGTGTGTCTGTGTGTGTGTGTGTTTCCTTGTGTAAGCATATAATGGGAGCCAGGAAAGGAAAACATTTGTGCTTAGCTTTTCGAGTAGCAAAAGGGCGTCTATATAGCATAGCACTAAGACTCAGAGACCTTACATAAAAGAATAAATAAATGTGTATCTTGAAGTTGATTTCCTTGTGCTCAGAAATTAGGACATTTACTTATTGCTCTAAGAGAACTTCCCATATCTTTGTGTCCCATGTACATTGTTAAGATAAATTCTTCCTGTGTACCCCAGGCTTTCTTTAATCTCTTCCCAATCCAGTTTCTGTCCTCAAATTCCTAAGATTACAAGTGTGAATCAGAACACCTGGCTTTCATGTCTTCAAAAAAATTGTCTTGTAAAGCTATAGGATTTACATTCTGCCGGTGTGTTTTCTACACACCAAACTACAAAATTATTTAAGATATTTTAAAAATCTTTATCTAGGTGGCATCTGAACTAGTGTGTTTATTGCTAACTTGTAAAAATACATCTTACGGTATCTCTGGTTTGTGAACTTGTGCAAAAATAACTCAAGATTTTTAATAACAAGGTTGGAATTTATTAAGAAATAAGTTGGCTATATTTAATCATAGACACTAAGGGAGAAATCAGTGCTTGGGAAATTAACACTACATACCCAACTGCAGATGTGTGCTTTTCCAGAGAGTGTCTTCAGAGGGACCCTACTGTCTCCTGTGTGTATCAGACTGAGTCAAGTACTGCTGAGATGCATTGCAAAGATCAGACTTGTAAAGTCCAGCTAGCAAACAGTTTTGATATATGGGAGACACATGTTATGTTAGTTAATTCCAAAGAACGCACTTAAAGTTTTGAATGGCCATTATGTTATGGAAGAAAGATGGAAGGGAAATCTAACATATTATATTTTGCTGAATTTTGTTTTACTTTGACTTAAAAAACATTTTGAATATAAAATTTATTAAAATACAAAATATATGCACTAAATTGCACCGAAATGAGGAGCATAGTTATATTAGAACTATACCTCTGTACAAACAGTTAAGAAGCATTTATTTAAGGGTAAGATGGTTCCGTTGGCAAACTGCTTGCTACAGGAGCATGAGGACTTGAGTTCAACCATCAGCATCCACATGAAAAGCCAAGTGCAGCAGAAGAAGGCAGCAGTCCAAGTTACTGGGGAGGAAAAGATCAGGGGATCCTAGGTGGGACTTGCTAGACACACAATCTAGCCAAATTGAAGAGGTCCAGATTCAGAGAGAGAAGAAAAGGCAGAGAGGGAAATGGTGTTAGAGGGTGTCTGCCTAGAGTGACCAAGGTGTCCTTGTTCAGCTGTGCCCGAATGGAACCATGTGCTCAACTACTCAGACCCCAGCCAGCTGCTTAGATCTCTCCTTTACCTCATCAGCCTGCTTATGTACCACCAACCACTGACTTTCCTTCTGCCAGGAGCACTCTTCCTGATACTCTAAAACAACCACTAAGACCTAGGCACCTGTCAATGTCTTGCTGCTTCAACCAGGATGATAGGAACTAGAACTTTATGTAATATTTCCTCCACTAATCTCACAAGAATCACTAATCTCACTGATGAAGCACCAGCACCCAGGATGTGGTGGAAACCAGCCTGTGATGACCACTAGAGAGCCCTGACTACAATGGGGTTTGTACTGAACTTGGAAAGGAAAATGAACAGGCCACTCTAGAACTACACAGCCTGGCCAGTGACAAAATTGACCCAACTTATGTGGCTTTCTTGAGACTCACTACCTGATTGAGCAGGTGAATCCACCAAAGAACCCCAAATCTTGCATGGTAGAGTAACTCATCGACAAATCTACCTTGGTATTGTCCTACGCCCACCTTTCTTGCTATGAACATAGTGGTTTGAAGTTAATCTGTATCATTGATTGCTTAGTCTGGACTGCTACAAATGAGCCTTTTGAATTAATTCATTATATGTTATGTGTTGTTTCATCTGTCAATGGACATTGCTTTTTTCCAGTTTGGGAAACTATTGAGCAAAGTGCTCTAAACAGTGATACCTGTCCTATTAGTTTATTGCCCTGTGGTCCCCATTTGTTCATTCTCCTGGAGTTTTGCCTTCTGATGATTATTAAGCAGACCTCTAGAGTTCTTTATTCTATATTGCATTCTCTCTCTCAGTGTTTTGCTATACACTTTCTTGTACCCTTGAATTTGATTTGTTTCTTTCATTTAGCAAAATTATAAGGCTTTCAGTACACCAAAAAGTTTAAAACAACTCTGGACTGTGGAAGTTATAATCCCTACCTCATTTATTTCCCTTCTCTCAAACATCCTATTCAAGGATTGAGGGTCCTACATTTATAGTTGGTTATGGTGGTTCCTTTTATTCCACTTTGGCCAGGAATAGAAGACACATATCTCCCATATGTATTTTAAATTTTGAGAAAAATGTACTAAGCTTCAGGGTTTAGTATATTCTTAAGACTTAAATTTTCAGCTCTGCATTTTATATAAAGCACCAGTTTTTCACTCATTCACTGGCAAATAGCTCATAAAAACGTTTTCCTCCTTGTAAAGCTACTGAAAAATATCTGTCAATAGAATAGGGGGATACATAGGTTAGTCCTTAAATTATGTCTGACTGTCCTGATAATTATTTTATTATATTAGTAACTTATATTTTAACACCTGCAACCATATACTTCTATGCCCTTCCAGAATCTAATTTTGCGGTAAGCTAACTGTTCCGAAGAATTTCATAAGTTGACCTGCATTCTTCTTGGTTTTGCTAAAGCATCATTCTTAGGATTATCCACAATTGACTTTTTTTGGTAAGAATGTGTTAATAAATTTAAGCAACTTATGCAGGTATGTACATGACAGATATTTGGTGCATGAGTACATCACTAAGACACAATCAAATCAGCCATTCTCGCTGCCTTGTAGAACAAGACTTTGTGTACTTTATGTACTTGCTTGCGTCTTAGATACACACTGTGGAAGTTAATTATATCTCTATTGTCTATGTGCCAGACATATTCAAGCCAAAATATTCATATAGTCCTCAGCCAATGGATAGTATATCTTTCTGTATATGCAAATTTTGTATTTGTCTTATCACCATCTGGTATCAAAATTCATGGTAGAGAAAGTGAGTGCCAGGACAGCCAGGGCTACACAGAGAAACCCTGTCTCGAAAAACCAAAAAAAAAAAAAAAAAAAAGTTTTCAGCAAGGGCTGCACCATGCACAGATTTCCAAGACTGTTGACTCTTTACATAGTAAAAGGGTGATATAATGCAGACTGCACAGCCTCCACAAAGACTTAGCATAGTTCAGAGAAAAACTAGAGTATCACCTTGATGGGTTACAAATTATCAGTATGTCAGGTGGGTACATGAAGCTCTCTTTAGCTCTTGCCTGAGAATGAGCCAGAGTGAACAATCTAGGACAAATGTTTGCTCCATGGTCCCCACTCCTATCCTTTCTTGAGTTTCTGGAACTGTAAGATAAAATAAATGTTTTCCTTCCCAACTCTGTTATTGTCAATGTTTTATCATAGCAATAGAAAGCAAACTAAAATTGAATTTGATCCTGAGAGGAGGGCTTTTATGCTAGTGAATCTGACCATGTTGACTTGAGAGAGATTTATGGAGAATTTAAGATATTTTTATCACATTCTTTTTCTTTCCCCAAACCCTCCCAGAATCTCAACTCTGCCCTGTTTACCCAACATAATATCCTTGCTCTCTTGCTTAAAAAAGAACAGAAAAGAAAAGAAGACAAAAAATTACCATGAAACAGTAACAAAATTTACATTCCCTAGAGTGTGATTGATTGACCCCATGTCAGTCACTCTACTCATTTTCCCTTCTCTGTGACTATACATTGCAAATAGCTTCTTGGTTAGCTCTAGAACTTGGTGCCCACTTTGTCTTTTCATGCTGAGATCTTTGTCTGAATTGAATTTGGACAGATCTTGTCCAAGTGGTTATGGTCTATCTTAGTTCATATTGTATACCAACCCTCTTGTGTCTGGACAATGTTATTTCCTTGGAGCCATCTACTATCTCTGGCACTTACAACTTCAAACTCTTCTTCCTCATAGATTCCCAAGTTTTGAGGATAGAGGTTTGATAGAGTCATCTCTCTTAGGGAAGATTGTTCTAAGTTGTCTTACTCTCTGCCCATAGTCAAGTTGTGGGCCTTTGTGCTAATTATCATCTACTGCAAGAACCTTCTCCCATGAGGGTTGGGTATCAGTGAACTGATCTATGTGTGTAGCAGTATGTTTTCAGTAGAAATTTTGTTGTTTTGTACTTAATACATGATAATAGTGAGTTTCTCCTGGGGCCCATGACATATCTAGTTTCAGGTCCTTAGCCCTGTTAGCAGTGTCAGGTTTGATTCTGTCTCACAGAGTAGTTCTTAAAAACCAATGAAAAGGTGATTGGTTGCTCTCATGACCTTCTCTTTGCTATTGTTCCAGTATATATTGCAGGCAAATAGCTGTTCTAGGTTGTAAGGTTTATAGCTGGGTGATACTGATGATTAATTTTTGCCTAGACTAGCCTCTATAGTATCATCCAGCACTATAAATGCCTGCTATTAAGGGTAAAGTTTCTAGTCAAGTTAGACACTGTATGGCATGGTGCAAGTCCCAGAAAAGAGTTTGCTGTCGATGGTGAAACCTCAGTTACAATAAAGATCTCAAGATTGAATGCCAACAGCAAGAAGTAGATGCTTTGCCTCATGTATAAAGTCCCTGAAGAGAGGTTAACAGAGACCAAGAGAGGCCATTGTGAAGGCCATTGTAACCTCCACTGCAATGGAACCCCCCCCCATTGGAGATGCCAGTACTACGGAACATCTACCAATGGCAGAGGAAAGTGTGGAGCAGAGCCAGCCTCATTCTATAAGACAAGCTGTGTGTTACAAATGGCAAAGCAGTAGGACTGCCCAAGCCCTCTGGATCCTGAGTGAGGAACCCAGTAAGTAAGCAGCGTTTCTTCATGATTCCTGCTCCAACCACAGGTCTTGAATTCCTACTCTGGTTTCCCTAAATAATGAATATGACCTGGAAGTATAAGAAGAAATAAATCCTTTCCTCCCCCAGCTGGTTTTAGTCGGTGTAGTATCAATGAAATGAAAAGGCAAGCATACTTCTTGAAGCATATGATGGAAGGTTAAGCTGGCAACTCAGCTGAAGAGACTATGGCTATATTGAAACTGTGATGCCAAGAGCAAGCCCAGAAGACTAAGCTTTACTGCCAACTTAGCTCAGCACTGTACATTCCTTCAAAGTCCAGTACAAACAAGCCATACCTCCTACTGTCTTTTGACTTCCTTTGTTTCTTTGATTTTTCCATTTTGTCTGAACCCTAAAAGGACTCATGTGCAGAGTCCTAAAACACTTCCTTTCATTATCATATACTTTGTTGTGAAATTCTTACACTATTCATGTACCCTTTAAGATTTTGTTTCCATTTTACATTTCTTAGTGATGCAGAAGGATTAGCTTACATATTTACAATGTCAAAAAGTGTAAACAACATTTTGAAATATAGAACAAAATGCATTGTGTACAATTGCCTTGTAATAAAATGGTAAAATTCTGGGTTGGTCATGAGGATATGTGCTTGAACATTTCACTTGATGTAAATATATGAAGTCCTAGATTCCACCTCCAGCAGAGAGGGAAAGAGAGAGGGAGGGAGGGAAAGAGAGAGAGATAGAGAAAGAGAGAGAGAGGAAAAAGAGAGAGGAGAAATTGGGAGAGGAGAGAGACAAAGAAATATAGAGGAGACTCTCAGCAAACATATGATGTTCATCATCTCTAGTTAGAGGATAACTGAAAACATAAACTACCGTGAAATATCTAACCTCAATTTCAGATGACCTCTATTAATTACAAAAGAAATGGATATAAGTGACGATGTAGAAAAATTGTAAATATAATTGCAACCCTTGTGTTTGTTGGTAAGAAAATAAAATATTACAGTTGCCATTAGAAAAACAGCTTGAGTTTTTTTTTTCAAAATATAATCTGATAATTATTGTGTGATTGAACAATCTTATTCTGGCTAATACACCCTCCCCAAATCTTAATTCAGGATTTGAAAGTGATACAAGCTTATCTTGTACACTAATACAGACTTTGTACCTCCACAATCCATACACCAAAGTCCTAATTCCAAATATGGAATGATTTGGATATAAAGCCTTTGAGAGATGAGTAGGTTTAGAAGAGTTCCTGTTTTTATAGTGATAATGTTCTTAGAAACAAGTATATACTAAGTCATCTCTCTCTCTCTCTCTCTCTCTCTCTCTCTCTCTCTCTTTCTCTCTCTGTCTGCCATGTGAGGATAGTTAATTAGTAAAGCATTATTTTGTAGAGAGAGTTCACAACAGAGCCTGACCATACTGGAACCCTGATTTTAGACTTTCACATCTATTATTATTATTATTGTTAATTATTATTATTATTATTTATTGTTGTTATTTTAAATCATACATTTCCTTTGTTATCTGCTCAGCCTGTATTTGTCTCCTCAATCACTTTCTCATGGAAGCAGGAGCTCATTAATTAGCCCACATTGTAGCATTAATTTTCCATACTTAAGAAACTGAAACAGCCTAGGTTTAGACAAATGGCTAATAAAAATACAATCTATCTATGCAAACATTGAAGTTTGCAGCCTTATGAATGAAATTTAAAGAGACCATTAGGTATCCATATACACAATCATAAAATATGTTCACTGATCCATTGAATTCTTAGAAACAGAAATCATTGTCCTTGCTGGAGTAGGCAAGGCAGTGGAATTTGGTTTCATGAATATGATATTGCTCTAGGGCAAAACAAAACACTTTGAAATCTTTACCCAGCGGTGTGCATCCAGCCATGTAAAATAACTGAATACTTAAAAATGAGAAAGAACCCAAACTGCTAGCTGTTCTTTTTCTACTAGGGCATCCAGTTTTCTAAATAGCATTTGTTCATTAGTTTTAAATCAACTCCTTAACTTAGACTTGGAAGCTAACCAAGAACCTGTATAAATTAAAATGTTACTGTCTTGGGCTGGAAGTCGGCCAATTGTCCCAGAAGGAGCTACGTATTATATTCAGAAAAAGGAATCTTTCCATGTCTTCCACAAAGGAAGCCATGCCTTGTGAGGCTAACCGTCCCAAGTCTATCAATGAGTGTGAACACATAGCCCTAAATACCATGGATTTGGAGTCTTATGGGAAGCCTCAGCTGTCCTTGTTCATGAAGAATTCACTTCTTTCTTACCGAGTTAGAGCTTTAGATTCTCATTTTAGGTAGTTACTAATTCTAGTCCATGTAGGTTGGATGGTGCCGACCCATCTCTGGGCTTGTGTAAACAAACAATCTAGACACATCAATCAGAGAAGTCCTTCCTATAGACCATCAAGAGAGACTCAGAAATTATGTTGTGGTGGTCTGACTAAGAAATGTCTTTCAGAGGTTCGTGTGATTGAAAGCTTTCTCTGTTGTTGGCAACTCTGTTCGGGAGGTTATAGAAAATTTAGGAGGTGCAGCCTTGCTAGAAGAAACAGTCTAGTGAGGACAGGCTTTGCGGTTTTATAGCTTTGCCCAGCTTGGTCCTCTGTCCTTCCTTTGTGCAGGTAATCAAGTAACAAGACAGCTCCCTTTGCTGTACTGGCCTACTGCCATTCCTCTACAGTCAGTATGGACTATAGCCCTGTGAAACAATAAGTCAAAATAAAAATTTTTATAAGTTGTTTGTTGGCATGGCATTCATCACGTCATTGGAAAATCAAGTAATCCACAAGTTAGTACCAAGAGAAAAGCTGTTGTAGACAACTTGACCATGTTGTTTTGGGGGGAAATGTAGAACACTTTAGAAATTTGGAGTAGCTAAGCAATTGACTGCTGTGTTAATGGTTACGCTAGCAGGATCTTGGAATAGATTCATACTCAGAGCCATGTAGACAATGAATGCTTGGCTCAAGAGTTTCAAAGGGGAATAAGACTCAATCAATTAGCAATCAGGATACAGGCCATTTGGTAGTATGTTGATAATGATCTGGCTATTTTTACCTCCAAGTCCTTACAATTTTTGTGAGGGTGAAATTTTAAGTAATAGACTAATTTTGTTGACATAGGAAATTTCAAGACAGCAAAAGTCTGAGTCGATGGAATGGCTTTTATAGATTACTCTTATACACACATACAACTATAAAGAAGAAGTTGGTAGGACTGAAGTATCAGTCAGTACTTCTCTACTGTGAAATAGGTGCCTGAAGTCCAACTTGATGGCTACTGGTTAATGTCAAGATATAACTGCCACTATGAAGCAGAGGGGGCTATGAGAGGGGTTGGAGGAAGGAAAGGGGGACATATGATGATAGAATTAAAATTATGTTTTAATTTAAGATAAAAATAAGAAATGAATTTACAATGATAAATAATTTAAAAATAAAACTTTTAAGTAGTAAATAGAGAAAAAATTTTAAAAAATGTGCAGTTTGGAGAGGAAAATAACACTTAAGGCTACTCTCAAAGCAGTAGAATAGGAAGAGTGGATATATAGGAAGATCCCCCCAACTAGGTTTTCAGCTTCTGAAAATAAAGGCATAAGAGGTGTCCTGCTCCCAGAAGGGAACAGAATCCAAAGCTTGCTACTAGTATGATCCAACACTAAGACTAGCAGATGAACTTGGTAATGATATCCATGTGGTACTCACTTTGGAGGCAAGAAAGGTGCAAGTTTGAGCAAAAGATTCTTCCATATTTTCAGGAAGTCACTGAGGCCAGGCAACATGTCAAGTCTTTAAAAGAAGGCCCTACCAGGCCAGTGCATGAAGCCATGAAGATGAAACCAGGGTTACTGGAGAGACATGAAAATGTTAGAGAGGTCATATCTATGAGACATCTGGCAAGGAAAGCCCAACACAGGGAGCTAAATCATCTCTGAAGCCCCAGATGTCATTTATCAAGGTGTAGGATTCTGTTTGCCTTGCTAGCTTCTAGTTTTTTTTTTTCAATAAGCCTCTGCTGCTTGTTTTAGAGCAATAATGTATATTTTGAGCCATTGTGTGTTGGAAGTATGCAATTAAAAGGAAACAATAGGGATTGTAGTTAGAAGATTGGTTTAAGTTTCAGAAGCGATTTGGACTTTGGACTTTAAAGCAGTGTTGTTAATGTTACAGACATTGTTTTTAATGCTATGGACATTTTTGAAGTTGGATTAAATGTATTTTGCATCCTGGCATGGCCATGTATATGTGAGAGCTAAGGTGGTGAATGTTGTGGTTTGAAAGTGTAATTATCATCCCCCATACGACCATGATGTAGGTACTGAGAACATGTACTGTGCTAGCTACTTGCCAAGTCGAAGAAACATGAGATTCGTGTTCTAGAAGCCATCTTAGACACAGATGGAATAGAACCAAGGGACGATTCAGGCAATGCTTCCTGAAATGTCACGTTTGAATGTGCTAAAAAACGTTCTTTGTATTTAAACTGAATTAAGTTAATATCCCCTATTCACAACTGAACCTTATCTAAAAGTATATTATACACACACACACACACACACACCAGATATCATGTATACTTCCTTTCATACAAGTGCATATCTCAGAATTGCCTCCATCTGTTTTGTCAATCCTGGGAATGAATTGCGAATTTTGTTCATTTTCTTATGGAACCAAATTTCTGAGGGTTTTTGTTTTGGTTTTTAACTTGTGTTGCTCTTCTCTTGTACCAAACATCCATTCACACCTACCTCAGGTAGACAATATAACTCAATAGGTAAAGTCACTTGCCACCAAGTCTGATGACAAGTCTGATTCTTAGGACCTGTAGGTGGAAGGAAAGAGAGTTGAATCCTGCAGGTTAACCTCTGGCCTCTCTAAATGCACTATGGCAATCCCACTCCAGGTCCATGAATAAACAAATTAATGATTAAATAAATAAATGTAATAAAAATTAAAACTCACATACATGTCTATATATACAAGAAAAAAGTAATTTACACTCTCTCTCCTTACATTGTCAGGTCTGTTGTTCTAGACTGCCTACTGCACGTATGATTTGAATACTATCTTCTACATCAGTGATTCAAAGAACCCTAGTGTGTATACAGCAGGCTTAGTATCCCTCAGGTTTTAGTTGAGCACACTCCATCTTTGTTTATTTGTCTGATATCTAGGAATCCATAGCAAATGAGAGCTGGCAATTTGAAGGTTCAGAGAATATAAAATGATGAGCATATTGGTTCCTCAGCTCATAGATGAGCTTTCCCTATGGGCACCAATAGGTTTTCCTCAGCCACTCTATGCAGAAGAAACAAACAAACAAACAAAAATAAAAACCCGTGTGATCATTGTTGTAAATAGCAAAGTGACTTACTCTATATTGCTGGAGGAGACCGTGGAGATGAATACACGTCTGATCCTATTCAAGTTCAGGACTTTGATGGACAGTGTTCAATGACAAGACTCAAGGATTTAAGGCACCATCAATTTAACAATGCGGCCTTGACTTTAAGCAATGTGACCACACCTGCCTGAGACTCAGTTTCCTAAGTATAAAAATCGGTTCATTATACAAGATATTTCTTCAAGTAACTGTGAGGATAGAGATCTATAAAGTACTTAAGATACTGTACAGTGTAAATTCTGAGTAAATGTCAGCTTTGCATCATGGGGAAATATAAAAGTGAATAAAAACTGTTTTCACAGGGCAAGGAAGCTTCCTTAAGTAATTGATGAATAAAATATCCATCAAAATGTGTTCATTTCCTATCCAGCAGTTTTCATTTTCCCCTGCTTCCTTTCTTGATCCTTTCCCTATCTATTTATTTCTTAAAGTAAAGCAATTGCAAAAGCCCAAAGACCAAGAATAATGAATTTGTGCTTTTTATATGGGTATTTCTGTATGTACTTTTCTACATGTGTAAGTAAGTGCCTGTATGTTTCTTTTTTCTTTCTTTCTTTCTTCTTCTTCTTCTTCTTCTTCTTCTTCTTCTTCTTCTTCTTCTTCTTCTTCTTCTTCTTCTTCTTCTTCTTCTTCTTCTTCTTCTTCTTCTTCTCATTATTTGGTTTTTCAAGAGAGGGTTTCTCTGTGTAGCCTTGGCTGTCCTGGACTCTTACTCTGTAGACCAGGCTGGCCTCGAACTAAGAAATCCACCTGCCTCTGCCTCCCAAGTGCTGAGATTAAAGGCATGCACCACCAATGCCTGGCCTGTGTGTGTTTTTCTCTATGCGTTTTTTATGTATATGTGCTTTTCTATGTTTACACATGATTTTCTGTGTGTGCTTTTACATACGTACTTTTCTTTCTTTTTTTTTTTTTTTTCAAAAGATTTTTTAGGATTTATTGTAAGTGCGTGTGCGCGCAGGTACCCATTGAAGTCCCTGGAGTTGGTGTTTTAGGCAACTGTGAGCTGCCTGATGTGGGTTCTGAAAAAAGATTTTTTTAATTAGATATTTTCTTTATATACATTTCAAACTTCAAATGCTATCCTGAAATTTCCCTATACCCTGCCCGCGCCCTGCTCTCCTACCCACCCACTCCCGTAGCAGAAGATGGCCTAGTCGGCCATCACTGGGAAGAGAGGCCCCTTGGTATTGCAAACTTTATATGCCCCAGTACAGGGGAACACATATGTAATTTTCTATGTGCATGTTTCTCTGTGTGCTTTTCCATGCATATGTTCCCTTATTCTTACTACCCAGGATGGGAGGATATATTTTCACAACTGTCTCAGCCATGTTTGGATGACTTAACCTTAAAGAATGACAATATCATTGTTTGTGAAGATGTCTTTTCTTTCAGCTTTATTAGTTAGGGAACCCGTTTAGGAAGGGCAGCTCCCCCATTACCATCTGCTCCATATTTGCCAGCTGTATAAGAAGGACAATATGCAGTCCTACAGCCTCTCTTGCTGCAATCTTGGGTACTGATGCACACTGACTAAAGCAGACTTTTGTGTATATATTAACAAAGTATTCACAAAGAAATGTCATCTTCACCCCTTCCAAGTTGAAACCACTATCATTGTGATGGCTTGAAAGGGAAAAGTCCCTAACAAGCTGATGGGCTTGAGCGCACTGCCCCTCATTTGTAGCACTGTTTTGGAAGGCGGTAGAGACTTTGGGACATGGTTCTCATCTGGAAATTCTAGAATTTCCATGTGACTAGGGGCAACCTGTAGAACTGTAATGGGACCCTGCTTCTGGCCTTGCCTCTTCCTTTTCATTTGACATGATGTGACCAACAGCTCCACATTGCTACCTGCACGGGCTGAGCTTCCATTCCTTCCCTGTCATCATAGAGTGAAATATCCTGAAACTGTGAGCCAAGTCAAGTCCTCTCTCTCGCCTGTCCCAAGCTCTCAATGCCCATGTCTAGCATTTAGTCACAGCAATGGGAGGTGTAACTAACAGAATCATTCTTGCCTCCTCACCGTTGCCTTTGGACGTGGTGTTCCTTTCCTGCGTGTCTACTAATTCTCACTGACAATACTGTATTTCATTTCTCGGCTGTATTTTTTTCTGTTTTAGTAAGGAATACACACTTTTGAAAAGTAAAAATAGAAATTATTTTTCAGGTCAAATGCCCAACAAATGGTTGGTTGAAGTGTCTAGTGAACATATCAAAGCAGACTTCTCCTCCAGGCTAGAGAATATGTCTGCTGTAGCTTGCCTTCTACCCCGAACTCTCCATCCTAGGGTAGGGCTGTCCTTCTCACAGACATTTTGATTACCTGCTCCTTCTATATCCTCATTTTGGTCCCTTTTGTACCTTCAGCCTCCTGGAGGCTGGACTTGGTTCCTCTCTCTCTCTTCCCCTTCCTCTCTCCCCACATGGTTTGGGGTCATGATCTCTTTGGACTCTCCCAGATTCCTCTGCCTCTGCCTGTGCTCTCCCAAATGTCAGTCATAAATATTCTCCTCCACCATACCTAGGAGCATGCATGCCCCCTTTTTTTCTTTTGATTTATTTTTCTTGTCCTTTCCTGTAGAAAGCATAGAGGACATCACAAACCTTGAAGTTTAAAATGTACCTTATCAGGTTTAAAAGATGTAAAAAAAAAAAAAAATCTGACAAATGTCTCAGAAAATGATTTAAAAAATAACAACATTGATTAGAAACAGAAAGCTAGGAATACAAACATTAAAATGACAGCTATGTTCACTGTTAATATACACCCTTATAAGACATGTCTTGTGTTTCTTGATTCTCAAACTCCTGAGTTGCAAAATTAGAGTGGATAAAACAACTGGAGAGAATGGTTTGGGTGGACAAATGTGTCAATATATGACTTCCTATATAAGTAACAATTTTTCTTTCTCTTCTACTCTTCCAAAGTGTTTTCTTTTTAATAAAACATAATAATTTGCATAAGAATAAATGTAATTAACTGTACATACTGAATTACATCCTAGGAATTCCTTAAACTGTTAAATGAACTAAAATTGAATTTGGACACCTAATTTTACATTTTTTCTCATAAACCTCAATGGGATCTTTAAGATGAGCATCCTTGTATATGTATAATTACAGTGTCACAAAACAACTTCATTGTCTCTTTTCATTCTTCCTAGGCAGCCCTTGTAGCCAGCTTTTAATGAAAATCAAATGAGCTACTATAAACAATTTTGCCAAGTGATAATACCTTGTAAAATTATCTTCCAAATGGCTTTCTAGGGAAATTTTGGATTCCATAGGAGTCTGGGCCTTTGATTATCTTTCTATAGCAAACATAGGATTCTAATTCACTAGATCACATGCTCTTAAATAATTTCCTTCTTGAGTTGTGGTTGGATATTTACCTTGTTTCTCATTGGTAAAATATACCAAAGTGGTGATATATCAATTGTTTTGCACTATTTAAGTCTCCGGTTAGGTAATGCATGAACTGAGCTGTTATTGAATTACACATGATGAGAACTGAAGAGTCTTTAGTAAATGGAGGTAATCTACAGGAGTTGAGCTCACTTCTATCTGACAGCCAGTAAGGTCCTTACTTCTACAGTCTTAATAAAATGATCCTGCCACAATCTGAACTTGAAGGTAGATTCTTCCCCAGTTCAGAAACTAACTCCAGATATTGATTCAATTACATCATGGTAAGACACAAAGCAGAAGATCCAATTAAGCTATACCTAAACTCCTGACCCACAGAAACTATAAGTACAAATTTTATTAGACTCTGAATTTACATCTGTTGCTTTACTCATTAATTAATGAGTTAAATAAAATATTTGGCACTTGTTAACTTACTGTGATATTCATCAAGATTTTCAGTGAAACAGAATCAATAGGACATGAATAGAAGGTGTATTATAAGAGCTTATATACATAAGCTCACATAGTTACTTTTTAGTACAGAACAGGCAGTGTGGATCTGTAGCTAGAGTCCTGAGAGAGCAGTATGGCTTCCTTTGGATTGAAGGATACCAATCAACATATCCTAGGGCTATCTATTCTCTCCAAGAGAACTGATTCCAGTGTGAATCTCACCCAGAAATCTTCTACATGTGTCTTAGTCAGTGTTCTGTTGCTGTGAAGAGACACCAAGACTACGGCAACTCTTATAAAAGAACACATTTAATTGCTTGCAATTTCAGAGGTTTGCCCATTGTCTTCATGGCAGGAAGCATGGTGGAATGTCGGCAAACACATCTGGAGAGATGGCTGAGAGTTCTACAGCTGGGTCTGTAGTGAGCAGGAATAAATATAAACTGGACCTAGCATGGGGTTTTGAAATCTCAAAGCCCACTCTTAGTGACACACTTCCTCCAACAAGGCCACAGCTACTTCAACAAAGCCATACTTCCTAATCCTTTTAAATAAGACCACTCCTTAAACACTTAAGTACATTAGCCATGGGGTCCATTTTTGTTCAAATTACCACACCAAGTCATCACATCAAATTAACAAGGTCAGACATATCTATGAGACTTGGAAATTTTAAATAAACCACCTCTTATTTGGGGGAAGCAAAAAGTTCAGAAAGCTTTGAAGTGTTGTACTTCAGACTTTGCCAAAACAAAAGAGGGGACAGACCCCATGGAAAACTAGGATAACAACCTGGAAGAGAAGACAAGAGAGCATGCCTCCCCTGGGGGCGGTCCTTTTCTCTCAGAAACCTGGTACCTGCCAAGGCGAGAGGATGAGGGCAGCAGTTAGAAGCTCAAGAGCTGAGAACCTAGTAGAAATCCAGTGGGTTTTACTCTACGTGACACACCAAGATGTTCTGTGCTATTAAGATAAAACTGAGAAATAAACTGGCAAGATGTCATTACTTATATCACTTCAGTTGAAATAGGTTTAAATGGTAACAAAGCAAAAATGATTTCAGCTATGCCCAAGAGTGTCCTTGTAGAGTATCAGAGCAAGTTTTCCACAGCCACAAGGGGCACAACAAAGCTGCTCTTCCACACTTGCTTGCTTTTCCTTCATGGGATTCTGTCACATAGGATATTGCAACCTTCCCTGCCATCTCTGCTAACTTCAGAAAAGTATTTGATGATCATGATATGATTGCAAAGGTCACAGCTTTGCATGCTCAGCAAGAGAAGTCAGATCCATTTACTCGCGAAAAGTTTCAACTCCTCTCTTTTCTGAGGATTTGTATGCACCAGTGGAAGCCACTTCTGCCTCTTACTAATGTTCTTTTCCTTAAAAATGTCAGCTGGCGCATTCTCCAGAGTTCAGTCTACTCAATGATATAAAGAAACCTTCCTCCCCCCATTCTTGCAGTCTGGAGGGTAAGAAACAGTTCCCTGGATGATGCTGTTTCAATATTCAACTGCAGCTCCCTGGAGAGAAAAGATAATTCAAAATCTTAAATAAGATATTCAATTTGAGATTAGTTAAGTGGTTATTTGGCTGAAAGGGATTTGACAAACAAGAGCTTCCCTATCTTCAGGTAAAGGAAACATTTTGCTGGATTTAATTAGCACTGGGGTTTTTCTGGCACTTCTCCATAATACATCTTCAAGCATTTGAAGGATAATTAAAATTTCTACAGATTAATAATCACAATAAAGTCTAATTTTAAAAATCATGATTCATTCTCTGCTAAAAAGCAAAATACCAGTGTGTTTTCCTCAAGAGTAGTTCATCAGAGATCATAGTTAATATACAGTTATAGTTATGCATTTTATTAAGAGTTACAGCCTTGATCAATTTGCTTTATAAATCACAGGGCTTTCAAGTCTAATACATTTGAGCTTGGAAGAATATTTGCCATGAATGAATGTTGACACTCTAATTGTAATATAAATTCCCCAATAAGTCCACTATATTCTAGCACAGGAAAAAAAAAATACAAGTTAGAAGACAGCCCTTCCTATTTTTCAATTTTTTTTAACAGGATTCTCTGTGAAGAAAAGTTCAGCACAAAGGACAGCGCTCACCAAATTGAAGTTTGGTGAAAATGTCCTTCTGTCCTGACAGAGGTTGGTCCTGAGAAAAGTAGTCCAACTTTTACTATTCTGTACAAGTTTTATTTTCCTAATAAATCTCATGTATACATTTTCGTCCACCCTTGGAGGTTTGGGTCATCATTATTTCGATCCTCTGTATGAAAGAAGGCTTTACATATTAAGCATGTCCTATCAAAAGTCTATGAGGCATGACAGCTATAAGAATCTGAGAGAAGCGTGGCTTACTTTTCAGTTATTTCATTCATAAAGAGTGTAAGGCTTAATGCAAAAGACTTCATGATGGTAACCTGTTGCTTCTGTGGAGGAAAGGACCTCTATGCAGAAAGTATGTTCTGAGGGAAAGAAAAAAAAAAAAAAAAAAAAAAAAACTAAAGAGATAGTGAACCTCAGGGGCAGATGATAAAAAGATGGCAGAATCTTCTGAGACTCCAACCTAGGCTGAGAAGCTATCAGGTTGAGAGCTTGGAGAAGGAGTCACTTTTCTTTAGGAATAGGGCCACCAATAGGTTGCCTATGCCCCAGTGGACTTCTCTACAGCTCTGCGCATATAGGCAGTATTAGTTACAGCCAATGCGTTAGATATGAACCAAACAGAACATGGACTTGGGAGGGAGATGTGGTAGAAGTGGCGAGGGGTGAGGAACAGGGGATATGGATGGGTATGACCAAGATACATTTTACACATGCATGAAAATCTCAAAAAATATTAAAATATTACTTACAAAATTTTTCAATGGTCTCAGCTTTTGGAAGCTGATTATGGGATGGATCCCCGGATATGGCAGTCTCTAGATGGTCCATCCTTTCATCACAACTCCAAACTTTGTAACTCCTTCCATGGGCGTTTTGTTCCCAATTCTAAGAAGAGGCAAGTGTCCACACTTTGGTCTTCGTTCTTCTTGAATTTCATGCGTTTAGCAAATTGTATCCTATATCTTGGGTATCCTAAGTTTCTGGGCTAATATCCACTTATCAGTGAGTACATATTGTGTGAGTTCCTTTGTGATTGGGTTACCTCACTCAGGATGATGCCCTCCAGGTCCATCCATTTGGCTAGGAATTTCATAAATTCATTCCTTTTAATAGCTGAGTAGTACTCCATTGTGTAAATGTACCACATTTTCTGTATCCATTCCTCTGTTGAGGGGCATCTGGGTTCTTTCCAGCTTCTGGCTATTATCAATAAAGCTGCTATGAACATAGTGGAGCATGTGTCCTTTTTATTGGTTGGGACATTTTGCTGAAAGGACCCAGATATAGCTCTCTCTTGTGAGACTATGCTGGGGCCTAGAAAACACAGAAGTGGATGCTCACAGTCAGCTATTGGATGGATCACAGGGCCCCCAATGGAGGAGCTAGAGAAAGTACCCAAGGAGCTAAAGGGATCTGAAACCCTATAGGTGGAACAATATTATGAACTAACCAGTACCCCGGAGCTCTTGACTCTAGTTGCATATGTATCAAAAGATGACCTAGTCGGCCATCTCTGGAAAAAGAGGCCCATTGGACTTGCAAACTTTATATGCCCCAGTACAGGGGAATGCCAGG
Organism: Mus caroli; assembly: GCF_978045245.1. NCBI lineage: Eukaryota > Metazoa > Chordata > Mammalia > Rodentia > Muridae > Mus > Mus caroli. The sequence continues at coordinate 11,176,149 of NW_028227275.1, read as the reverse complement.
GCCAAAAAGTGGGAGTGGGTAGGTAGGGGAGTAGGGGGGAGGGTATGGGGGACTTTTGGGATAGCATTGGAAATGTAAATGAGGAAAATACCTAAGAAAAATTTTTTTCATAATCTCCGGATGCTACGAGAGGATGCCATACCTTCATATGTTCGCAAAACAGAGTTATGAGTTTATACGTCTATTTAAATGTCATTCAAAGACTTAAATGTACTATATTAGCAATTTATTCAAGAATCTTATGGTCTAATTAGTATATACCTGCTAACTTGAAATTAGTTTTCTGGAAATTTTTTCTATGTTTAAACCTAGAAAATGCTAGTTGGTTTCTTGACCATGGCATTGCACTTTTATTTGTTTCCCTATCTCAAATATCTGTTGGTTTGAGAGGCATATGTGAGTTAAAACATCCCAAGAATATTACAAGTCTAAATGTGTAAAACTATGATGGCCCTGAGCCTGTGACCCTGGCTAGCCAGAGGGCACTCACGAAAGTGCTCCCTAAGGCTTGCGGGAAGACATCCAAGTATGACCCAGGCCCATTGGTGCACCATTACAACAAACAGATATGTGATAGAGAGGTGAGAAAGATGGAAGTGATGAAAAATGGAGTGATGTGATAGAGGCAGGACTGGATACTTGATGATGGTTACAGGTAAGAGAGGTTACAGGTTGAGGTCTACATGTTGTCATTTTTCAGTATGGGGGCGGGGTGGAGAATGTACAAACATCCGGAGAATATCCTGAACCTGTCACCTGGCCACGGGATACTCTGGCTCTTGGCAGTGATGGAGGCCGGAGATGAGGAAAGGTTCACTTCCTGGATTGCACCTCCCGAAAAGATCACTGTGGGCCATGTTACTACCAGAGGACATGTTGCTGTCAGTGGTCCGTGCTATTGCCCTAGACTATGATGACACCTGGGATTCACATGGACCTATGCAGTCTGGGTTGCAGCCCAATATGTCAGTGATAACCTCAGATTTTGCTGCCTCAGGGAGCCTTGCTGATATGAGTGCTATGTGTAACAGCCTGAGATCAGATTAAAGCACACTCATGGTCCAGGCAGCTGCTGAGGTCAGTGGTCCTGGTACAGCCAATGGCCGTGTTGTGGGCTTTCTGCATTACCACCGAAGTCCATACAGATGCCCAGAGTCAGGGTTGCTGGCTGAAACCATATTAATGTCCATGGGCAGGGTCGGGGGCGGAAGCAGGGGCGGGGTGTCAAGTGAACCAGGCCACCAGACAGAAGAACTGGTAAGGTTGGGCTGGCTCAGACTCTGAGGAATCTCAGAATTGAGAACGGCACGGGTGCAGCCATTTCCCTGCCAAATTACCAGATCTAAAACACGGTAACCATGACACCCCACTGAGAGGACCATGACAACAAATGAGCTTCGCTGCCTGGGCATTCCTTTCCGGAAAAGGTTTTTAATCCCCAGTTCATCTTGAGTAGGTATACGCATTTACATTCATCATCAACTAAAACAGTCTGGACAAACAAGGGCCATTTCCTTCATTAAGGACCACAGTGGGTGTGGCCTTCATTAAGAGCCATCCCTAAATCTCCTGGAGGAAGCCTTCTCTCTCCCAGCCTGTCAGTACTCTCGGCACTCACTCGGAACCAAACTGGATTCCTCCCCAGTCCTGAGCTCAGCCCCCCTCTTTCTGCCTGGTCCACAGACACCCTAAGAGGACCCCAATATCCAACCCTCACCAGTTCGCTGGCGGAACCTGTAAGACTGGAGACTGGGAACCACAGCATTCACCTCCGTCTTCACTGTTTCTCATTCGGGGAAACATGGACTGGGCCCCCTTATTATGGACTGTGTTCTGAATAGCTTGGCCGCAGTGCTTGAGCACCCCAGCAGCAAGACAGACAGACATACAACTAGGCATTTGTGGGCATGGGAGAGCTGGCTTGGTACTGCTCTGGCCACCACAGACTCTCCTCTCCTGATGACTTCTGACATGGGTACAGGTGGAAAAGACTCATCTTCCCTTGGGGATGCTACCCATTAGTAGTTTGACAATGCTCCAATGAAAATATGGACCATAAAAATGGACTTCTTTTCTTTTGTGGGGGAGGGGCATGTAATGGGGGAAGAAGATTCGAGAAGACTGGGAAGGGAGGACCTGATGGGAACTTTACAAACAATCAACAACAACAACAACAAAAATAAATAAATTTAAAGTACTATCTTAGGTTGTTGGCATTTTCTTCATCACTTTTTATAGATTTTTAAAATTTGTGTAACTGTATATGTCTATATATGAGTATATAAATATGAGTGTGGGTGCCTGCAGAGACCAGAGTTAGTCAGTGCCTCTAGAGCTCAACCTACTCATGAGCCATGGCTGCAGGGCAGCAAACTCGGTCTCAGACTCTGGAATAGCTGTTCTCATTCCCGATATAGAAAATGGCTCTCAGAAAACATGTCTCTTGTGAGACTATGCCGGGGCCTAGCAAACACAGAAGTGGATGCTCACAGTTAGCTATTGGATGGATCACAGGGCCCCCAATGGAGGAGCTGGAGAGAGTACCCAAGGAGCTAAAGGGATCTGCAACCCTATAGGTGGAACAACATTATGAACTAACCAGTACCCCCTGAAGCTCGTGTCTCTAGCTGCATATGTATCAGAAGATGGCCTAGTCGGCCATCAGTGGAAAGAGAGGCCCCTTGGACTTGCAAACTTTATATGCCTCAGAATAGGGTAACACCAGGGCCAAGAAGTGTGAGTGGGTGGGTAGGGGAGTGGGGGGGGGTATGGGAGACTTTTGGGATCACATTGGAAATGTAAATGATGAAAATGCCTAATTAAAAAAAAAAAGAGAGAGAGAGAGACAGAGAGGAAGGAAGGAAGGAAGGAAGGAAGGAAGGAAGGAAGGAAGGAAGGAAGGAAGGAAGAAAGAAAGAAAGAAAGAAAGAAAGAAAGAAAGAAAGAAAGAAAGAAAGAAAGAAAGAAAGAGAAAGGAAGAAAAATGTTTGGTAGTTTTAATTCAGGCTTTTAATTTCTCTGTTCTTTCTACCCTATTGATGGGACACACCACCTTCTCTTCCCTTCGACCAGCTTCCGAGAAGGCTGGATTTGCAGAGCCTCTTGTAGTAAACAAAAAAGAGCAGCAGTGACAGCTGAGTGTGTGGCTTCAAAGGTAGGTCCCCAAGGGCCAAGGTTTCCTCCTTTGCTTTCTCTTGTGACGCTCTTTGGGAAGCTGGCGGGTCAGGAGTACACAAGCTTCTGTTTCAGGAGAGATAAGTTGTGAGTCTCCCTTCTCCTCAGGGGTCCTTGGCCATGGCCCACAAAGACAAAAAAGAGCAAGAGCAGCGAGCTGGGTTTGGATGACTGTGAGTATGAATGATGGAAGGGCTCCCAGAGTCTGCTGCAGTGAGACAACTCGACTATTCCAGGGACATCGAATATGAGGGATTTTTATGGGTATGAGTGGAAAGGGCTAATTGGTCACAACATAGTACTTAGTTATCATGTGGGAAGCCAGAGAGGGACTTATGGGCTGAGTTACACAGCACTTGCAGAGAGGACTACACAAGGTAGTTTTTCAGACAAGACCAAGCACCTGTGTTCAGGAACATTCTCTGGATAAGGTCACACAGAGCAAGGACAGCCCTCCAGAGAAAGGGGGAGCCATCCAGACCCTGAGGACTGTAATCTTAAGATCAGGGTTCTACCACAATCAGTATCCCGCAGGATGAGGATAAAGGTTCCTGTGAATGGCGTGGCATTGATGTATGCCTGTGCATTCTCTTACTATGATAATCCTGGCTGGTGGCAAGACTGCGGTCTCACGAGAAATCCTGAGTCAGACAGCTTCTTTTCTCATTCTTGAATCCTTACTTCATAAGAACTGTACTTTTAAAAATTGCCAGTTATTTAAAGCTGAGAAATTCTGGTTTAATGTTTAAAGCAGCAAGAGATAACTGCTGTAACACCTGTCTTTTATATCTGCTGTAAAAATCAATTCTGACAATGGAGTTTTGATCATTCCATCTGGAGGCAAAAATCCTCCAGAGGAACTACAATTGAATTTTCTCCTCAGAAGAGGCATATCATTTCAGTGAAGTATTCAGGGTTTTATATCACCAACACATCTCTTCCGTTTCATAGCCTAGACTACTCCACGGCAGTAGATGTTTCAGTCAATTGGGAGGATTATCATCTTCCTGTATGCTATGCTCTAGGAAGCTTGTATTTGTTTCTAAAGAAAAATGCACCGAGCTTTTTCATGGTGACCGTGGAGACTTTTATTCTCAACACTATGCCCAATTCTCATCCTCAAGGATGCATCATAGTGGAATGCAGTGTATAACTTCAGAATGATACGATAGAGGCAAGGATATGCTTTCTGTGCTCTGCTACTTCCCCTGGTGAGGGCACTAGTGTAGCTTTGTTTTGCTTCGACATAAGAGGTTCTGAATCTGCCTCTGTTGACCTTGGGACCTTTTTCTTTAGAGCTGCAGGTGGTGGAAGACCTCATTGGAAGGTTCGTTGTTTTGGCATCTATTTAACCACCAGGTTTATCTTAAAACTTTCCATGCCTGCGCCATGTTACAGAACTGCCCTGACAGACATATCTAGCCTAGAAAAAAAAAAGGTAATACTTCTTATCATTTTTCTTTTTCGCTTGCTCTTGCTTTCAGTTTTGTGATTTTATTTTCTGTCTCTAGCTTTTCTTTAGGTTTAAGGTTCTTTGTTTCATCTTACCCTGGCTAGCCCGGAACTCTTTATTTAACTCAGATTGGTATTGAATTCAGAGATTGCATATGCCTCTGAATACTTAATTTAAAGATATTCTCCATCACAACTGGTCTTCAAGTATTATGCTTTATTATTTTTCCTGGGGGGAAAGTGTTTTCATCAATTTTATGTTATTAAAAATGCCCAACACTGGGTAATTGATAAAGAATAGTCTTTGTTTAGCTTGTATGCCTGGCTGTATGCACACCCATACATATGTATATGATCAAGAACATATTCACACATATTCAACACACACACACACACACACACAACTGTTCAGACACACAATTGTTATAACCCGGTAAGCTCTACAACTTCCAAGGCTATGACTCTAATAAAGCAGTTTGGCAGGCTTGGTTCTTCACAGCAATGTGCTCTGTTGTGAGTGTGATGTATGTTCCCTTGTTGGGTCACTTTCTGTTGCTGCTTTCCAAGAGTGCATGGAAAGTAGTATCATTCTGAAACCCAAGAGTAGGCCACTGTTGTTGCTTTTATAATCCAGCCTGGAAGTGCTTTAGCTGTGTTTGTCTAAAAAGCCTATCACACATTGTAAAGAAAGGTCACTATTGCTCTGGAATAAATTACACAAACTTTCAGGTATGAGAAAAAAAAAAGTTTTCCTGACACAGAGTCAAACCGAGTTGTTTATAAGGTCACTTGCTACATTGTCTTCTAACCCTAACCCTGCCTGTGTCCAAGGAGGGTTATATTAAGGACAAAAGCATGGATGTAATAATAAAGGAGTGTGAGTTCTTTTGTGTTAGCTTCTATGTCATGTCAAGGAAGCTTTGAAGATGCATAGGAGTCTATTATCAGACAGATTGAAGAAAAGTGAATGTACACTGTCCCAGAAACATCTTTCAGCCAAAACCAAAATCTGTATTGTGTTTTCCAGCTCCTTTGCTCTATCTTTAGGAAGTTAGAATGTTTTAAATGTAGTTGGGATACCTTGGATTATCTTGAGACACTCAAGATAATTAATATGATTAATTATTGAGTTAATCTAGAATATTCTCTTGCCCACCATATGGTGTAGCTGTGAATACTTGGCTTTTGCTATATTTTTTGCTGAGACATCATATTCATGATATATCTTGACATGACCCATTTGAATTTTGATGTTATGTATGGTGGCTTGAATGAGAATGGCCTCCCTACAATTAGGGAAGAATTAGGAAGCATGGCCTTATTAGATTAGGTCTTTCCTTGTTGGAGGAGGTGTCACTGGAACAGGCTCAGTGTCTCCAAATCCCAGATCAAGCCTAGTCTCTCATTTGCTCTGCCTGCAGCTTGTTGAACATATGTGAGCTCTTAGCTATTTCTCCATCACCTGCATGTCAACAAGCTCCCTCAGATGATGATAAATAGACTAATCCTCTGAAACAAACCCCTAGTTAAATGTTTTATTTTGTGAGAGTGGCCTTGGTCATGATCTATCCTCACAGCAGTAGAAGAGTAAATAAGACATCATAATTTGTTTCTGATAACATCCTTTCCATAGAAGCAGCCCTGTAAGGACAGATATTGTTTTTGTAGAATCCCAATGCAATTATCTGTGTATTTATTACTTTTCCATCACTGTGATAAAATTCCATGGCTCAGGCAACTTAGAGAAGAAAGAGTTTGTTTGGAAATATGGTTCAAGGGGACAAGCAGGGTGATCGCATGGCAGCATCTAGAGCTGAAAACCGAGAGCATACATCTTGCACCACAAGGAGGAATCAAAGAGGGAACTCAAAAAGGGATGAATTTTTAATCTCCCAAAGCCATACTTTTGTACACATGGATAGCAATAACTAAATCCGATGTTTAAATTAAAAAAAATATAAAAGAGAGGAACATAATGGATAAATTCTGAGAGGAGTTGAAGGGGAAAATATGAGGTTGGATATGGCCAAAATAAATATATTCTTCTCAAAGAAAATAAAATATATTAACACACACACACACACACCAGAACAAAGCCAAGAAGGGGAGTGTATGTATGTATGTATGTATCTGTGTGTGTGTGTGTTAGATAAGCAGTATGACATGCTAGCTGTCAGAGTTCTTGGTGTTGGTATATAAAACACACTTCCTATATATCTACTTGTTTCCTGGAGACAGAAACAAATACCCATTCTTTCTTTCGGTAGAACTTAGATGGCCCACCTCCCCTGTGTCTCATGTTGAGTCCGGTCAAATGGAATACGTCTTTATTTCTGTAGCTCAGCAGCAAGGGCTAGCAAAGGACTTGATGTCTGCTTTCAGAAGAAAACTCTTTTTTTTTTTTTGCCTTGTGTAAACACTGTACCATATTTTCAAAGGATCATGTGACTTTCGAAGTGTGATTAAGATTTTCAGTGTTATGTCCCTCATTATTCAAATCACGTATCTATCTAAATATTTGCACATTTTAACCAACTATCTCTACCTATTTTTTAAGATAGTAAACATCTTCCAGACCACCTCCTTTAACTCTACTCTCCAGTGGCCCTTTGGACCCTGTTTTTACCAAGCCCTCTGCATTTTCTTGACTCACACGCCTTGGATTGTTTTTATCCAAACTCAAGAGAGTAAAATAGTGGAGTGATATTTATAGTGAACTTGTAAACACACATAGCACTTAAGAACGATGGACTAGGAAGTCTCGTGGAATTATGGGAAACTAGTAAACAAAAGTCATCTCCAGATTTTTTTCTCCCAGGGGCACTCGTGGTTATTTCTATGGGGAAATTGCATCTCATGATAATTAGTACTGTTGTGCTGGCTAGTTCAGGAGATGGGAATAAAAGGAGGACCTGGGAGGAGGAGGGTGGGAAGGAGAGAGGGAGGGAAAGAGGAACAGAGAGAGAGAAGAGAGAGAAGAGAAAGAAAGAGAGGAGGGAGAGAGGAGAGAGCGAAGAGGAGAGAGAGAGAAAGAGAAGAAAGAGAAAAGAGAACAGAAAAGAGAGAGAGGAGAGAGCGAAGAGGAGAGAGAGAGAGAGAGAGAGAGAGAGAGAGAGAGAGAGAGAGAGAGAGAGGAGAGATTTTTGTCTACTCTCCTTTTTCAGGTTCTCAGAGGATGTGCATCCCCAGCCCCTTGAGATATCTATTACATTTCCAGCAGTAGCAATGCCCTAAAGAGGAGCAGGGTGAATTGAATCTTTTCTGGGCACTCTTCCAGACAGAAACTTGGCCAGGCTCATGGCTGAGGACAATTGCATCTGCTTTGCTTTGGAGCCACGTGAAATGTGGCACACGAAGACGTTGGAAAATGATTCGCATGGCTTTGAGCAGCTCTTGTTTAATCTGTCACTCAGCTGAGCCCTGACGGGAGCGGGCAGAGTGAGAGGATCCTGTCACTCTGGCTGTGATCACGGGGAGTCCTTCCTGCTCTCGGAACTCCACTTTCACTTAACAGAAAGCAACCACGTTTCCTTGGAGTCCTTGTAGAGATTAAATAACAGAGTGGGTACACAATGATATATACAACTTTAAAAAGTGAGACTTGCTCTACTCTCAATATTGTATCTTCCATTCACAACTTCTTCATTGTACCTCTATGTTTAATCTCCTTATTTTCAAGTTCTGTGCTGGGAATTAAAATTTTGGTAGTATTTAGACCCAACAGCTTAGTGTTCTAGCACATTCCCACCTTCATTTGCATCTGTCATTTCCACAGATAACAAGCCAACTTCTCTCTGGGTCGTCGGAACGGCCTCTGTGCTCTGGCACTGGCTAATGAGAACTTCCTTCTTCTAATTCTTCAGTATTCACTTGGCTAGGCTAGTCCTAGCCACATGTCAACTGTGTTTGTGCAGCCAGGTATGGGAAATACTATAAACGCTATTACTAAGTAGCTTGGCATCCATTTTAGTGACTGAAATGGGAAAAAGGAAACAGCTGCGGGTTAGGAAATCAACAGGATGACTAAGAGAGGTGACTGGGGGGAATCTGCAACAACTTCATCCAACCTCAGAATAGCATTTCTGTCAGCATCTTTCCTCCAGTTGGTAATGATCATCATGACTGAATAATAATGACACTCTTCAAAAGCATTGGGTTGGGATAAACAAATCATTGCAAGTGAGAGGTCCAGGTCCCATCCTCGCACGCCTTCCTGAATGTGTATGAACCACAACAGATCAATGTTACTTCCTTTGATTCATAACACATGAGTTAACTTTTACATATGTCAATGTAAAATATACCTAAATAAAGTATAGGTATGAACTTATATCTACCCATTAAGCTATAAAATGTTATTTAAATTATTTGCCATATCTTTATGCTATTAATGTTGCTATTCATATACTATAAGACTGTGTATGTGTATGTGTCTGTGTATGTGCATAGATTGCAAGATTCTATGTTTTAAAATTTTTGAACCCTTCAAAGTTCATTATAGTGGGTGAGGGTAACAAATGGTAGCAAAGAATAATGACGCCTATATGAGAAAAGGTCAAAATGAAACTCATTACTTTGCATGATAACCTAAAAATTTAATTAAAAATGAATAGAATATATTCAGAAAGTTCATGGATTACAGATACAAAAACAGCATAGTAATATTTTCATCTCAGTATTAATTTCAATTGATAAAAATAACATTCAGAGTTGTTTAATTTTTAGTTTTTGAAGAGAATAATTACACACTGCAATAATTGTGATCTTCCTAGGAACTATATACACAGCTTATAATTATATGATTGTTTTAATAGGCATATAGATTTCCTTATAAGCATTCCTTTTGTACCCTATTTAAGATAAGTTTAGTCCACGTGTATGAGGACTACATGTGTATTTCAAAGATGAGGGGAATTAAAACATCCATGGTTTTGGAAATTAGAAATAATAAGGGGTAATATATTTTATATTTCCGTCCAGTCTTCTTTATTTATAAGTGTATATATACATATATTCACATTTTATGGCAGTACTAGCGATTGAATCCAAGACCATGTGCGTTGTAGGCAAGTAAGAGGTCTACCACTGAGATGCTCTCTGCCCTGTGCTTTCCATACAAACTATTATTTCACCCCGTAACATTTTAAATTCCGCTCTTCACATCTCATAAAAATTTTCTTATTCCTCTACATACTTTAGAAAAATCATTTTATTTTTATTTTATGTGTATGGGTGTTTTCCCTGGGTGTATATCTGTGCACCACGTGTGTTCTTGGTGCCCATGAAGGTCAGAAGAGGGTGTCGGATCTCTTGGAACTGAAGTTACAGATGCTTGTGAGCCACCTTGTTGGTGCTGAGAATTGAACCCGGGTCCTCTGCAAGAGCAGCCAATGTTCTTAACTGCTGAGCGATCTCTCCAGCCTCTAGAAAAATAATTTTGATGGAAACCATCTATGTTAAATATGATTCCGTCACAATGTCTTTAATTAGTTTGTATGAACGCATTAAATCTTTCTTGACACCTAAAAGCTGCTGTTAATACGTAAACAAGATTCTAAGCAGGTACACAAATATGCATATATTGAAATACATATATCTTTAAAACCTCTTCACGTGTCTTGGCATTCATAGACAATCTCAAATGTGGGCTTCATACAACCTTCTGTAGTGAAGTCTAACAATAGTTTAACAATCTTGGAACCAGAGTCAGGTTGATAAATGTGAGTGGCTGCAAAAACTATGAATTGTGTGCTGCTTCCAAGGGTGGGGAAGTGGGTGAAACTGCCAATATCATCTAGGGGCCTCTGGCTAAAATGATGATAGATATGAGGATTGTCTTATTCTTTTAACTTTCTCCTCTCCTGTTCTGCTACTAGGTTCAAATACTTCATCTTTGCTTTGCTTATGAGGTCACTTCCTTAAATAACTAAGGCAACAGGTGATCCTCCTGCCTCCGAGGGTTGGGATTAGAAGGAGAGTGCCAAAACTACATGAAATTACTTTTAAACTACCAACTGTATTGTCTATGGTGCTATTTATTTTGTGTAAAAAAAATAAATAAAAATAAAAAGAATCTGTCCTACAGTTTATTGGAGTTACTATCTGTTGTAATTAGGGTTTATTCTTGCTATATTTTCCAATTTTTTTGAACTCACATGCTTCTTAATAAAACCAACTGGTTTATTTTTCCTCTATGGAACTCTTTGGGGGAACTCTTGAGCCCACGAAGTCAATTTTCCCATGCAATAGACTGTTTCTATATTTTAAATTTCGAATTGTTTTGGTTTTCTGGGTGGTCCTAAGATTAACTTTGGAAACTGGGGCAATGCACTTGTCACTGCAACGGACTTTCTAGTGTTCTGCCTTTCAGCTCCAAGAGAAGCATTCCTGGGACTTAGAGACATTTTTGCTTCTGAAGACAAACTCACCTCCCCCTTATTGCTGCCTCTGTCACTCTGATGCCCATTATGTTTTATTTTTATATTTCAGTGTCTTGAAACTATCTTATATGTAAAATAGCAATATGTGTGATAGTGACACATAACTTCTTTAATATCTCCATTAGCGTGAATATTGTATGGAGGCAGCTATACAATATCTGTCTTATTGGCAACTGTGGTATCCCTGTCTATAGCCATGTCTGCACATATGGATCAATTCATATGTACACTCTGTAAACCATAGATTCCTAGCAAGGTATGCAACATATAATAGTCAGCCACTCCATTGCAGTTTTTTCATGTGGAATTATTTTGGGATTCTCTTATGCAAACAGCACCCAAACATTTAGTTTCCTTTAAATATTCATTTTTAAAAAAAATTGTGGTGTGTGCACGCACACACATGCAATTGCATGCGTACTTGTGAACATGTGGAGCTCAGAGTATTACTCTTGGGAGTCAGTTCACTTCTGCCACCTTGTGGGATCAGTGGATTGAACTCAGGTCATGGCCAGGCTATGCAACACATACATCTGCCCTCTAAAGTTGCCGTGCCAGTTTCAAATATAAACTTTTCAAACACTCATTTCTATTATTTCCTTAGGAAAGAAGCAAACAAATTACTGATAATTCAGAAACTAAATTTAGGTCTTTGGTTTTTATTCCACTTTTTAGCTTGCTTCTTGTCTTCCTTTTTTTCTAAACAGCAATTATTTTACTTAAATTAATGTCTAAGAATAGCTCGTTGAACACAGCAGCTTGAGAGCTAGCCCAGAAGAAGGGCAGGGAGGTGTTGATTCTTGACAAACAGCAATTGGACACGTAATTAGAGGTGCTGGCTGGGTTAGCCTTGCCCTGTGAAGCCACCTCAGAGATCAGTACTAAATAAAATGGACTTACTGATAATGCTAAGCTAAAAATTAAGGGTTGAGTTTCATCAAACATTTATCTAGTGCCCCCTAATGGCAATGTCCAGTGCTAGATGCTGGAGGATGTAAAGAATAAGCTGAAATAGAGGTCTTTGCTTAAATGTGCACAGTGGGAAGAAAGGTATAACAGGATCTGTTTACACAAACACAATATCCACAGCCTAAATATGTTAGCATGACAAACAAGCCAGAGAAGGGCATGGACATTTAATCTGTGTTGGGGCCAGGGGAGCTTTCTCCACTTAATGTAGGCTGAGCTTAGCAGGGGTGCTGTACCACTTACTAGTCTGTTCTTTCAAACGCGTTTCTTATGCTCCCCTTTTCTAATCCCTGTCTCATCAATGCCACCTCAAGGGCTCTAGTGCCCACAAGGAGAAGAGTGAGGAAAAGAGCCATTTTTTCCAGTCTCCTCTGCTTGGACAGCCTCAGAGGCCTTAGTTTTGCTTCTTCCATGGCTCAAACTCTAGCCAAACCTAAGTGCTGTGAATGCAGCTTCAATCCAGTTGTCCTGGCCCAAGGATTCTGGTGATGCCTGTGCCCCTCCAGCTTTGAAAAATTGCAGGCTTCTGCTGGAGGTTTGTCTGCTCTTTGCTGCCTTATTTCCTCTTCTGTTACTCAAGCAGTAAATCCCCCGTGATTAATCACTTCCGTGTAAATTACCTAGAGACATTTTCTGCTTTTTGATTTCACCCTGACTGACATGAGAGACAGACCATCCCTAAGGAGACAGAACAGCACAGTTTCTGGCCTGTAAAGAAAAGAGGCGGCGGGGTACTTAATTTAGGAGGTTAAAGGCAGGCTAAAAATAGTCAAGGCTCCTATGCATTCTGAAACTGGGCTAATTAGCACCGCCATTCTAACCCGGCTAAAAGGCAAAGGATGGTTTATAAGGAACAACATGTATCCAATGAGATTTCAATTATGTAGGCAAGCCAGGTGCCTGGAAATGTTTGGATCTTGTCTGAGTTTCTTTCTTCCACGAATTTCCAACCAACCATTGACCCTTTTGGGAATCACCTGCCCACCGAGAATGACAAAGCTGGAAGAGGTAAGTTTCCCCCCTCTTTATATGGAGGAAGCCACTGCAGCTTATGGATGATGAGGTAATTAGCCCAAGGTCACACATCTGGCCCAGCCAGATGTGGAAGCCCCCTCTCCAGTCCCAAATGCAAAGCCCCTTTCATCCTACCCTAGGAGCCCTTAGCGTGCCCCAGGTTCTGTCCCTTGGTAAGTCCAAGGTTTTGAATTGCTTTGTTCCTTATGAATAGTGTGAAAACTCGAACTAATAGCAACGAACCTGTCACTCATTCCAAAGTAACCATTTTGGCATGAGTTTTAAGTACAACACCGTTCTTTCATAACGGGACAGACATCATACAGTTAACTGGAATGTAAATAGAACTCAGGGAGTAGAGGAGTTTGTGAGTGAAACACAGGAGAGCAAAGAGTTAAATGTATTTGCACACAATTAGCATTTATGAAATATTGTTACTATATCTTTTTTTTTCAAAAAAAATCTAGACCATGTTTTAGAATTAAATAAACACATTGAGGCCAAGGCTTTAGAGACATTATCTGTTTAATAAATATGATTGTAAAAGCAATAAACAAGAGCAATTATACATTACACTACATAGTATTCAACAAAAAAATACATCAAAAAGTCATTTTAAAATTAGAAGTAGTTCCAATACTATAAGAAAACTTTCAGTTTGTTTGTTTTTTTTTGTTTGTTTTTAAATTGGCTTCCTATAAAAATAAGTTGGCAAATGAGGGGTTTCAATGCTCAGTTGGAATCCTGGAAAACACAGAACATCTGCCAAGCACCCCATTGCTTTCAAAGTTGCTGTTTGAAACTTCTGGGAAAAAAAAAAGAAGCAAAGCAAACCACTGCAATTTGGACAGTGAATCCAATTAGAATAAGGCAAGGGGGAGACGTTGGTGGGAAGTTCAGGGTAGACCCTGCACAGTTTGCCCTCTGGGCTTTTAAGAAAGGTTGCAGTATCCAATTTGTAGCTTGCCCTGAATCTTACCTTCTGTGGATTCCTCCCTAACATTCCTTTGGCCTTAAGTCCACCAAACTCCTCATTGTGTTTGCACCTGCTATTAGTGAGAGATAGGCACTTGGTTCCATCCCACTTGTAGGTTCTAAATGTCTCTTTCTTGTTGGGATTTGGCCGCAAAGCCCGGTATGGTGGTTTTCCAACTCGAGCAGATATCACCATCACCTGGATGGCTTGGTGAAACGGTTGGTTGGAACAGCCATGACTCATAAACAAAAATAACACTATTGATCCCCTAGGATTTCCAAAAGAGCAGGGTCTGTGTTAGCCTGGTTTGAATCTGCATTTCAAGCAAGTGTGGGTAACACTGATAGTCTTGACCTAGGCATCACACTTTGAGATCCACTAGCAAAGGGTATAGGAACTTGGTGGTCCTCGCTAAGAAGTACCTTGCCTCACCAACCACCTACACCTACGGGTGAGAGGGAGCCTTGAGCAGAGGCACCAGAGGACCCCTGAGAAGCTGAATGTACAGCTAACCATACTAGGTATTATCCAGGATGCCAGGAATCTGATACCTATCTCTATTTTACATGAAGACTTACAGACCCTTCTCCCCCGTGTCTCTTCATTCACCCATTGTCCTTTTATTGACAAATACATTTTCACAATATTATTCTAGGCAAGGCACTGTGCTAGATCAAGAATGTTGTTCGTTTTTTATAATGATTTTTTAATTAGAATTAATTGAACTGCAACACTGAGGATTCCCTGTGCTGATTTGAGTGGACCTATTTTGGTTTCTAAATCCTTTTGTCTTCCAGACTAAATATGGAAGACTCCAACTGAAGAGAATAATCAATGAAGATGTTTCCTATGAGATAGGAAGCCTGGCAGGTTGAGAATTGATTATGTCCCCAGGCAAAATTGACCATATAAATTCACACAGGACACCCTCTTCCATAAAGCTTTCTGCTTGATTAACTCTGACCCCAGCTTTCCTACTCTCCCCTTGCTCAGCCATACAAAGCAAGGGTCATCTGATCACTGAATCAGCCATTCACAGACAGGGTTCATACTGATCATTGGGATACAGCAGGGCCCTTGACAATACCCTGTTGTTGGCTTTGGGACAGAGCCAAGAGGGAGGAGTGGTTCTGGAAGTGGTTGACTAGAATAGTTTTCATCCCAACTTGAGATTGGGCTTTTTCTAGTACACTGAAGTGAAGGGACCTCAGTCATTAGAAGAACTTCAGCAGGAGCCCTGCTCCTTTCTGTGGGCCTCTTGCATGATTCCTCTAGGGAAACTGGCTTTCTTTTGCTTTGCAGCCCTGAAGGTTGTAAGCCTTACTTTGCTGTAAGTAAGTCCACCTTTCCATTCATATTGACTTTTTCTTTATCAATACCATGATAATTGAAGATCAGAGCACACACATGGAGTCCATCTTTAATTATCATATTAAATGGTCAAATTCTCATTCAAATATATGAGAAGACTGATTTTTATAGGATTTTCAATACTCACATATTAAGTCCATTAACCTGTTTCTCCTTGTGGTTAAAAATCAGTTTTATTTTACAAATATGGTTATTCTAGAGTGGAAATATCAGATAACAGCAACTATCACAGAAGATATTACCTTCTAGTATAGTCATACTTTCCAAACATTTCTCAAGAGACTCTTCTAGAATTGGACCACATAAGATTTTTGTTAATGCACAAACCATCACTGTTCATCTCTATGCTTTCCTTTCCAAAGCACATGTCCAGGTTTGGATTGCTATGGATGTATAAACTCTTTTACACACAGTATATGTTTCCAGGTGAGAAAACCAGAGGTATTTGGCAAAGAAAGGTTTGTGGGGAGGAGATAGAGGGGAAATATAACTGAAGCCAGCTGGGCAGGACGCAGCCTGGCCAGAGCACAGGGAAGCTGGCATGCTTGAGAGTGTACAAAATCGATAGAGCTAAAGACTTGTGAGAGAAGGAGGCAGGGCTGTGTAGGCTGGTCCAGTTTTAGGAAATGTAAGGTTGAATATCCAAAAATCTAGCAACACATTTGAGCAGAAAAAGAGAGAGGCATCAAAAGATAAAGGAGACCAGGGAGAAGAATACCCTGAAAGATGTCCAGAGAACATGTTAACAATGGATGACCATCCAAATGGGAAGGTAGGGTGCCAAGTAAGTAGCGGAGAAAAATTCCCACTTGTTTTTGTCTTTGTTTTTACATTCCTTGGGGTAGGAGTAGGGAAAGCTGCAAGGAGAAAAGTTGATCGGGAAACAAAGGTCTACTTCTGATACACTTTGCTTCCCAGGCTCCCTTCTGTTCCTATCGAACCTGCAGACATGGATTTGCATCTTTAACTAGCATCTTTATCCCTGTGGCCACAGAGAATGGAGAGAAAGCAGCCTGTGGTCAGTGCTGACCAAAGGAGCCACGAACACTAACTCAGGAAGGAACTGTGACACTAGGAGCACAGAGAAGCAGCTCAGGGTTTGAGTCCTGCGCATGTGTTTGTGTTTTAGGAAGCGGCTGGGCATGGTTAATCCACCATCAGCCCCTAGGGCTAAAATAGCTGTTAAGTCTAGAGCCAAGTATGTTTCCAAAAATACATGCAGATTTCCTTGGCCTCTATATGTTATGAATTCTCTACAAACATGACTGATCAGAAAAAGAGAAGAGAGAGGGAGGGGAGTGTTTTCCATTAAAATCGAGCACCTGTACACTGCCCCTCCAGATGTGTTCTCAAGGTATTATCCACATGCACAGGCTTAAAGCTAAAAAACCCTTGTTGTCTGTGTCTGAAGAATTTAAAAGTCCCGATGCAGTGAGTGTTTACTTGTTATTTTGGATTTTTGATTGTTTTTATTGTTATTTGTTTGTTTGTTTTACTGGCGTCCTCCATTCAAACATTTACATAGGTAGGGATTTCTTTTGTGCTTTGATTCTCAGCAACTATGGAAATACTTCCTGGCAAAATAGGAAACAGAACAACAGAAGAAGAAAACAAAACAAAACATAAAGTTAGTGGTCATGAAGGATGATGCACTTGACAAGAGCGAAATTCTTTTCTGATCAGCAGGTCTCTCTCCTGTAGCCTTTGGGGTTTTTTTTCTTAGATTGCAAACTGTGCCCCAGCAGATCCCCGCTTTGGCGATGAAGGTGGAGTGGCTGGTCTTGGTCTTTGCAATCGGAGAGATGAGTCACCAGGTTGAGCAGAAGGGGAAGGAGGGGAGGGTAAAGCTACTCTCCTAAGAGAAAACGTGTAACACTTACTCATTTAATGACACTGGAAATGGAACTGTGTCAGAGGCTGCATTGTGCTGCGAAATGTTCAGAGCAAAGGAAGGATGGCTACTTTAATAAGCAGCCACAGTGACTCACACCACATAGAGACGGAGACAGAGAACCAAACGACCCCCTGAATACAGCAGCATTTGAGATGCTTTAGAAGGGAACAGACAGAGTGCATAGTGCTACTCTGGACAGGAAAACAGAAAAGCTTCTATACATTTTAACCCTAAGCTATTGTGTCTTTTTATCACCCAGTCTCCACCAAATGGAAGAAAATGAACTGTGAAAATTGGACACCAGACGTGGCTGCAGTTGTTATTATTATCTCTGGCTAGTGCTACCCATTGCATTTAAACTTCCTCTAATACAGCCACAGACCTTTCTCAGGTCCACTTAAAGAGAGGATTCACTTTTCATTTGCAAACATTTTTCCCCAAGTAACAGATGAAAAAATCTTCTCTATAAAGGCCTTCTGGCATCGTGGCATTAGCGTGAAGCATGGAGTATCATATAATTTCTCCATCTCGGTCAGCCACAGCCAGAAGGGCCGTAGGAGGGAAAGGAACCTGCAATGGTGAATCCATGAGTCTGACTAAGTTGTCAAAAAAATTCTGTAATTGTTGTAAGATTTAGCAATTGAGCTTCAGGCTTACTCCAGCTAGATATCAGACTCTAGTGCTTCGATTGCAGGTTACACAAAGCTGCATTGACACCTGATACCAAAACTTCTTTTCAAAACAGAGTATGGCATCTATCTTCCCCTCCATAGTCTACTTCTCCAACTGGGCTCTCATGATCCCCAAATCCTACGTATTCTGCAAACAGCATGCTTTTTCTTGACCACATTTCCAAGGTGATAGTTTCAAGACAGCCACTGGGCTAATACAAAACAAAACAAAAACCCTAAACCCCTCCCTACAGTTGAGTTAGCCAATCTCCTTATGGCTGGCTCTTCTGGTATTTTAAAGCAATTTAGTCTCAGAATTGCCTATAGTAGGGACTTGTATGTTTTGTTCGAGACATTGCACACCCTGTTTGCTGCCTGTCTTTCTGCCCCACCTCCCCTAGACTCAGAAGCTTTTCCTTTTAAAATAGCATTTAGTGAAAAGACTATGCGCATAGCTCATATACTTTGGAAGCTTAGTGTTTAAGAAAGAGATTAATTTTGAAAAGAGTGGAGGGAGGTGGGGAATTTAATGAGAGAAAGAATAAAGCCATAAAGGAGCAAGAAAAGGGGCATCTTAGCTTTTTCTCTCAAGAATGTTAGAGCAGAAGAAAGTCATTACGTAAAGCCAGAAAGGGGTTAGAGGGCAGGTTAGTTGACTACTCAGCCTAGTTAGCTGATGGCCACCGGGCATCATTTACCTAGGAGCTGGGATTCCACCTTCTCATCTACAAGCTGGCCAGGCCTCCTGAGGTCAGGGTGAGGGACACTGGGCCTGCTTTCAGGGTGGCTGACTGGATTGATCAGCTCTTGTTCTTTCTCATTTTGCATCTGGGCATAAACATTAATTCCGGGAATTTTCCTAAAACATTAACAGAGAGCATCACCGCCCTGTACCAGAGGCAAGATTCACTGTGATTTATTGCTTCTGAACCTGGCAGAAAGAGGAGGGAGGTGGGGGTGTGGGGTAGGAGGCAAAAGAAGAAACACACACCTTTTAAACTTGTAGATGACGAATACAGCGAGCCCCACAAACACCACAGAGAGCAACATCAGCATGGCAGATCCGCTGTGGGTAGGAGTGAGGTCCACCAGTGGAGCTGGGGAATAAACAGAGCACGCGCATTAGCAGAGACTTGCGAGGGTCATATGGTTCACACTCAAGCTTGGAAAATTCCAGGAAGCCACATGGAATATAGGGGTATGATACATGGTCCACAACTACAACGCATATGAGTGTGCCCCAGTCCTAAGTATGCCCTAGCTTATTTGTTCAAGCACTACAATAGAACAGGGGGAAACAGAAGAGACCCTATATCCATTTAACCCACTGCTTACTGTAAAGATTGGGGCTGGTTGCTTCGCCTTAATGTGTCATACGTGACTAAAGAAAAATAGTGCACACTTCACTGGATGGGGTGTTTTATTTACTTATCAGTCTCTATCAATAGTTCCTTTAATTATAGTGTTGTTGCTATCATCATTATTAAATAATCAATCATATGACTGATGGGCTTACATCTTGATGAAAAGCCACTTTAGGCTGAAACTATCAAACATATAACCTACTCCATAGAGCTCGCTGAAAGCCACATAGATGGCATCAGAACCCTTACTTGGCCTTATACCTGGTTAGGGAAAAACCATCTTTCTTTTTTAAATTTAATTTAATTTTATTAGCAATTTTCTTTATTTCCATTTCAAATCCTATCCCGAAAGTTCCCTATAACCTCCCCCGGTCCTGCTTCCCTACCCACCCACTCCCACTTCTTGGCCCTGGTGTTCCCCTGTACTGGGGCATATAAAGTTCGCAAGACCAAGGGGCCTCTCTTCCCAATGATGGCTGACTAGGCCATCTTCTGCTACATATGCAGCTAGAGACATGAGCTCTGGGGGTACTGGTTAGTTCATATTGTTGTTCCACCTATAGGGCTGCAGACCCCTTCAGCTCCTTGAGTACTTTCTCTAGCTCCTCCATTGGAGGCCCTGTGTTCCATCCTATAGATGACTGTGAGCATCCACTTCTGTATTTGCCAGGCATTGGCATAGCCTCATACGAGACAGCTATATCAGGGTCACTTCAGCAAAATCTTGCTGGCATATGCAATAGTGTCTGGGATTGGTGGCTGATTATGGGATGGATCTCCAGGTGGGGTAGTCTCTGGATAGTCCATTCTTTCATCTTAGCTCCAAACTTTGTCTCTGTAACTCCTTTCATGGGTATTTTGTTCTCTATTCTAAGGAGGAATGAAGTATCCACACATTGGTCTTCCTTCTTGGTTTTCTTGTGTTTTGCAAATTGTATCTTGGGTATTCTAAGTTTCTGGGCTAATATCCACTTATCAGAGAGTGCATATCTAGTGACTTATTTTGTAATTGAGTTACCTCATTAAGGATGATATCCTCCAGATACATCCATTTCCCCAAGAATTTCATAAATTCACTGTTTTTTATTAGGTATTTATTTCATTTACATTTCCAATGCTATCCCAAAAGTCCCCCACACGCTCCCCCACCCACTCCCACTCCTTGGCCCTGGCATTCCCCTGTACTGAGGTAGATAAAATTTACACAACCAATGGACCTCTCTTTCCACTGATGGCTGACTAGTCCATCTTCTGATACATATGCAGCTTGAGACACAAGCTCTGGGAGGTACTGGGTAGTTCATATTGTTGTTCCACCTATAGTGTTGCAGATCCCCCCAGCTCCTTGGGTACTTTCTCTAGCTCCTCCATTGGGGGCCCTGTGATCCATCCAATAGCTGACTGTGAGCATCCACTTCTGTGTTTGCTAGGCCCCAGCATAGTCTCACAAGAGACAGCTATATCTCTTCATTGTTTTTAATAGCTGAGTAGTACTCCATTGTGTAAATTACCACATATTTTGTAACCATTCCTCCATTGAGGGACATCTGGGTTCTTTCCAGCTTCTGGCTATTATAAATAAGGCTGCGATGAACATAGTAGAGCATGTGTCCTTCTTACCAGTTGAAACATCTTCTGGGTCTATGCCCAGGAGAGGTATTGCTGGATCTTCTGGTAGTACTATATCCAATTTTCTGAGGAACTGCCAGACTGACTTCCACAGTGGTTGTACAAGCTTGCAATCCCACCAGCAGGTAAAATCATCTTAACAACCTTATTTTATAATAAAACATTCAATGTTTTATGTAATTTACTGAGTACTAACCTAAAACAGAGCAGCAGAATGGCTCTATCACACTATTGTGAGGTAGATACATTTAAATATTCTAAGTCAAAGATGATCTGCTTCATCATCATCATCACCATCATCATCATCACCATCATACCGATGCTTTGTACGTAAGATTTTCTCACCAAGCACAGAAAGCAGTCAAACCATAAATAAGAAATGTGTGTCTGTCTGTCTGTCTATCTGTCTGTTCATATAAAGTATAAATTAGCTCTATCTTTTCCTTGGTAGTTGCAAGATGAAAAACTGCAAAGCTAGGAAATGTTTCTATGTTTATGGTGTGTTTTTGCACCCAGGAAGTTGATGATCAAGTGATGGCTTTCAAATGTCAGTACCCTGATGCTGGGGTAGAGGCATTCCGTGCAATGGGCTCTCGAATTTCCTCACCTTCAGAAGTCCAGCACCTCAAGTACACAGACTTCCTCACAGACAAAGCTCAAATCTCTGTATGCATAAGACGTCCATTCCTCTCTGAGCTTTCTTTACCTTGCAGTTCTAGGAAGCATCTCTCCCCAACTCCTCAGGGTCAAAACTCTTGCACTTGTAATGATTGTTTGCAATTAATTTTTACCATATCAAGCACTGACATTCAGCAAATGTGATATCGTTCAAGCCAGAAAACAATCCACCTGCACCTTATGGAAGCATGGACAGTGTGACCTTTACCTTCCATCAATTTAAGCAAAGCCCGATACCCAGAAACGCAAGTGACCTTTTAGCACCCTTTCTATGACTTTTCCCTGTTGAAAGCCAAGAGGGTGATGCTCTGGTCATCCAAGCAGAAAAGTTCAAGAGTAAATGACTACAATATTAATGGTCTCAGACAAGACCCGTGGTTGCATCCACTCTGTCTGCTGTTTGAAATCTTATATTTCAGCTGATACCAGAAAACATATTTCGTATGACTATAAAGTCAGTGAAAAGTAAAAAGTCTAGAAAGTTGAAGCCTCTTTTTCAGGAAATAGGCCTAATTTATTCAGGAGGATCAGCTGTTAGCAGGCACTGGCTATAAGGAATTCTCTTGTTTCTCTCCACTGTAAGTCTAGAAGCTTTGTGCAGTTAGAGCCTGTCCTGGCACAAGAGATGATGGAGGAGCCTCATTGCAGTGGAACACCCACAGTCATGGTGTTTTGTATTATGATAATAATAAAAAAATGAAGTTCTTGGTATCATCAGCAAAGCCCAGAAACACACCTGAGTGCGTGCTGCTATCAGTAGAACACCACAGGAGAAAAGGGCACTTTCCATTGTTACAAATATTGTCTTGACTATTTTTAACAGATGGAAGACAGGGGCTGTTAACCATATGACACAAACAAAAGCAGCTATGTTCCTGAGCTACCCTACAGAAAGAACTTCAACTAGTTAATGGACAAGACCAAACACACCCAAATAACCAAAATGCTATATGTCCCATCTTGTGCAAAGGACCAAGACATTAAAAAGAACATTTCTCAGGAAGGGGGTGGTGGTGGTAAGGATAAACTGACAGCATAGGAAGGAAATTCACTGGTGAGATGAGTTAAAATATTATGCTTTGAAAGGAGCCATTAGGATCCTAGTTCATATACTTTTAAATTTTGATCAGACACACATGTGTATGTGAGGAGATGGGTCATGGATAGACAGACAAACACACACAAACAGAGGGCAGAGAGAGGGACAGAGACAGAGACAGAGACAGACAGACAGACAGACAGACAGACAGACAGACAGACAGACAGACAGAAGATAGACAGATGATAGAACAAATGTCATCTCAGGACCAATCTTGTCGTTTCTGTACTTGCATACAATTCCAAGCTCAATCAGTTCATTGTTTTGAAATAACTCTGCCTCCCCAACTTGTCATTCTTTGTTATCTCGATATCAGGAGCAGATGAAAGGGATAAGAATATAATGCAAAGGTAGCCTAAAGTGAACCATTAATGTGCGAATGAACAAATTGTGATCCAGAGGGGCCTTGGATGATGATGACTGTCAGAGGCATGAATGAAGTTAAATTCTGCAAACCAAGCAGAAGGCCACTGTAGCACAAGCAGAAAATGAGACGTGCAGCCAAGAAAACCACAGAGCTTATTTGAATGGGTAACAATTGGGAATTTTTGTTGTCAATATTCTTTTTTTCTTGTTGAGACAGAGTCTACATAGCCCTGGATGTCCTGAAATTTACTATGCAGACCAGGCTAGTCTCAAACTCACCTCCTGAGTGCAAGGATTAAAGGTATGCACCAATAAGCTTGCTGTAAATTTGAAATACATGGAAAGTAATATGAGGAAGTTACCTTAACTCTGTTCTTACTCACATGAAGTGAAACACACACGCACATGAGTGTGCATACACAGACACACCTGGACACTGGCTCCCTTAGCTTTCCTTCCATCTCCCATGGCTTTCCTTTCACCCCCCATTGCTTTCCTCCCTTCTGTCTGAATTTTCCAATCTTACATCATTCACACCCAGATCCCCATTCTTAGAGAAGCAGCAATAATATTGCTGAATAGTTGTCACATTCTTTGGAGATTGTTAGTTTCTGTAGTTTGGGTTCTAGGATGTGCTATCCATTCTACCTGGCAGTGTGCATCTATCAGTCACTTTGGGGAAGCAGGAGAGCAGCCCCTCAGGCAGGCAGGGGAGCAGCACACAGCCAACAGCAGCAGGCAGACTGAGTAGCACCGCCCTAGGTGTTCCGTGTTTCCCTTCTGCTTGCTGATCTGTGCTTGCACATAAAGCTGTCTATTGCTATTCATACAGAGGGGTCTGCATATCTTAATTTCCCCAATATTTAGGTGTGTTTGCAGGCTTTGCTGAGGAATGGAAACTGGTGATAAATGGATTTGGGCTTGTTGTGGAGAATTAGCATAAATTAATTCCTCTACAATTTCAGCTTCATCAAGGTAGATGTGAGGGAGGAAAACTCAGAAAAGGTTTTTGCCATTATAGATGCACAGTGTATAACATAGATACAAGCACTACTCCAGTTGGCTGGACACCCGACACCTCTGCTCACACACCATTGCTAAAAGCCTGTGAGGGACTTGGTGATGCTTTGAATTATTGTATTCTATTCACCAGAACCTGAGTTGATTATAGTAACAGAATGTTACCACATCCATAAAAGTGATTGACATACAGGAAATGCCAACGTCATAACCATAGATCTGCAAGTGCCAGCAAGATCAAAACTCCATACTTGGGCTTAGGTTTGGGGCTAACTCAATTGAGGGAAGCTCGGATTCCTTATCTGAAAAAGACAAGTGAAAAATAATCCGTGCTTCAATACAGTTGTGAAAAGTCAAGAGATGGAACTGACTATGAAGAACAGGGCACACCAGACATGGTAGGCACTTTATGCTATCATATTAGTAGTTCCATATGCCTGAAAGTACATTCTAGAGAAGGAGAGGGAGAGGGAGAGGGAGAGGGAGAGGGAGAGGGAGAGGGAGAGGGAGAGGGAGAGGGAGAGGGAGAGGGAGAGGGAGAGGGAGAGGGAGAGGGAGAGGGAGAGGGAGAGGGAGAGGGAGAGGGAGAGGGAGAGGGAGAGGGAGAGCTGAAAGATGAGGAAAGAGTTTCTCAGTGCAGTCAGTTTGGGGGAATAGAAATCTTGGTATTTCCCTACCTGGAGATTCTTAGTATACATCAGTTTATCAAGTCCTGCAGGAGGGAAACATGCTTATCCATGCCATGACTTTTCACATACTCAATCAACCAAGATCCTTTTTAAGTGTAGGTCCAGTTCAGCAAGGGGCTTGCTTGACACTCTTCTCCTCCAATGTTACTTTCATTAAGAAATTGCAGCAGCAAGCACACTCTATTTGAATTTTCAGTTCTTTCCTTCCCTGCCTCTGAAGCACACCCAAGACTTTATATTTAATACTTGAAATATAAAATTAGTGGCACCCAAATATTTAGAAGAATGGGTGGGGGACATGCTATTTACTTTATACATCGCTGGACCAAGGGTTTGTTTTGGCTACGCGTGTTAGGGAATGTTGACCCCAGTGCGGAAGGTGTGGTGAGAAGAACAGAAAGATCCTGGTCACACTGGGTCTATCGTCATAAAACAGCAATGAATTCTGATGCTCAAATCATTTCATCCTTTTTATTAACTCTAGAGTTTCAGCCCGTGGAAGGGTATAATGCGCTGGCTGTTAAGGTGGATCTTCACACTTCAATCACCCTTACTTATCTAATCTATCACAGTCATGTCCAGATGCTAACCAGATCTATACAACCCCTCAAAGGCATGCCCAGAAGATTGTCTCCCAGATGGTTCTAGATCCAGTTGGGTTGACATTCAGAGGGATTGAGGTTATATGGCAATGTCACAGAAAAGGTTTTTAGAATGAAAAGTTGGCAGAATGGCTTCCATTTGCAGTGCGCCCTAGCAGGGATCATGGCTTTCCCTTTAGTGCATACACAATCGTAACCATGGGTATCATAAGGCTTCCTCCAACTCTCAGAGCTAACTGTGATGCAATGGACTGAGGGATGTCCAGCACCCTGAGTTTCTATATAAACTACCAAACCCCTGATCACTGTAAGTAGTTGTATTCTAACAGAAAAGAGAAAGAACCCTTAAACCCTTCCATCCAATCCTGCCTACTGCTTTCTACCTGAGGGCTTTCCCTGGGAAGGTTCCAGTAAACCAGGGGCTCCATGGCAAGTCAGATATTTTCTTAGTCTTCCATACTCACTCCATTAAAGTCAGTCCCTTGTGCCCTGTGAGGATTCCTGAACCATGAACAGCCCACCCCATCTTCTGAGTGCTGGGATTACTGCCATGTGCCACCCTACCTGGTTTAAACAATGCTGGGATCAAGTCCAGGGAGTGTGAATAACAGGAAAGCCCTTGACTATATGAAGAGAGATAGCTTACTTAAAAGAACCAACCAAGAATCTATTGCAAGCTAGAATGTTATTTCAACATTTTATATGCATGCATGATATATATATATATATATGTGTGTGTATATATATATGATATATGTATAATATATGTATATCTATGCATGCATATGAAGGTGTCACAGTCATTTAATCACATTGGAGGGGAAGATATATTTATGTCTCTTGGCACCTGTTATTATTTATCATAGTACCACAGTGATTTAATGACTGTCAAGAACTACTCTGGAACAACCTGGTTGTTTAAAGAGGGAAATATATTTAATTTTAGAAAAAAATAGAAGGGAATAAAAATACTATTATCATGGCTTTACTCATAAATGACTTACTTGTAAATAATAACTGGGCAATCAGAGAGTAAGAGGCAAATACATTTATTGACTGTGGAAGAATTTCACTAGTGCTAATTTCATCTCTAAATGGAAAGTGTTATTGCAACAATTTATTTCAGTTTACACTTGAGCGCTCCACAGCAACTATTTGGCATCTGCATCGATTATGCTGTGGCTTCGATTACACAGTAGTTTCTATAACATCCTGCCTGGGGCTTCTGTTACCTCACACGGAAAGCATCTTTACCAAGATGGAGCTGAAGAGCCAAATTCACATAGTGTCATAATCTAGGCTGAAAGCTACCCTTTCTTGCCCACTCTCACCCTTTCCTCCTAACCTAATCTATATTAGTGACTGAACTGGAAATGTCACTCCTCTAGTGCCTCCGTGATATCTGTTTATTGCACCTGAAAAAGAAGTTAAATCAGTTGGCAGCTGCACAGAGGGCAAGGTGACAGTTTATGACAAAGCCCACACATGCCCTGGACAAAGGACGATTTTCTAAATGTAGTTTCTTGAACAAGGCAACTAATGGAAGACAGGAAGGGACGGGAACAATATTCTCACACATTTTTTTAATTCTTTTATTTAATGTGAGTTTGAGGCTTTTTCTCTGCCGAACTTCAGCTTTTTGTTTTTACATTTTTAATCATATGAGCCCCAATCTCTAGGAGACCAGGAACCTACAGGGAAACTGAGAACAAAACCATGGCATCTCTGAAATACCAGTGGAAATGACAAGAGCATAGCATTTTCTCCTCATATTAGCATACGAATTGCATGTAGAAGATAGCATTTGCTTAACTCTTATACAGCTCTCAGCCTTTCAATTCGCCCTGCCACTTAGAGATTCTAGTTCACATTTTAATCGTTTGCAATAGCTTCCCAGACACACCTCTTGGCTGCCCTTCGCCACTTATCTTGGTTATGGATATAGTATATCCCATATTTGGAGGTATATTTTACTTACTACGTACTTCCTCTCACAGTTGTCTGCCCATTCTGACTATTAGGCTGCCTCTACTCATGCCAAGAAATTCTATTTTAATGTTTATTATTACATTAGTGTCACAAGCCTTTCTTCTCTGCTTTAGTAGATGTCCAGAGCTGTAAATCAGATTTAGTGATGGAGGGGAGTGTCGAATAGCTTCCCTCATTACAGATAGATTTCTGTTCAGAAATTGCTTTCTACAGGATTGTACAGACTGGTGAGGGATCTGGGTATATATGTACAATTTGGAGACATTGAGAAAAACATAAGGTCTAGATTAGCAGTTCCATAGGATCCCAGGATTCCTCATTCTAGACCATGAGCCCCTCAGATCTCCATTTTTATGATGTTTCATGGTTTAACTGCAATGTGGCCCGGCTATGGACCAGGTAGTCTGTAGCAAAGTTCTCCTGCCTTGGCTTGGAGACAGGTTTTTCAACCATCAAAGACAGCTTTATGAGACAGGCACTTTAGCAAACCACATGAAACTCAAGAAGAAGGAAGAACAAAGTGTGGATACTTCGATCCTTCTTAGAACAAAATACCCATGGAAGGAGTTACAGAGGCAAAGTGTTGGAGCAGAGACTAAAGGAACGACCATCCAGAGAGTGCCCCACCTGGGGATCCATGCCATACACAACCACCAAACTCAGACACTACTTTGGATGCCAACAAGTGGTTGCTGACAGGAGCCTGATATAGTTGTCTCCTGTGAGGCCCTGCCAGTGCCTGACAAATACAGGAGTGGATGTTCACAGCCTACCATTGGACTGAGCACAGAGCCCCCAATAAAGGAGCTAGAGAAAGGATCCAAGGAGTTGAAGGGGTTTGCAGACCCATAGGAGGAACAACAATATGATCTAACCAGTACCCCCAGAACTCCCAGGGACTAAACCACCAACCAAAGAGTACACATGGTAGGACTCATGTCTCTAGCTGCATATGTAGCAGAGGATGGCCTAGTCGGTCATCAATGGGAGGAGAGGTACTTGGTCCTGTGAAGTCTCTATGCCCCATTGTAGGAGAATGCCAGGGCCAGGAATTGGTAGTGGGTGGGTTGGTGAGAAGGAGGGAGGGGGAAAGGGTAAGGGGAGGAGAAAGCAGGAAAGGGGATAACATTTGAAATGCAAATAAAGAAAACATCTAAAAAAGAAAGAAAGAAAGACAGATGGACAGACAGACAGACAGACAGAGAGAAAGAAAGAAAGAAAGAAAGAAAGAAAGAAAGAAAGAAAGAAAGAAAGAGAGAGAGAGAGAGAGAGAGAGAGGGAGAGAGAGAGAGAGAGACAGAGAGAGAGGGAGGGAGGGAGGGAGGGAGGGAGGGAGGGAGGGGGAGGGAGGGAGGGAGGGAGGGAGAGAGAGAGAGAGAGAGAGAGAGAGAGAGAGAGAGAGAGAGAGAGAGAGAGAGAGAGAGAGAAAGGACAATTTTATTCATCCAAATGGCCTGAAGATCCAGTCAACTTCAGCTCCTCTAGAGCCTTGTGTGAAAGCGGCATTGTTCAGTTTCCAGTTTATTCACCCGGTAAACTAATCTGGTAAAGTATGAATAGCCCTGAAAGATATTTTTTTTTCATTTTTGTATGGATTAACCTATTCCCATCTGTGCTCTCAAATGGATTGTGCCAGAATAGCCCCTTGGCTGCTTTGTCTTACTGTCTATCCTTACTCAGATACTTGTCTATTCTACTGCAAACAATCAACAACCAACAAAGCTTCCAATTCTCCCATGCCAGCCAAATGTAAGGACATTTTAATTCTAAAGGTGAGTGTTCATAGGAGCAGAGATACGGCATTTTCTGGGGCCTGAAATATTCCTACCAACAAGTAGACCTTGCTCAACTATCAGTGGACTTCTCTTAACTAGGAATTAGACATCTGACAGGAAGTGGGAAGTTAAAGCCTGTGGTCTAGTGTCTCAGTCTTCCCTCCTGAAATCCAACCTCCTCTTCCAGCTTGAAGGCAGATTTTTAACTGTTGCATGCTTTTTATTTATTATTTTAGATTCTGTACATGTGTCTGTTGTGTATAAAAGTAAGCTTCATTGTTTCTGCACGACTCAGATTTTACTTTTATAAGACTTATTTATATATTTTATGTATATGAATACCCTGTAGCTGTACAGATGGTTGTGAGCTACCATGTGGTTGCTAGGATTTAAACTCAGGACCTTCAGAATAGCAGTCAGTGCTCTTAACTGCTGAGCCATCTCTCCAGTCCCAGACTGTATTCTTAATGGCACTAAATGCACCTTCCTTGATGAACAAGGGGCTCTGTCACTTAGGTTAATGGGGCCACCAAAGAAATCACCATCTTTGCAACAGCCCTTAAAATATTCTACATTATAAAGAGAATGAATTATGAATGATTATCCAGAATTAAAGAAGCATTTAAGTAGGTCTTTCCTCTGTTTCTGCCCTGTCCACTGTTACAGGTCTGTCCACTGTGTTCCTGCTTGAGTATTTGTGGTTTAGCTCAGTAGTGTAGAATGAGCAAGGGTCCTACTTAATTTGTCTTATATTCCCCTCATGGGCCATACATTTAAAGGGATTATTGCCAAATGAGGCATTGAAGATAGAAGTACTGGAAGAATAAAACAATACCTCTGAAATGTATACAACTCCAAGTTACCAATGCAAACAAACAAAACCAAAGCAAGCATTTTCGGGATTTTTAGTTGACAGTTTAAATTTATTTTTTTATAACAGCCAATAGAAATCAAATGGCTTGCATCAGATTTGAGTTTTAGTAAATAGCCATCAAATACTTCTTACAATGAAATTCCATCTTGAAAATATATAATACAGAGCACTAAGCCAGGAGCAGCAAGTTATATTTGATTCAGGCTTTTTTTAATATCAGACTTTTGCTCCCCTGCTTTCTTTCCTTATCCTGAGACACTGAACTCCAAAGAACATGGGTGTGATTTTTTTTCTAGCTGTCCATTCTCAATGCACAAATAAATATGCATTACTATATCAAGAATAAGGAATAAAAAGAGAGAAAATGTTTTTTCTCTAGATGCCTATGGAATAAAATGATGGAAGTCTCCACTAGCCAGGTCTTCATCTAGAGTAGTCATGGAGACTG
This sequence comes from Mus caroli, assembly GCF_978045245.1. Taxonomy (NCBI): domain Eukaryota; kingdom Metazoa; phylum Chordata; class Mammalia; order Rodentia; family Muridae; genus Mus; species Mus caroli. The sequence goes on along the minus strand of NW_028227275.1, from coordinate 11,145,655 downwards.
GCTCACGAATATAATTTTCTACAGGTTATGAATTATGCACCCGATTATTTTTATAAGTACAGTTTGTGAAGCACCTGACGAGTGCAGTTTCTCTGCTGGGTTCAGTAATGGTGACAACATCATGACATTAAGAACCTACTCATAAAAAGTCAGTATGTATATGAAGATGAGGATGAAGATAGTCATATTCACCATTATCAGAAAAAACTTAAAGTAGATGAATCCAGACATGGGAGGTGGCAATGAGGCAAAGGCTTCTGGGAAGATGTCATGCACATGCTGTCATAGACCTAAGCCTTAAAACACAAATAGACTTAAGTGTGTAGCAAAGCTGAAGAAAGTGGGGGTGAGGACCAGTGAGTACATTATGCTTCATCCCAAACCGTAGTATTTCTAGTCCAATCCCAAACGTTGTTTATTTATACACACCTTTCTAACTCTCTGAGTAGCTCTGTGATGTCTGAGCCTGTCTGCTAAACATGGTTCTAAAAGTGAAAAGCGTTTGTTCAAGTTGTGACCTTGTCGCCACCTTCATATCAACATTCCCTTTATTTCTCCCCTATTTGCACAGAATGCCAAATCTCTTGTTTGTGTAAAGAGACTTCCAGAAACATATCTGTCTGGTATAGGTAGACCCTCAAGAGAAACCAGACAGTTTCCAAAGAGCATAGGGAAGGCTGTGAATAAAATAAGCACTGTGTTCAAAGCTTGACTCAGCTTAGATGTAGAAATGAATGAATTTCAAAATAGAGCACCCAGAAGGGAATAAGCACCATCCAGTTTCTAATGGCACCCAGTTCTCTGCCAATGCTTATCTTATGCCCCCATGAAAGCAAATAGGGAACTGAATTTGAAAAACAAAATGAGGCTAGTAAATTCCTGAAAGGAGACAGTTCATTTCCCTGGGAGTCTAAGCAAACCATGTTCTACGCCTCACCAGCCACATCCTCTGGCTTGAACGTTTTAAAAAAGGAGGCTGATGAACATCTGCCGAGCAATTAATGGCAGCAGCAGTGTGCGGGAATGGTCCCTGGGAAGGTGTCAGTAGTACTACTTAGAGAGATGCTCTGTGGTACACATTGGTTTATTTTCCCTGTTTGTAAGGGGCATGAGAGAACGAGAAGGGAAGTGAAATTCCCTATCTGCACTAAACAGTGTTCTTCATCCATATATGAATATGTTCATTTCAATTTAGAAAACACCACTGCAATCCACCTAGGCTTCACCTAAAGTTCCCCATTACAGTTACAGTGCCTTTTTCCATGCATGAAAGGAAAACACTCTGTGGTCTCTTTGTCAGACACGCGGTCCCAGGGATTGATGTTCAAATAATTATTTTTAATTTTCTAACCACAGAAGCTAGAGCCATGCCAGGATCAATTCTATGTAAGAAACCAATGCTCCTCCTCATGATTATTTCACAAGTCGCATTTTTGACACAATTCTGTGGTTGTTCATATTGTTGTCCAGAACACTTAGTCCAGAATGTGTGTACCTAGGGATACGGCAGTTCTACACACTTATGTAAGCAAACAGCACGCTGGGGTTCAGTTATTCATTCAGTCTCGGTCATTGTCCTCCTTCACAGAAACTGATGTTATTCGTTAAGCCTACATCAAGATAGTTGCTGAGTCAGTCATGATAGAAACGTCATAATGCATGGTACTAAAGCTTGCAATTTCACTCACAGAAGACATCCCTATTAAATCTAATAGGAACAAAAGTGAATAGCCATAATGATTAGAAAGATAAAGATTTCTCTCTCTCTCTCTCTCTCTCTCTCTCTCTCTCTCTCTCTCTCTCTCTCTCTCTCTCTCTCAAGTTGTCCCACTATAAAAACTCTTTCTTCCAGCCTACAGTTCTACCTTTTCTCCTGTTGTTTCAGCAACCTTGAGTCTGACATATCTTTGGTACAGCTACCCATCTTTCAAATGCCGGTCTAGTTAGTTATCTGGACGTCCAATGGTACATCTGCCAGTCTTTCTTCTCAGAACCCTGACTCCTGCTCCCAAACACCCTTCTGTGAATTAGCTGCCAGCATGAAATGGAGGAAATTCTCAAGATTTTTCAACTTGGTATGGCCTCTGGCCATCTAGAGTTACTGCAGCTGAAAGACTCTCATAGCTGTCAAGAATGAAGCTTCCCCATGGGGTATGGATCTACGCCTTCTTAGGATGCTCTTGCTGCATCAGTTTCACACGATTAAGCCATGAGATACACCAGTCTCAGATACCTAATTACCAACTTTACAACTTGGCTTCAATTCTATACTAGTTATCACAAGAAGAACACTCACCAAATTCCTCCTTTTGATATTCTACTTATATTTGAGATAAGATCCCTACTACATAAACCAGGGTTGCCTTTGTCCTCCTGGCCACTTCTTGAGTGCTGATTTTGCAGCATGTCAAATTTACCAGAATAATATGAGACATATGTGAAGTGTAACATAATGAGGAAAGCTGTGTAAAAAAAAAAGTACAGGGTCAAAATATAGTTGTCCTTCAGAATAGACAGACTGAGAAATATAGCTAATTCTCTGATTAGCATGCCTTGGGATACTTCCCCCACTCCAATAGAGACTCCAAGTACATGGAACAGAGGCAGTTTTCTGATAAACAAAGCACATTACAACATAATTTACAATTTGCTGTCTGAATCCATTCAGAAGCTGAGTGTGCTCTAAAGCAAATTTAGAATGAGGAGAGATGAAACATACACCTTCAAATGCAGGATTCTGTACAAGATATCAGGTTCTATAATATTCAGCCTCTAAATCTGAACATGAGCAAGTATCTCTATGTACTCTGAGAGAGGATGGTGTTGTAGTGTGTTTCCTAAGAAAGTCTCATTAATGAATTAAGTGTATTTCACATCTCTTTTCCAAGGCTTTTTTATGGCTTTTCGGAACCCACTAAAGTACAGATGGCTCACACAGCATGGTCCATACTGTACCTCCATTCCCTATGTTTATTAACAATTGCATCTGAATACTTAGTTAATACAACAGTGGGAGAAGAACAGGAGGCAGTGACAAAACACTTCGCCTGCTTCCAGACCTGGGAACATCCTGGCATTGCTAAGAAGCTGAAGAATGGAGATGGAAACCGCTAGTCTCCATCCTCACTCATTTGTCTCTCTTGGCAGCCTCAAGGACTTTCCCCAGTCTTTGGAATAGCTTATGAGCTCTGTTTTAAGAACCTCCCCAAACACTCTCTCCTTTATAAAATACTCAGTATAATTTGGAACAAATAGTATTAATCTCTGCCTTTGATTTCTTAAATTACTTCAACTGATAATAATACAAGGAAAGAAAACAGGAAAAGGGGCAACTTTCATATACCATGCATTCGTCTAAATATATCATCCAAATGAATCCAATTTCCACCCAGTCCCAATGGCTTACATCCCCCACCAGCTCTATGGCACAGAATATTTAAGTCTGTTTTCTGGTGTGCATATTGAGTTCTAGAAAAATTATGAAAAATAAAGATCTGAGTGTACAAAATAAAAGAAAAACAAAATAAAAATGTAAAATGTTAAATGTTTATACAGAATATTAACTCTCTCCATAAATGCTCATATACTGGTTTATTAAGAGACATCCTCCAATTTCCTATACCTTGTCCCTATTGTATAGGATGTCTCTACCCAAAGCCACCACCATACTTTCCTACAGCAAACGAGATCACAACTCTTATCATTATATCAACAATTTCTAGTTGGTATTTGTACTCCCTGAAGCTGCTGCTCTGCCCAAACAAGTAATTGATAAGTATTGCTTATTGAATTGATTATTAGCGTACATAAGGATATCTACTTATAAATGTTTGAAATTACTTCTTTTTATCAGAAGCTTTCTTGATAGTTGGAATAAGGATCATCTGCCTACTTTTCATTAGAGTCAGAAAATCAATAACATTTATTTATAAAATTAGGACCAAATCAAGGTTGACTTTATAATGCTCCTAAATATCTACTTCAACTGTACTACAATAGCCTAGCACGTAAATAAATCAAATTCTTTGTGCTGTGAATGACTTGAAAGCAAAGCTTTATAGAAAGATTTGGAAAATGTTACCTGTAAGGTTAATGCTCTTTTCACGAGGTATTTTGAGACAAAGCATGCTATCACACGGGAGCATGCCCTGTGTGATTTATTGAACTGTTTTCCAGGGACTAAGTAGAAACAATATCTTATGCTCATGCTGAACTTGATTCCCATTAGGGAAGAGCCATCAATCAAGGAACCCTTCAGGAGTTATGCCCAATGTATAACTACCATCTACCCTGGATTTCAAGGAGCATGATTTGCCTTCAGTCCAGTTGCTGGCAAGAACCCCCAACACAAAAACTGACCTGCTGTCAGGTGAGCTGCGTGGACAAGAACTTGGACCCCAGGCTTCAGCTCGAAGTGCACCAAGTTTTGGTTGAGTTTGTGGATTAGAACTTCAGATATCTGAAAGAAGTGTTATAGTTAGTGTCATCAAAATCATCTTAATGACTTTGAACAGCTAGCTACTCTAAGAGATACTGTGAATGGTCACCAAGACCTGCTAGTATTATAAAGCAAGTGACAGAGAGAGAAGGTCTGTTATATGCAGGAACTGATAGTAGTATCTTACTTATAATCCAAACATTATGGTATGATTTACTTTGCCTCCTTCATTTTCTCTAAATCATCTCTATGGCTTCTACTGGGTAAGAACTTTATGACTGCAGGATAATAATGGTTGTCAATAGCTTAATAAACAATATAGCTCAAGACAATGCAGCCACCGTTTACGCAATGAAGCAGTTAATCTTTGATTCTACAAATGGGTGTTTGTTAAACCACTTCTGAGACTGGTACATTCTAGACTATGGACTATTCAACCTGAGCATAGGGTTTGAGTATAAATTACATAAGCAAGGTATTACACATCAGGTAAAAGCCCTTTCTTTTGTTTAGCATAAACATTTAGTATGCCTTGCTAACAGATTTTGAGGAATTTCTGAAAGGCTCCGAGGGATAATCTGACGACTTATTTTCATCTGCTTTCCTTGCCTTGTTTTTAATATACTATTTTAAGCACCAAGTTCATATTTTATTTAATGTGCTGTTAAGTCTAATTAGATGGATGCCAGCTGTTATTCTTCTAGTTAGAGTCTTCTGCTTTCCTCTTTTTATTTGCTGTTTCATCTCCTCGAGTAAAGTTGCCAAAATGGCACTGTTGAACCTTAATAATTAAGTAGGACCTGATGGCTTAGTTTGCAGTCCATTATAGAAGTCCCTAGCTGGCCATGGAAGTGCAGTGCCCTGCACATAAACTTCTCTGCTGAACAAGGGGAGGGAGAGATGATCCCCATGCCCTGTGACTGACAACCCAGGATCTTTCTCTCAAACGTTGCCATTGTGAAACCAGGAAGAAAAGCAATTCTATGTTAAAATTATGCTGAATACAACTTTGTCCTTCTGTGAAGATACTCCTGTTTTATGAGCATGGGAAATTTTTCTCAAAGCTCCAGGTTTAAAGAAGGATGGATTTCCAAGGTATTTCACCAAAGGTGTTCTCTCTGTAATCGCTGATTATTACTCCATTAGTAGAGTTTTGATATGAAATAAACACTGGAGTTTTAGTAAATATCTATCACCATCTTTTTGGCTTTGAAACTTACAAATGCATGCAAACTGTTAATGTACAGGCACATGAAAACATACAAGCATAGGTATATCCAGACATACAAAAACTCTAGTCCAAACATGAAAGACATCTCAGAAGCAATTAATAAACTGACCTGTTTCATAGAAGCTATCAGAAACATAAACTAGAACTATGTATCAATAGTGGAAGGACTTCCCCCTTTCATTCCAGTGGAGTGATATCAGAGCTTATTACTGAAAAATGATTATACTCAAGTGAGACATATAAATAACTAAATCAGAAGGTATAATTTATCAGAACAACATAACTTTTAATTTATTATCTCCAGGAGAGTCCCTTGTGAAAATAATTAACTTCTTAGATGTGTATTGGTTTTTATCATTACTTCATTGGCTTTGTCTGTGTCATTTACAAAACTAAGCCAGGTATGCAAAATTAATTTAGTAGCAGAACATGTTTCATGTTATTTATCTTGCATCAAAAGACATTTGATAAAGGATATATACTCTGTGGGAAAGAATTATGCATAAGCAGCAAAAGCAGATGTAATTTACATTACATACAAGAATAACCTCAATTAGAACTAGGCATTTTGCTACTCAGATAAATTAGAAGTATACAGTTTACAAATTTCAACAAGACTTTAAACCTCTTGCCAGGTTAATTACAAAACCATTTACTCTGTATTGTCTTCATCAGATCCTGAGATGTTATTTATATATTTAAGTACATGATGCGCACATTGAATACTTTATTTTGGTAACGCTGCATGTGTCTAGGTATTTTTCCTTATGTGTTGATGCTGGCATCCCTATGGAGGAGCATAGAGCTCAAGGGACATATCCAACTTTACCCAGTTAATATTTGAGGAGTTGAGACTAGACTTCAGCTTTGTTTGATTCCTAATCCTAGTTCAGCACTACTAAAAAAAAAAATAGGTTTCTCAAATCATTTTACTGAGATGGGGAAAGAGAGATGTCTAGTTGCATGTTTTGGTGAGTGGGTTTAGGAGATAAAAATGGTGCAGCATTTAATTCATCACCCTGCTATTCCTAATCCACCTGTAACACACACAAACTAAAATATTCTGTCGCCAAGGCCACTGAGCAATGTGGGCCACGGGAATAGGCATTTCCTAACACAATCCTCATGAATGTACTCAGTCCACCAATCTGTACAAATTGTAATATCTGAAAGTTTGGACAACATAAAGATTACAATGAAGTGTGAATCTACCGGAGGCATAGCAAGATCCTAAATGAGAAGAAAAAGCAGTTGCCTGAGAAAGACTCAAGTGAAATAATACATGATCACTCAGAGATGGGATTGCTGAAGCGAGATGAATTTCCTTCTCTTGCTCTCCAGTGAAAAGTGTGTCTCCTAAGTGAAGTTCATTCTTAAATCATGCTGTCATCCTCTTCTGCCACTTTCCCACACAGCCCATTTCCTATTCTACTTCAGCTAAACAAGCACGGCTCAAGAAACAGGCTATTATTCTTGGTTTTTGCCTGTTTGGTAGGATATGTCTATGATGCAGATGAAGTTCACACTTCATTTAAATTACTAGTTGAAAAGGCAATGGAGACTCAATACAGGAACTAGAATGGCTGTCAGGGGAAAGCCTTACTGTAGGAAAAACAGCAGTTCAACTCTCCTTCTTATTTTTTTTTATCCCAAATATTAAGGTCGAATGGAACAATCAGAATCAACTCAGCTAGAATAGCAATGGAAAATTCTCATCTGAACAAATGAGGCATTTTTTCTCATGCATGGTATTGACCACAGGTAGGCAGGTGCTTCCTACCACACAGGGAAACAACCTGGAACAGAAGCCATTGTAAATGTCTCCACTATAGCAGAGGAGAAATGTATGATGTAGTTGATACAAACCCTTATTTATAAGTTGGGGTACTAGCAACTAGAGATCCAAATGCCCACTAGGTGGGGTCGATGTTCATATCAAAAGGACAGTACTAATGTTCTAACTCCAGAAGCCCAGGGTTCAATATGAAAACACAAGTACTGAAAGCCATGACAACATATCGTCACTGAAATATAATATTGTTCCCACAGTAATGTACAGTGAGGAAAGCAGCTTAGATGATGCACAAGGTAATACATTCAAATGGGAAGGGATAATCATGTCCAAGGAACTTGAGGAGAATGGGAATCAATTCCAGGATCAAGACAAAGATGACATGTGTGTTCTTGGATGGAATAGGGAAAACAAATCAACACTTTATTTTATTTAAATAATATCTCTATTTATAATTTGAAATTTTCATATATGTGAACAATGAATTTTGGTTAATCCATTCTAATTCCCCCATGCAAACTCTTCCCTCCCCTAGCACGTCCCCCTCCCAACTTCATGCATTTGTTCCTGAATCCTTATCTTTGCACTGTTTCAAAACTTTACTCCTTCCTTACATGTCTCTTTGGTTCTACTTTCCTTCCAATGACTGACATTTTTATTCTTGTCATGTGAGTGTATTTTCCCCCAAATAATTGTATTAAAATTAGTCTAGATGTTGAATATGTTCCTGGAATGGTAACCATCACTGTTGAGAACCAAACATTGGTAGCCTTCATTCTTTTGGGTGCATGGGATTACAATTATGATTTTTCTACTGTGTAGGCAGAGCCTCAGCACTTATTTAAGAAAATGACTTGGGAGAAGGAGTGCCATGTGTCCTTTCCAACCTGAAGGGTTCAAGGGTTTGCAAGTTCTCTCTTAGGGCTACTCAGTGTGGATTTGAAAATTGATTATCTGAAGTGTCTTAGCTTAGCCAGGGTTCGGTGCAGCTGCAGAAGACAGGGATAAATCTCTCATAGAGCTAACAGGTTCCCAGCACAGATCCTCAGAAATCTATGGAAACATATATAGGCCTGTGTGACCCTCGTGTTCAGGTGCTGTGGTCATAGCACAGATGTGTGGTGCTCTTCCACGCATTTTTTGAAATTCCCAAATAGCAAATATTTTGGCAAATTTATCAATGACAAGTCTGTCTTGGTCCAAAGTAGTAACACTTGTACTTTTTTTTGTTTGATATTATAATATAATTATAATATTTCATCTTTCCTGTTCCTTCTTCCAAACCCTCTCTTTTAATCTGTTATGCTCTTTTTTCATTGTCATGTATATACATATACATATATATGTATAAATCTTCCTAAATATAACCTACTCAGTATGTATAATGTTCTTTGTATACATAATTTCAGGACCGAGCATTTAGCTTTGCATAACTAATTGGTATGCTCTTCTCATAATTCCATTTAAGGAGTTTGAAAGACTACAAGTGTAAGCCCTCTCTTTCTCCAACAAGGCACTGAACCCTCCTTAGAGTATGGTGGTCTTCAGACATGGCATATTCATGTCTGTCACCCCTGAGAACTCAGCAAGAAGCAAGGGATGCAGGGCCAAGAGAACAGAACTTGGACCAGACTTGAGCAACTAGTCTTGGGATAGCAGGGTGTGATCTTCTTGATGAGGCCAGGGAGGGCAAGAGAGCCTTCTCACACTCTCTGGAGGTCTGAAAGCAAGGCTGGTGGAGCTCTCCCAGATAGAGGGCACTTGATTAACCTGATGCTGGCATCCTGATAAGGGGGGGGGGGGGGTCAAGTGCTTCTCACTGGGAAGAATTCTCAATTTATTTCACAGACAAGATAGTCCGATTCAATTAGCATTTCTGTCCCCTCAGGCATGCTCTCCAATGTGGCTCAAAAACAGAGCCAGGCATACTTACTGTGGACTGTCCCTACCACTTTTCAAGGACCACTGGACAGAATCCATTCTTTTATCCTACTGGATATTCTTTACAACTTCTTTATAAGGAAGGGACCAGAACATGAAGAGAGCAGCTATGATCGGCATTCCAGAGTTCAACTCTCTCATGATGGGTTTATTTCTGTTGTTTATATCCTTTGTCTTAAAAGTCTGTATATTCTGTTACATTGGTAGCATTGGGAAGCTGCTTTAGCTTTCTCAATGTTTCTTCCTCCTTTATATTTTTCTACGAAGAACTTTGTCCTCTGCTTTTGCAATTATTGAATAGTTTGTGATGGGCTACTCTAACCCTCTGAGCCACAGGGAGTGAAAACATCTGAAGTTTAGGCAGCAATGCTCTATCTACATAACTGTAAGGATGAAGAGATGTCTCCTCACTTGACCTACACTGGACCCAAAACAACTTTAAACCTAGAGCTCCTGGTGGAGCCGGTATAGGCTTTGGAGTGGAGTTAGACTCAAGCTCACTAGAAGCCAGGGCTTGCTGTAGCCATCCATGCTCTCCTATGGGCAGGCTCCATTCCTGCCCAAGCTTCCCATGTGGTCACAGGGGTAGCAGAAGGAGAGAGGGAATTTCTCTACTGTCCCTATTTGCTTCTCTACTTTCAGAAAGTCAATTCATGGACCATCTTACTTCCTCGGCATCAGCATTTCTTCTTCCAAAAATGTCTTTCACTTCTCCAGTCTTGGTTTCCTTATTTCCACATCTTTTTCTATCTATGTCCAATGCTTTCCTATGTTATTTCTTTAATTGACAAAGGTACCTATAGGATCGTGGTGACTTTAGTTAAACTCTTTAACTTTTTTTTTTGATTGCTTCCTCTCTATGATAGAACCATAAAAGCAGTGATGAAGCTAGAAATGTGTCTTAGAGCTCTAAACCTGTAATCTCTCCACTAAAATGTAGACCTCACTGAATGTTTACCACATTCTAAGTGGCATGGCCTCTGAAGAAGTCACCTTGTCTCAGCTCTCGGACTAAACTGGCTACTGATTCTTATGTCAGTGTTGATGGTAGCCACAAATCCTCTCAGAGCTATTATGGTGGCTAGATTGCTTATGGGTGGACGAAGTTTGAAGTGTCTTCTGGGAACCTCACCTGCTCCAGGTCCTCAGGCGACCTTTTGTTTTCTCTGGTTCCATCTTGATAGGGCAAAACAAAGAGCTCTGCAGCAGTGGGTAAGCCAGGTAACACCGCCACCAGGATATGCTGGCTGGGAATCCCTGTGGCCTGTGAGGGAGACAAAGAGACTGAGTGTGTCCCATGGAGAAAGATGGCAGATGAAGAGTCAGGTGGAAGGCACCAGTGAATTCGGAAGTCACACAGGAGTGTGAGGAGTGGTGGCGTAGGAGCAGAGACCTAGGTACTATAGGGATGAGGGGATAGACTGGACATTCTTAGCTCACAAGTGACCACTTAGGAATGAGCCACATCATTTTGCTACTCCTCCAGAAAGCTCAGGGAGCTGTTTTTGCATTGTAAGATCCAAGGCATGAGAATCATGTCATTCCATTTAGGTTTGTAGCTTTGTCATCTATTGCTCATGAGAGTAGAAGAATTATTCTGGTTGCTTCTTCTACACAATGAGGGTACTAATTACATTCTCTTGGGACTTGGAAGGAATAAAGATTTAAAAACAACAACAACAACAACAAAAGAAACCAAGACACCTAAATATAGCTAGGCACTGTGAACTATGTACTCTTGCAGCTGTGTGCTGACAGATGTGGGTCTGGACCTGGGCTTCTCTTACTAATTATACTTAACATTGAAGACACTTAGACAGGGTTCTCTTTGGTTATTATGCGGTCACTAATTTTTCCCTTACTAATGTCCACATCATGAACTCAGCTGCATGACTACCGCAGATCTCCATGTCCTTCTTGAAGCAGAATCAGCTTCATAGCAGAGCAAGGGACATGTGTTTCTGAAGGCTCTACTAACCCACTAATGCAGACAGGCATGCATATATGGATCACAAATGTTAGGATACTAAATTGTTTAACCATACATTTTTTGGGCTCCAGCTCTGCCTTCTCCTTCCTTTGCTAAGGGTCTGTTCTCCATGAAGCTATTCAAGGACCGAGAGGAATTATGTCTGGTGGAGAGAAGGGACTGTTTGTACTCACTTCCACCAGAGACTTTTTGATGACTCGGCTGATGTCCCTCCTCCACTCCGGGATGTCAGGGTTGTAGTCATCCAAGTTCGGAGAAAAGGCCAAGCGAAGAGACCGAAATTCCTCTGTGGATGTAGCAGTAAGTTTATTAACACAAGTTAAATAACTCCCCAATGCAATCTAAATGTTATTTTTCATACAAATGCTTCCATACTCACCACAGTGACCCTTCTAGAAGGCAAACACACTATCCTGCCCTTGTTAGCTCTTCCTTTGTGAAACAAAGGAAGCCACAGACTCTGGCCCATACTCAGTTCTGCAGCCCTTGCCCATTATCCCCTCCTCTAGGCTTTGAAATCCTGGACATTAAGTGATAGGAGACATTTTTCCTAACCATTCTTCCTCACCATCGACGTTTTAATTACATTTTGATGATACCATTGTAATGTGCATATGCCTTTATCATTTTATGAATATCTAGTAAGTATAATATTATATACTTTTATTTGATAAAATTATTCTACTGTTAGCAGTGTTGTGCTCATGTTTCATAGAATGGCATTTTACATTCCTAACATCAGGGATAATTTAGGTTCCTCTGTAGTCCCTGAGTTAGTCTTGAATCTCCGGGAAGCTGTATGGTGATTCAACTAACAATAATCTTACAGAGGAATTTTCTGGGAGGAAATGGGGAGAGGCTCAGAGGACACATGAAGTACATTTAGACCAAGGCATACAGGACAAGAATCAGCTGGCAAAGGAACCCCTGTGTCCCAAGAAAGGGAAGTATTCAGTGTTGCTATGTCTTTAGCTGGCATCTGTCTCCAGAAGGTGAAGCTAAAGCCCAAGGTTGGTACAATCTTAAGATCACAGTATCTGGGTGTATCTTTATGTCCTCAACACCTATACCTCACAGTGTTTGGCACACAGAACTTGAGGATCACAGTACCCTCTCCCCAAATATGCCAGGTGCTCCACACTGCACTTAGAACAAATGCATTTTCTTTTGGCAGTCTTTTTCATCTCGTATTATATAGCCTCCCTCTGCTCCCTCATGTTCTAAAGTGTCTCCTGCTTGCACACCTTGTTCTGATGTGCCTTGTCCTTCCTATTGCTCCTCTACCATGCCTCCACTTTCCATAGCTGATGCTTCTACTACCCCCATACCACAGCACTCCCTCCTCTTTCCCTCAGACTCTCATTAGAGAGGCTGTTCTAACCATGCTATCATGGAGAATTTCCCACTAGTTGACTCCTTCACCATCAGGTACATCTTGTCTTCTTTGTGCTTACTGGATATTACATATATGTATATCTTGCATCAATACATATATAGCTTTAATCAATACATACATATATATTAACATCTGTGAGGATAGAGGCTCTGTGCTCTTGGCCTTAGGATGGTACTTAGCAGCTGGAGGTTTCTAAGGGCCATGTCTGTAGCATATAATATGTAGTGACTCCATTTCCGTGCAGGCTTTGTTATGTATGCACTTACTTATTTGACAATCAATTCTTGCTTCCAGCATGCCCTTGTGCTTCAGTGGTGGCTAAGTGACAACAACGAAGCCAATTATATCTCTCAGCTACATAAAAGTCCATACTTGCACATAACTTATCAATGCTACCAACTCAGCAAAATCACATGCTTTGAGGACTCTTAGATGTGAAACTGTGTACTGATGTTAGGGGCTTTGCTCCAGAGACACGTTTTCTAAGTCACTGGTCAGCCCTGGGAACATCCTCAAGTCCTTTCCAGTGAAGAATAATTATAAGCATATAAATTAGCAGTGTGATAAATGGCGGGACCCGAGAGTCTCCTAAGCTCTAAGTTGCTCTCAAGGCAGAGGCTTGCGTCATTTTCACTTTCTCCTTACCTCGCCCATCCATCAAGGGGCAGTTGAATCATACATAAGGGAGAGGTGTCTAGCCTAGTGAGAGGATGCAAATGGTGTGGCTTCCTCATTACCATTTAATGTGTGAATCTGCATGAGGTGAAGATAGAATGTCCTAGAAATGTTCTTCCTAAGTATTCATATAGTAGGTTTGTAAAAGAAAAAACTGTCAATTAAATGGCTTTTTTTTTTTTTCAATTCTTAAAGGAGACGAATTCGACACACTGGCCACTTTATAAAAGCAGATCTGAGCCTGGAGCCTATGAAGAGAAACAAGACAAGCTATCCCTGAGCCTGGAGCCTATGAAGAGAAACAAGACAAGCTAGCTGTCCTTTTTCTCAGTCTGCTTGGTGCCCTTGGGTAAACCAGCCTTTCTCCATCACTCCCCAACACTCATCAACTCCTCCTGCCGTCTGGCATTTTTTTTTCCCTCTATTTTACTAGTTGTGTGCGTGGGGTAGGGGGCATGTTATGGGTGGGTGCAGCTACTGGCCTCTCTTTTCTCAGGCTACTCTAGAAAACTTGCAGCTGTTGACATGATCTCCATCCCTTTAAGCCCGGACAACTTAAAAATGTGATTGCCAAGGACCATGGGTGAGATATTCTTTTGATAGCCATAACCAGAAAAAGCGGAGCTGCTGCCTTCCTGCGTCTGTGGGAAGATGGAGACTAACTTCCCCACGGGACAATAATTGCTTCAGGTGGTTTAACCACACATGACCCCACAGGTCACTATGGCTCTCCAACACTCTTCTGCCAGCTAACTGGAGGACTTAAAAACCACTCTTCCTTTTTTATCAGTGGAGTCAAAGCTTCCTATTTAACTCTGGCCAGTGTAATTTTTATTTAAGAAGTCATAATTCATTACACGTTTCAAATCACAGAGCGGATGTGATTATTCCGTGATATGACACTTGCCTCATAGGTCAGACATTCCAGGTTCAACCCCAGAATTGCCCAAACAAACAAAACATTTCAAATCATGCGTGTGTCTCTCTGGATAAATCATCTGACTGAAAATGAGTGAGAATAGTTACAGCAGACCATCTGTGCTATTAACACTTTTAATGAAGAAAGAGATGATCGTCCACTGTATGTAGAGTGACCACATTTAGAAGATGCCCTTAAAGAGACTTGAGGGTGAGAGCACCAAGTATAACAAGGAGAAAGCTGGTGTAGAAATGACCCTTCTGGACACAGAATGCTTAGGACCTGCTTGTTCATTATATTCAGGCCATGTTTTGTCATTTGTAAAACAGCTATAATTATAGATCTCTCTCTCTCTCTCTCTCTCTCTCTCTCTCTCTCTCTCTCTCTCAGATCTGTTTTCAGGATTTAGTAAGGCAGTTCATATATATCAAGTGCTTGGGACAGCTGTCGGTGATTAAAATGGCCTTCATTAATGTTAGTCTGTGTCACTGTCACCGTTGTTATTAATGGAACTGTCACAAAGCAGCAGAATGACTTTAAAGCCAGTCATTTCCCATGTGTGTCCACAATTTCCTTGCAGTAAATGATGGTTTGGATAAGAATAACACAGAGACCTCTTAGATTTACGATATTCTCTGTGATTCACAGAAGAAGGCCATATACACACCTGACCAAAGGGACGTGGCTCAGCACCCACTATGGTAACTTGTGACATTCACACTGGAATCATCCAGAAGAAAGAAATAATCTACGGGCAATGACATGAGTCTAGTAATTTAGGGTATTGTGGTTTGGATGTGTAATGTCTCACAAATTTTCATAGTTTTCAACACTTGTTAGCACTGTTTGTAGAGGACATGAAGCATTGAGGAGGAAGAAACTTGCTGAAGGAGACACGTTATTGCACATGGGTTTGGAGTGTTAGAGCCTGAACTTACTTCCTGTGCTCTCTGCCCTGCTTCCTGTATATGGGTGTGAGATTATCAGGCACCTTACTCACCGCTGCCGTATCTTACCTGCCATGCACTCTATGCCTCTGGAAACGTGAACCAAAAGAAACATGTTTTTGTCCGAGTATTGGCCACAGAAACAGAAAGAAAAAAGTAATATGGAGGGAAGTATCAGACAGGGGTCCCAGGGCCAAGTGGAGCTGGCTTTGAAGCCATTAATTGCTGGGTACAGTGAGAGTCTGCACGCTCACTTTCCGTTTGCTAGGGTTTTACTGAAGATTAAACACAATGCCAGCATGCAGAAACAAGCGCGGTAAAGAAGCTGAATCAACGGCCTTCTTCACCAGGCATGTCAGGCTGTAGCCTTCTGGGTGGGGGCCTTTCACATCCAGGCTGACTTCTGCTTGCTGTCTGAGCTGACCAAACCTCTTCAGACTGGAGGGAGAAGTAAAACTAACAGATGCAATGCTGTTTCTAGAACAGTAGCCTTAGGCCTTTTTGTCTTCAGTCATGTTCAAAGAGGCTCATAAATTGTTCTTCCGTTTTGAAGGTCAAGTTGGCCCAAGAAAGAGTTGAAAGAAAAGAGCCTCATGTTCCAAAGGACAATCTAGATCTTCATTATATTATTGGAATCAATTGATTTCAGAACTGGGTTAAATTGATATTTTAAAACAAAGAATCTAATTTTTTTCTCTCTCCCCACCTTTCTTCCAGGCACCACATTCTTTCTCCTTCTGTAGCTCATACATTCTCTATCGAGTTTTCAAATCTTATTTTTTAAATTGTAATTTCCCATGATGCATATGTACTACTTCCATATTGAAAATAAACATTTCTGTCTTTGCCATCTGCTGGTAATACTTAGCTCATATCCAACTGATTAGTTTTTGATATACAAAAAAATGTATTACCAAAGTGGGATCAATCTGTAAAAACTGTTTTTATATCTCATTTTCAAGCAATAACCCTACCTTTCCATTTCAGTAAATTTCATCTCACCTAATACTTGAAATATATTCTATTTCCCCAGGCATCACAAAACTGCATTGTGTGTCTATTTCTCTACCTGACATCTAGTCCACTCCTGGCCTCTGCTGTCGGTGAAATCTCTATTGCTTTTAGTTTAGTGGAGGATTTGCTATTGTCAACGGTGCGGAAATTTTTTTCTTTTGTTGTTTTAAGTACAGATTTGCAAAAGAAGTTTTAAAAGTACTTGGATAATGGAAAGGCTTTCTTAAAAAATGGAATTTAAAAGCAAAGTCTCTCTGAATTAGATGTTTTTCTCTGATAAGTGGTTTTAACTAGTCAAGTACCAGAAAGAAAAAAAATCCTCACTACAATGAGTTAGTCTTACTCATGATGAAGCCGTGTCTAGTCCACCCAAGGAGATTGAGCTAAGAGCCTCCCTTTAGACCACAGCCATGGTACCACAACCACTGCTTGGCTAATGGATAACATTCTCTAAAGGAGAGCCTCAGAGCATCCTAGCTCTTTTTCAGGTACTACCATATTTCATCCTGGAAAATCATTAGCATCATAGGGCCAAGAACATTGTTTGAAGATGAGGACAAAATCGCGTCAGCAAGGACCAGCACTCACCATATACAGCAATGGTCTTTGTGTCTTGCAGTATGGCGTTCCCAGCGGAGACTTGGACTGTGATAGTATTCATTCCTTCAGAAGTAAACTTGAACGATATGCTTCCCTCCAAGGTGATCAGGGGCTAAAAGAAACAAGGACACAGATAGAAGGGAAAGTCAGGATTATTGCCGAAGGACCCCTATCTTTGAGTATCACTACATTTCCCCTGATCTGAATGGAGGCAGGCTCATCCTAGTATGCCACTGTAAACTGTAACTGATTTCCCTGCACCGGCAGTCCAAGTGAAATATATATATATATATATATATATATATATATATATATATATATATATTATACACGTGCATTGTCTCCTACCCAGCAGAAGTTTTAATCCAATGAATCATGTGGAAAAATGAAGAAAAAAAAGCTGCAAATGTATCAACATACACTGAGAATTTCTAAGCTTTCTGAAATTCATGTCCAGGATAAACTATTTCTAGAGCATTATATTGAGATACAGTCCCAGACAAAGAACTAGACACTAGTGTGGCAAAAGTGACCTACGAGATGTGCCACTCTTAGTGGCGCTATCAACAATTTCCTGGAAGTTGCTACTACAAAAACAAGTTCTAATTGGATTGTGCTTTGAGCAATCTAAAAAATTAAAAAAATAAATGTGTTGGAGAAGTGATGCTTATAATACAATTGGACAGGCATGTCCCAGAAGAAAAAACAGTAGCCTTCTGACAACCCTTGGCTCATTCCTCTCAAAGACATCTCTTCTGTCCTTCTTAATTAGTTTTAAAATCAAGATTCACACTACTTGGTAGAGAAAGCACTATCACTATGTCAAAGAGGGTATAAATTGCTCTTACTTTTTTGAGGTGGAGAAAACAAGACAAAGAACTTTAATTCTCGTCTTTTCCAGTGATAAACTTTAGATAAATAATACCCTCAATCCTCAATCCTGACCTCCAGTGAAGAAAGCCAGGGTGGTGAGATCTGGTTGGAGAATCGCCACTATAACCTTTGCGCAACCTCTCCAGTGCCTCAGCTAAGGGTAAGTAGTGAAAGCAGAGAAGAAGTTGCAGATATAGGGGCGGGAGCTAGGAAAGATAGATGGATGCAAGAGAAAAGGATGCATCACATGATCTGAGCACATATGGTCCGCTGTCTTGGTAGCTTGGGCTACACTCAGACTCATGCCATAAGCCATCTTGCTTTGTTGGCTCCCTCAAGCATGAGTTGTGCCTCTATCAGCAGCTGCCACGTGGACGACCAGCTCACCTCTGTGTTGTTCCCATACCACCACACGTAAGTGAGAGTGCCCACTTGGCTGGGCCAAAGCACCGCAGTTGCGTTGACCTCTTTGTTCTTTGTTGTGACAAAAGGAAGAGACAGGTGCACATGCTCCAGGGGACCTGAGGCAGAAGAGAAAGAGGGTTGCAGCATATTTGATCACCCTGTGAACCCCAAGATTGTGAATTGGAAAATCATTATTACGGTGTGGCTCAGCCCTAGCACACACCTTTATAAGAGCTTTCTGTAAACAAGAGCTAAATAAAGTTAGCTAAAGATTAAGAGGTGAAGCAAGCAACCAGTTGACAGGGAGTAAACATAGGAACTGTAAAGGAGGGACATTGTACTGTCGGGTATTTAAGACAGCATGGAGAAGGAAAGGAGTGGGAGGAGGAAGGGGAGGAGGAGGAGGAGGAGGAGGAGGGCAGGAGGAGGAGGAGGAGGGGAGGAGGAACTTTTTCCTTGGGCTTAAGTAGAATAGGAAGGCCAGCTGGGTGCTTTTCTGCCTCTAAGCTCGCAGACTTTCACCATGGCATCTGCCTCCTGAGTCTTCATTTGGTAAATAGCATGTTTTAGATTTTGTTTTTAAAGCAACACAAGAGTGGCTGTAGAGAGGGGAAGAACTCCTGCAGTTGCATGTTGTCTGCTCTGAGAGGACACATATTCATCTTGGAAACCCCCAAACACTGCAGCCACACTCTCCGAGGGAAATGCTTGCTGTTGTCCCTCCTCAAAGAAAAACGGCATATAATGAACAACTACATGATACAAGTCAATTTTCTGATCTACCTACCAGGTTGAAATCATGCATGTGGAAAAAGGTCAATGATAAGTAATTTATAAAGTCCAAACAGCAACAGTTAAAAGATAAGATTCCACAATTTCATTCCACAAGACTCTGTTCTCAGAGATAAACCAGGATCTGGGGTTTCTTGAACTGCATGTTAGAGATGGGAATAGGCAAAGGCATCGTGTCTTCTTCAATGATTATTCTTATGATCTAGAGGATTAACGCTATGAATACACGTAACTGTGGCTGTGTCTACATACAACAGGAGAGCCATAAGCTCAGGCTAGTGTGTGGCACATTGGTACTTGGCACTGAGTTAGATTTGCCTAGAACTGAGCTGCACACAAATGGAAAGTTGAGTACCATGTAAACAGGTTCCGGGCACCAGGAAACTCATTCTGCTCTTGTGTTCACTTCTTAAGCAGCTCCTGGGTTCCCCCAAGCACATGGTTGCCCTGCTCTTCCCAGGGCCTTTTGTTTACAGACCTTTCTCAGAAACCCGAGACCTTCCTATCAAGCAGACCGTCCTCTTGGACACTGATTCAGCTGGTCCAAGATAAACAATTCAGAAGACAACAGGCTGGTGAGCCAGCCCAATGGTGCAAGCCCAGTGAACTGAGTTAGGTCCTTGGGACCCATGTAAAGGTAGAAAGAGAGAGGATTTCACAAAGCTGTCCTCTCTCGCTGTTACACAGGTGCTCTGACATCCCATACTCAGCTTTCAAAGACATGCATAGACACACACAGAGAGAGAGAGAGAGAGAGAGAGAGAGAGAACAAGAAGAAGAAGAAGAAGAAGAAGAAGAAGAAGAAGAAGAAGAAGAAGAAGAAGAAGAAGAAGAAGAAGAAGAAGAAGAAGAAGAAAATGGGAGCTAGGCATCTATCCTGGAAATCTCAGATCCTCCCAGAGGAATTCAGTTTCTCTGTCTCAACAGATGAGCATTCAGTTTGCTTTTTTATTTCCATCGTCAGAACATCAGAATAAAGAAAATGTCCAGGTGTCATTGTGGGTAACAATGAATTGCAATCTTTACTGAACTGTGTGGTCAATTCCCAGCCTCCGGGAATGATCCTCGGTGCTCAGAACACCTGACACAGGGTGGAGCTTCTAGTTTTGAAGAGGGAAGGCAGTGAAAGTACGAAGCGGAGTTAGGAAAGAGAGCTCCTGTTGATGAAAAGCTCAAGAAGAGCTCCTCAGAAACTGCATCAGACAGTAAGGAGTAAGGTGAGTGATTCCTACCAAGTGTCTGTTTGGAGCCTTCCGGGCTGAGAACAGAGGCAGTGAACAGAACCAGAGGAGGTGTGCCCGCCATGCTGACAGGAAAAGAGATATGTGAAAAGATAGTGGACTGGACAGGAATGCTGACAAGGACATCCAAGATGTGCTGATGATCCAGTATATGCTGTTTGTAGGCTCTGAAGCAGGTGAGTGCCTGCTTTGTAGCTTTACCTTAGCACGTGGTGTCTGTGTGCACGCCTGGAAACAGGTATGAATGTCATAGCAAAGCTCTCTATGGCTTCTCATACTCATTTACATTCTATTGATGTGAATCACCTGTTTTCTGTTGCCCATAGCCCGATACATTAAGAATGTGTCAGGGACAGGAAGTGAAATATCTTGCTCTGGCTACCACCAGCTGTGCTGATCAAACAAGTAGATTCAGCTGCACGGCACAGATACTTGTAATACATAAAATGGACAGCAGGTGGCGCTGTATCATCTCATATCATTGAAAGAACTCGTGAATTTCTTGAGTAATTGAGTTTCTTTTGTTTTCATTAGAACTTCTAGAATGCACAAAATAGCTGAAGTCTATGGAAGTGAATAGTGTGTGTTTATTGACAATTGTTGCCTACCTCTTAGATGTATGTTCTAGAGACATGTAATCTAGTTAAACCATTCAATTATATCACATTGCTATTTGTTTAAAGGCTACTTTAAAAAAAAAAAAACTAGAATTAAATAATATTCAAACCATAAGGAGAATATCTAAAAGCAGGATTCTTCAGATTTCAGTGTAGTTTGAAGGATATTACAATGTCATGTTTCCATATATGATAATTTACTAGGTCTGAGATAGAACCCATATCATTATATTTATATCATTCAACTATGGGGCAGGTGAATAAGTGAGCAGTACTTCATATAACTCTGATGTTCTATTTCCATGCCAACACAACCACAGTGTCCATCACTGCAATATCTCCTGTATTTTCAAGTCACACAGGTCAGCATGAAGTCATCAAGACAGGCACACTGTTCCTATGTATGGAGAGTTAGGGTGAATTAAGCCCTCCCCCAGTCCATTTCTTGTCATTTATATTTCATCCTATAGGCTTGTGGTCACTTCAGTGGCTCTCATCCCTGAACAATGGCCACGGGGAGGTTGTTTTCTGAGCTGAAATCCTCTGCCCTCTAAATTTTCTGCCCCATCCAGCTGAAGGCCTGAAAGTCTGCACCAAGTGTCTCATTAGTTTGCAAAGTAGCAGAGTAGAGTGAATACCATCCCCAAGGAATTTCCAACTGTCAGGCTTCAATAAATTACCCTGGCGCCCTGCAAGAGATGCCTGCTCACTCCTGGCAACGCTACAGCGGAACATCGGCTCTATTTGTTTCTGATGACCTTTGCAAACTCACATTGAGAAACCTTTGATTTGGAATCAAATCACTTTTCTTTCCTGGTGACTGCAGGGAATGTGTATTCAAGCAAGCGATGGGAAAGGCCTGACAGGTAAGAATTGCAGCTAACTCTCAGCTCGCTCATAGCTCACAGCTGCCCCTCTGTAGGAGGGGGGGTTAAAATTAAACCTGATTAAGTACCAGAATGTCACATATTTTGCTTGATAGCATCATTTGGGTACAAAATGTGCAACTCTTGACAGAGGAAAGAGTTTAGGTTTAGAGTCGAGTGACTCATGAAACCAGGCATTCTGTGCTCAATCAGTGTAATGGATATTCTGACTGTCAATTTGACCTGAGCCAGAATCATCCAAGGGTCAAACCTACCTAAGTTCCACCAAGTACCGGGTGTTCCTAGCAACTTACATAACAACCGGTGTGAGTGAGTAGTTCTCAAAACTTATAACCGACGAGGGAGCTTCTTGGTTGAAATAACTGAGGTAGAAAGATCTGCCCTGATTGTGGGCAACATCCTTTCATGGGCTCAGGCCCTGGATAGCACAAGAAGAGGAAGAAAGGGGCTGAAGAGATGGCTCAGCGGTTAAGAGCACTGACTGCTTTTCTAGAGATTCTGAGTTCAAGTCCCAGCAACCACATGGTGGCTCACAAGCATCTGTAATGGGATCTGATGCCCTCTTCTGGTGTGTCTGAATTATAGCTAAAGTGTACTCATATACATAAAATAAAATCTGGAGAGAGAGAGAGAGAGAGAGCCAAGCACAAGCTTCCATGACAATCTGCTTCTGAACTGTGGATGCGATGTGACCTGCTATGTGATATCCCTCCTGTGAAACCTCCCTCAGAATGGTGGACTGCACCTTGAATCATGAGCTAAAATAAACTTCTCCTTGCTTTTGTCACAGAAGGGACAGAAAGTAACTAGTATGACCACAGTGTGATCGTCAGTTCCTTCGTGTTCCATTCACACTGCTATCCCATCTTTTACCTGGATAGCCTGGACCTCAGGCACACAGAATCAGTCATGACACCCCAGGTGTTCAAAATGCTTGGGACTCTGGTGCAAAGTAATATCAAACTGAAAGTTTTCCAATCATTGTTTTCTGCATCTGAGAGAAGGGGCTCCTGCCACCTATGCTATCTATTCTAGTGGATGTGAAAAGATGAACCAAGTGAGTTTGTGTGCATGGAACAGAACATGGTTCCTTTAGGATTAAGGTTTAAGCTTGAGAACACCCACCAGAATGAGATTAATGCAATGGGATTTTACTACGTTCAAGCGAACTATTTAAGGCATATCCTGCTTCGAAACAATCAGCATAAAATAGCTAATTCTTGTCCCCAGGAGGCCAGGCTTAGAAAGTGAAATAGGACATAAGGAATGCTTACCCAACCATTCAACAAACATGAGTCTAAAAGATTAATGTCAGAATATACACATTCCATTGTAAGAGAGAGAGAGAGAGAGAGAGAGAGAGAGAGAGAGAGACTTGTGTATGAACAAAAATCTCCTTTCTTTTAAAACTAAAGGATTTAGCAATCCTAAATTTCTTGAATTGAGGGCAGCTCTACACTCCTCCCCTGGATTTGGTAAACCTAGGGTCCTGAGGCGAGGTGGTAAGAGCATTGGTTGAGAACAAGCCAGTAAGCAAAGAAGCACTTACACGATATGAAGAGGTTGAATCCCAAGACTAGGCTGGAGATCTTGAGAAATGTGGACAGGAAGCTGTGACTGAATTCTACAGTCATCCTGACAACTGATTGGAGTATGGATGATGTATTTGAAGTTAGTGAGACATGGTATAAAGTTGCAAGTCCCAGGGTGGATAGGCTTGTAGCAAAAATCCTCTTATAGCCCGACAAGGAGAAGTAGTAAAACTAGATACACAGCACAGCCATTTTCAACAAATATAGTTACTTCAGAGGCAAATGGTTTGGTTACGGATATTGTTTGTGATCTATTTTTAAAGATTTTAAGACTATTCCAAACCTGTCATATTTATTACTATAAACACAATAAGTAGAGGGTCCTGTGTCTTAGACCCTAGAGGTAGTAGGATGGATGGAAGCTTACTTAACATGTCATGAACATAAACACTGTCATTGTCCCATGAGCTGTGTGAAAGAAGAGGATTCCTGGTAAAGGATTCCCCAAGCCAACATCATCACTGACATTAACCCTAGGCATCAGGAGCTGAGCCCGGTTGCATGAGGGAGTGAGTCTGACTCTAAATCATTTGCTTTATCTCTATGAACCCCAGGAAAGAATGGTTCCTCACCATCCCCGCTGCAGGGTGGTTTTCAGAACTGAGGCAATCCACACACAGAGTGTGGACAGTGCCAAGCCTGGCTGGAGTACACAACAAGAGGTCAGTAAAATGCAACCAGAAGGAAGAAGATTGGGTAAACAGACAGGGAAATGTGCCTAGCTTTGTTCAGACCCAGAGAAGGGAAAGCACACTCAGACCTGTCTAAGACACAGACAAGTTATTAGCAGTCACACAATGAGCTGGCCATCCCTCTGCAACCGTGTCCTACTCACTGGACCACCACAACTCTTTTATGAAAGATGCTCTGTTTGGGGCTTTCTACATATGACCCATCCCTTGGGTTGGGTGAAAGAGAGAGGCACCAGGTGATGCACAGCCTTAATGCTCTTGCCCTTGGACTTGGAATTTGAAGAAGGCCACTTGTACAGAACAGCACGTTCCATTTCGGCATGACTTTTTTTTTTCTTTTTTTCTTTTTTTGTAATAACACTGAAAGTCCTAGGACTGCTGGGAGAAGCCTCACATCTACAAATCCTTATACCCCCAATTTACTTCATATAATTTAGAAGTTATTATTTTACCACAAATCTTGAAAATTAAAATTACTCACTGGTAGAGCATTTAGAAATCTAGGACCTGATTCCTAATATAGGAATTTACATTTCATTTATATTATATCATTTTCTATACCCTTGGACCATCTTCTCTCCAATAACAGGTTATTTACAGGCCAAAATTCAGGACACACATTTTATTGAAAAGGAAAAAATGACTAAGAGGATTATTCTTGGTAAGGTACCTCTAATGTTATAGTGGCGAAACCCTTTACCTGTAATGACTGAGATGGCATCTGCATTGATTGCAATTTGCAACTATTCCTGCCTTAAAAATAGAACAAGAACAAAGATGGAAACACAGGTTTTAAGCAAGTGCTCTGAGCACCCATCAAAGGCAGATTTTGTTTCTTTGAGGGTACTGGAAGAGGCAGAGGAGATGAATTAAGAACAATTTGGCTCTATCTAAAGTCTAAGATTCTGTCTGTCACACTTCTTGGTTTTCTTCTCTCTCTCTCTCTCTCTCTCTCTCTCTCTCTCTCTCTCTCTCTCTCTCTTACTTTCAATTACCCTTCCTAAAGATATATCTACTGTACATCCTCTAGACAGAGCAATCAACATTGGATTTTTAAAAGCACACGCTATTCAAGGTAGGTCAATAAGTCAACAACAGTAATAACATACAAGTTACATGTAAGTACAGGACGGCGCTGTCAGACCCCAGACTGTTGTCCACCTGCACGGTCACTCGGAAAATGCCCACATTCTGATATACGTGCTTGATCCCGTCTTCCATAGAGCTGAGGTTGACATAGGACACTGCAATGCCATCTCCGAAGTCCACTTGGATGAGTGTCCGCTGCACATCACCCTGTAAGAAAGACCAGTGTTAGATGGAAGAGAGTTGATGCTTAGCTCTTCTTGCCTTGGTGGCTGAGGCTCTCTCACCTTCTTCCTGCAGGTGACAGCATCTCTCTGCTTTATCATCCCTGTAACAATTAAGTACTTTGCTATGAATACTATCTAAGGCAAATGCGCATCAAATATCAATTTTCAAAGCTTCTAATACTAAGTGTTTGATTTACCAATTTCAATGTAATATTCAGTTCATTAGAAGTCTCTGTTAATTATATGATCTGGCATAGTCAAAGAATACTACATAGATCTTCAATAACCTCGAATTGTCTTATTTCCAGTTCCTCAAACATGTTGAATGAAAAATACCTTATCTGAAATCTGATATGACATGAGACTTAGAACTATTTGTGATAATGACCATTAATTCTGTTTTGTTCATATTTTCTCTTGTTGAACATAGATTTTTTTCTCACTGTGTTGCTAGATCAAAATATTTCTGAAGATTGTTAGCGTGGAGTAAAGAGTAGGCAATGATCATCGACTTCATAAATGAACGTGGAGTCTAGAAAAGCTTCGTTTTTTAGTGAAAGTTCACTCACCTAGGAAGCTACAGTTCTGGGATCTAAATCATGGTCTCTGGATTTCCCATTTACTCTTGTATATGAGATTTAGCACTATGGCCAAAGAATGAAGGCTTCACTCAGCCTTGAATCCTAGTCACCACTAACAAGTTATATGACTTCCTATAATTCATTTCTTTTCTCTCGATCTCAGTTACCAAACCTATGAAATGGGCATAAAAACATTCTTCCATCATAACTCAATGGGCTGTCATAAGAGCCATGTGCATCCTAGTTGGTACAATGTTCTGCAAATAAATAACTGTAGAATAAATAGTAAAATGAGACTGTAAAACACATAGAATGGTCATTTAAATATTAGTTTAGATATTCTATCATTCTAAATTTCTCATGTGTAGGCACGAGATGAAATCTGCATTTACGAAATCCTATAAAAAGAAAAGGTCTTGGATGGGTTGGGGAGCAGGGTCGGGGAAGGGTATAGGGGACTTTTGGAATAACATTTGAAATGTAAATGAAGAAAATATCTATTAAAAAATAAAAACAAACAAAAAACAGAAAGAAAGAAAGAAAGAAAGAAAGAAAGAAAGAAAGAAAGAAAGAAAGAAAGAAAGAGCGAGCCTTTGTGATGATGTTTTATACAGTAAAGGAAAAACATTGCTTAGACTCAAGTGGCAAAATCAAGATTTATTTCTTTAACACCTTCTTTTTTTGATGGCTTTCCACATGTTCAGGCAAACAACAAAACAAAACACAAACTAAATTACCCAAAACCTTTGAACTAGAAATGTATTTTCGATTAAGTAAGGTTTATGTGGTATCATATCTTTTGAAAAAGGCCAACTTTAAAATGCTGACATTTAAAGGATTAATACACAGTAAAAGGCAAAGAGTGCAAACATATGAGTGTATGTGACCTACAAATTCAGTCTACGCCTAGAAGCAAGAGTGGCGTGCGCAGTGGCCAGTGTTCAAGGAGGGCGAAGTGGAGCCTTCCGTAACATCACAGAGCGACATCTTTCCCTGAGTGAAAAAAATAAACCCACACTGCTCAAGCTACTACACAAATATCCACAGGCTCACACACTGTAATTACTTGAATTCCCTTATCTAATAAATACAAATGCCAGCTGTCTTGCTAATACATCTGTCTGTCCTGCAGACAGCTCAAGTGGATTGATCAATCTGCTCCTTCTGTTCCTTGTCCGTTTCTACGTCCATGTTTTCTTGGGTTTCATAGTCATTCAGAAGTCAACTACAGGTGCAGGCAAGGGAAAGGAATTGAGATTTTAAAACAAGTGTCTGAGGTAAATATTAGAAGTAGATATTGCTGTTTGTGACTTAAGACAGGGAATGGAGACATCACTGCTGACGGGGATGAGACAGGAATACAGAGTAGGCCTCATTCTTGCAAGTCCACATCATGAAGGTCAACCTTTATAAGGCAACATTGGGGAGACTCAGTCTTCAGGCAACTCCGTTTTAGAGCTGCCTGACACAGCCATGAAGAGTGAGACGGCAGCTGCTGCTACTTGATTCTTCAATCCCTTGGCCTTTCTGTCCAGTATTACTTACTTCATTTGGATCTTCTCACTTACATAAAGCTCCTCCCAAGGGGCAGAGGAGACAGCTCATAGGGAAAGCATGGAAGCATAAGGACCCAAGTTTGGTTCCCTAGCATGCAAAGGCCAGTCATGGCAACATTTAATGTAAACCTTAGCACTAGGGGTTGGGAATCTCAGAGCTTGGTCAATTGGCAATCTGTGGGTCCAATGAGAGATGCAGTGGCAAAACGTAAGGCAGAAGGCAATACAAGAAGATACCTTATGTCTGTGTAGACAAATCATACACACACAAGTCCATATTCACACAGACATACCCACTTATATACACATAAGCACACACACACAAAGACACACACACAAACACAAATAAGTACACATATACCCACACATTCACACACAAACACCTGTTCACAAACAAACATAAACACACAGCCACACTTGAATACACAAATATATACATTCACATACACACACATTTAGACACACAAACACCTTTCACATATAAACATACAAACACATATACATGCACACACTATATATAAACATTCATACAAACATTAATATATATTAATACACAAACATACACATACATCATACACACAAATACACATACAAATGTAGATTCACACACATTCAAACACATAATATACACATACATACACACAAATACACATACACATCCATTCAAACAAACACATATACACACATTCAAATATACACATACACACTTACAAACACACACATACTTACAAACACACACATACATACAAACACACATACACATATATACAAACATACACATTCAAACATGCACAAGTACACAACCACACACATACATACCATACAAACACACACATACACCTCCATTAGCATGTTCTGTTTGTCTTGCTGTCATGATGGCTTTTTCACTTAATAGCATTCTTAAGTCTCTCTTCATGATAATGTTCTCCCTGGGTGTGAAAGACTTCATTCAATGTTCATACTAGTTTATTGGTAATAAGGCAGCATTATACACAGCCAGCACTGAGAACTCTGAAGACAATGGAGTGCCATGTTCCAATACAACAGGAAGTCCCCAGGACCCTGGATGCCATTGCAGGCCTTGTGCCTGAGTTCTCAATGGGGAGATAAAAAGGTCAAGGTTCTACATCACACTGTTAAGGATAACAGATTTGCATCACTGCTGGTACAGCTTTCCCTACTCAGTGGAATAGGCTAGACAAGACTTCAACCTTCAGGAGCTCTTAACATAGTGGCTAACAGCACCATGATCACTGATCACTTTGGGACTAACCCGCTATCATCCTTCCGTTTTCCTAGACTCTAATGTCCACATAACGTAGGAATTTCAATGATAGGCTAAGTTCTAGATAATCCCTTGCCTGAACAAGCTGGCACATTCATTCATTCATCCATTCATTCATTAAATCAATCAAATATAGATATTATAGAGTATCTCGTGTAAGATTCTAAATCGAAAAATGCAGGTCTGGAAACAGCTGCAATGGCATCGCAAATGCGGTTTGAGCTTTTAGGACTTTATGGAACACTTTTGAGACAGATGCACGTTAAGTAAATGCACAAAACTTAAAATACTAATGTAAGGGTAATTACAAGGACAGCTGGCTACCTGGTGTCCAGAGTTTGTGCCATAAGGGGAAATTGAAAGTTACTTTGATTGGGAACTTCTAGGAAAGACCCCCAGAGCAAGAGAGCTGAGACCTGAGTAAAGAGAGCAAGTCAGAGTTGTAAGGAGGTTGAGGTTTTGGAACTCAGGCAATGAGAACATGGGGAAACATGAACCCATGAGAGGAAGGAGACGGTAAAATTGATGAGAGGAGGATGAGGAGAAAGATTATGAGAATATGCTATACGATAGTTAGAAGAAAGAAAAGCCCTTTTGGGTCTTGGGGGCCAAGTTTCTGATTCCCATCTTTCCCCTAAGAACAATGTCAAGGCAGCAAAAATATTTGAAGCAAGAGTGTTGGGGATATGGCACAGTGATCGTTTTCATTCAAAATGATCACCTTGTGTTTCTCATGGAGGATGAACCCGAAAGCATCCTAATACACTGGGACGCCAAAGAGGGACAGTCCAGATTAGAAGATGGTGGATAGAAAAAGCTACCATCAGGGAAGTGCGTGACTCTTAAAACTAACTCTGAGAGTCCCTGGTTTGGGATCAGTTATCTGTAGGTTTTTCCTAAGTATTGCTGATTCTAGTTTTCCCATTAATGAAGATACCCATTTCTCTCCAAGATGCAAGGGGTCCTCAGAGGATGTCCAGTCCTGCTATAGTGCAAGATAATACATAGGTGATGTTGGGGCTATATCAAATGTTGAAGACCTCTTCAGGAGTGTGGGTGCTAAGCATGCTTCTATAACACTGCATAGAACTAAATTCAGTTTTAGCAGACTGCAGCTCAATCCCCAGGTTCTGTGAAGTACATAGAAATAGCAGCTGCTTGGCTGAGTTTTGTGGTTCACACCTGCCTGCAACATCAGCATCTGGAAGCCTGGGGGTCACAGATAACCATGATTTTGAGTTCATCCTGGGTACTTGGTGAGCTTTAGGCCACCCTGGAGTACATAATGAATTGTGCCTAAAAAACTGAAAAGTCAGTACCACCTTTTTGAGGAAAATTAGGTGTTGGACAAGAGTGGAGTAATTTGTGTATCTCCTAAGGGCACCTACAGTTTATTAATTTATTATTAATCAATGATGTCAGATACACTGTCTGTAGATATTTCTTTCTTTTTTTGTTTTGTTTGTTTGTTTTTTCAAGACAGGGTTTCTCTGTGTAGCTCTGGCTATCCTGGAACTCACTCTGTAGACCAGACTGTCCTTGTACTCAGAGATCCACCTACCTCTGCCTCCTAAGTGCTGGGATCAAAGGGGTGCGCCACCACTGCCCGACTGTCTGCAGATATTTATTTTGTGTTCAGTTCAATGTGAATAGTGTGCATTTCTATGTGTTTACATTTTTTTTCTTTTTTTTTTCTTTTTCGAGACAGGGTTTCTCTGTATAGCCCTGGCTGTCCTGGAACTCACTTTGTAGACCAGGCTGGCCTCGAACTCAGAAATCTGCCTGCCTCTGCCTCACCAGTGCTGGGATTAAAGGCGTGCACCACCATGCCCAGCTACGTGATTACATTTTTAAAAATGTGATTCTTTTGAGATTTTTTAAAAATATGATGACTATTGCATCTACATCAGAACCGTGCCCTTCTCCTCTGGTTCTCCCATGTCCTTTTTCCCCCAAACTCCTAACCTCTTCATCTTTAATTTTTTATGTATATGTATGCTGTATGCACATATATATAATATACTGAGTCTATTATCATTGTCTATATGGACATGTATCCATGGTTAGGATTGGACAACCAGTGTTGTGGGCTATCTCCTGGAAGACACCAACCAATTCTCCCTCTCTCAGCAGCCACTGACAAGCTGTAGCCTTTCATCTAGGGGTAGGATCTTGTGGAGTTTCCTTCCTCTATGTTAGCATGTCAACTAGTGTTATTATTAGTGCTGGTCTTGTTCAGGAAACCATAGCATTAAACGATCATACATCGATTATATTTTCTTTTATATCATCTTATGTGGCTGTCAAGACTTCTGGGATAAAGGAAAAGAAGATCTGACTTTTATTAGACACAATGGGTAGAAACTGAGGCATGTAGAAGTTCAATAGCTGCTTAATGCCATCTGGCTAGTTAGAAAATATAAAAAGTTTTAGGGTTATTGGTAGCTTAACTTGTCTGTTCAGCTCAATTCTCTGTTAGACTGAAAGAATGGTGGCATCAAAGATAAAACACCACTTAAGTTTCTTCTTTCAGTCCATTCCCAACTTTGATCATACTTTTCCCTCTGTGAACATACTTATTTAAGCAAAGATGGTTCAGAGTGAAACCAGAATCCACACTTTCTGTCTCTTCTCTGGTGAGGTAGTATAATGGTTAAGGCATAAGGAAGGTAGACGTTACACTAGAAAAGCAGTGTTGCCAATCAGTATCCAGAAAAATCTCCTGTGTAAGTGAGTTACTTCAACTCAACGAGTCAGAAAGCTCTCCCTTCTGAAAGTGTAACTGCACCAAGACCAGCAAACATCTGGGCTCTCCCGTCAATTATTATTTCCCCTTGGTGATCCGTACATATGAGCACAGCCACAGAGCAGATAGAAAAGATAGAGAAAGGCAGAATAGTCACACAGAATCTATAAGGTGATACTCTAAGGGTCTCACTGACTCCTGCAATAGAAAAACAAATTCATCAGGTGGCCTCAATAAGGCCAAGATTAACCTGTGTGCATGGTAGACATGTGAAGTTTTCAGTTCCTGTAACAGGTTCAGAGAAGAATGGAAAAATAACTGCTCCAGTGAGTCAGCCCTGACAGGCCCTGACCTGAAGTGAAACAGTGAGATGCTCCTGAAATCAGCGAGACTCGGGGCAAACACTGTGCTATGGTCTGTGGTAAGAGTCCTGTCCATGCAGAAGCTGGCTGGGGCTTTGCTTCAGACTGCACAACCATGTGCTGCAGTAGGTTTGAGATCCCTAAACAAAAATGCGATGTAGAGGAATAACTTATGAAACTGAATATTGTTCCAATTTAGTGAACATGACACAGGAGTGAGAATATAGAACACCTGATGCCTTTTGCCCTAGAATGAGGCAAACTGCAGAAGCAGCACACCAGCAAGAGAGGAGGAAATGTGAGCAGATGCGGGAAAGTTATGAAATATTGTAATTTAAAAGGGGACAGAGGTCACATGAATATGAGACATTGCAAAATGAATTGGTTATTACTGTACATCTTTAAATATGGAATAGATTATGGAATAAATCATAGTAGATACTATACTGACTGGGGCTAGAATTAACTTTTGCTTTTCAAATCTGTTGTCATTATCGTGCTTGAGACCATAATTTTAGGCACAAAGTAGTGTGAACAAGAACAATCTAATATTTTACCCCTTTCTTCCTATTGCAGAAGATATTTAGGCAAAGCAAAGTCGCCTATGATAACCTGAGAAGCCTAGAACAGTGGGACAGTGGTTCCTTACCTTGAACTGGTAGAGCATGCCACTAACTCACAGTATGAGCAAATGGGAAGAAGGGCACTTCTTCTACGTGAGTGGCGTGGGGCCAAGGCTTGAGGTGATAGTGAGAGTGCTTGGTTAATTGACAGCACCTCCCAAAGTTCAGGTGTTGGAAACAGAATCCCAGTCTAGCACCTAGAGGCATGAATGGGTTGGTGTCGTCCTTCTAAGAGTGGATTAGTTATCATCAAATTGGATTATTCCTATAACGTGATGAACTTGGGCTGTGTGCCTATTGCACGGAGGTATGCTGTTGAGTGTGTCAGTGTTCAGTGGCTCTGAAGCTTGTCATACTTGGTGGGATTCTTTGCCTTTATGTTCAGCCAGAGAATGAAGCATCAAGAAGGCTCTCACCAGATGTGATATACATCTGTATCTTAAACTCCTCCCCTCTCTGGAACTCTATGAAATACACAACTTTTACTTATAAATTGCCTAGCCTAAATCACTGTTACTACAGCACAAGATAGACAAAGACTAACTAAGTCATGCCAAACCCAGTGAATGTGAATCTGATTCTTGAGAGAAGAGAGATACCAGGGGATTCCTGTGTTGTGCTCAGTGTACTTTACGGTAACAACAGGACTGCCTTGTGGGGAGCCCTGATATGTATGTGTCAACACGGAGGTACCTTGGTGAGAGAAATGAGAAAACCCACATTGGATGTCTCCATGTAATCTTTTGGCCCGTCCCACATTAGAGATATTTGCTGCTCTCACTTTTTTTCTCAGCTCAATTTTCAGTTTCTTGGGCTTGGTGTTCAATTGGTGCTGCCATGGCTGAAATCTCAAGATTATCTTCCACATTAACAGAGGGTGTCCCCATCAGTCTCATGAGCATCATGCCCTATGGACATTCCTTCAAAGCAGAGCTCTGGACCCCTCAGAAATGACATCAAATGCCAATATAATGACTAAATATTGTCTATTTCTTTCTACTGCATGGTCTGAGAAAGTCTTCAAAAGCACAGATTATCTTTCCAAATACACAGATTTCCTGTGCCTCTCCATAAGCAAGGCAACAATGATCTCTATGGTTTGACCCAAAGGGGGAACAGCTATCACAGCATAAAGGGCATCATAGTTTATTATGTCACCCGGAAAATCACGTATGTGTATGCTAGGGTGCCAGAGAAATCAGACAAGGATCACGAAATCATATTCCATCCTGTGAGGATAGAATGCAGACAGCTGGCTTTCCATGGTCTCCTCAGACGTGTGGAGTCTGATTTTGGAAATCGGCTCAAGTAAACATGCAAATGCTTCTAGATCTAATGTCTAGATGAAGAATTTCTAATATGACCTTCACACGATGGTTTAATCCTGTGAATGGTCTAAAACACCGAATCTTTTTTTGAAGAACTCATTCATCGTAATTTACTTTTTATGTCTTCTGTACTTTGGTCCAGGCTTACAATAGATCAGAACACAGAGAGCAGGGAGAACAGACGGAGCTGGTGTGAGCAGACATATGCCTATAAGTTGAGGCTTCTCTGTGCAGATACTTTAAGCAATTAAGGACTTTTGCTGTGTTATTGCCACTGCATGGTGGCTCTAGGATTTACCTCCACAGGCTTAGGAAGAAAAACCATGGGACGACTAAAAGGCATAAATCTTATAAATGCTTTTGAATGACATTTTAAAATCGCTCATAAAGCAAAACACTCAGCTACATAATAAAAACAAAATTACATTTTTTTAAAAATTAGTGGTAGGATGATTCCTTTAGGAATAAACCTGGGCAACCAGCTTTTCCTAGTAGTAAGATATATACTGGAAACACATCAGCTTCATTAAAGGCAAAATGAAGAAAGGAGGAAGAGGCACAGTACAGCCGCTGGGGGTATATAGAAATGCGTATAAAGATGAAAATTTAAACTAAAATTTCACATAATTTTACTACCAACAAATTATGTTTTAATATAATTTGATGTTGGTGAATAATGTTTTCACAAGAGAGAACTCACATGGATGTGTGTGTGTGTGTGTGTGTTTGTGTGTGGGTGTGTGGGTGCACTCGTGCACCCTCATGCACACATTATCACAGAGCATTAGGACCCTGCTGTTTTCTCAGTTTGTTGCTAAGGTTTCAAACTAGCTTTCAAAGTTTTGTACGTACCATCACTAGACAGATCTAATCAAGTTATACATACTCTAAACAAGATGTGGGGCATGCTCCTTGGGAAGCTGAAAAATTCCTTTTTGAAATTGGTAGGCTTCAGTGTAATAGAAGTGAGGTTATGGAGGTCTGCAGAGGTCCAACACTGATAGGTAGGTGTTCTAAAAATCTCTGCATGCAGCATTCTGTTAGGTAAGCTGGGTAGATATCCTTTGAAATATACTGCACATTAGAAATCCTGTTTGTGCCTTCCAACAAGAGAGGATCCTATTGCCTTGCCAAGAGAATGACTCTCTTGTAAAGAAGGAGGTCCTATTTAAATGAACATGCAGCTTGGGAAGAGATACCCATTGCGCAGTGAGGGAAGATCTTTCCATGGGATCTTTTCATGCAGTCAGATGTGTGAATCATTTCTACTGATAAGTGAGGTGTCATGTCACAGCTAGATCACCCTCACACCACACATAGGACACATGGCTCTCAACATTTTCCCCATGTAAATTCAATATAGATAGGAAAATATTCCCCCATTCTCATTTCTACGTCAAGTAAGCCAGGATTGCTGTTATACATGAAACTTGTAATCTTAGAGATACATAGATAGCCAACATCGCTTCAGGATTCTGGAGGAGCACCAACTTCTAGGTAAAGATGAAAGACACATGCAAACATTGCTTTCACATGGGAGGTGTTGGTTTCACATCTGGAGTGGTCAGGTTTGGGATTGATCACCTGGGGCAGGGAGTGACAGATGGA
Organism: Mus caroli; assembly: GCF_978045245.1. Lineage (NCBI taxonomy): Eukaryota > Metazoa > Chordata > Mammalia > Rodentia > Muridae > Mus > Mus caroli. Next base: position 11,110,211 of record NW_028227275.1, on the reverse strand, counting down.
AAACTGTCCAGGAGAAAGACTTGCCTTCCAATGAGGATTATACGGTGTAGTGAAGCTTCCAATCCAGAAGTGGTTGCCTTCCTCAAAGGTGCAGTGAGGTGCTGATATGGTGGGTCCTCAAACAAAGAGCGTAGGGCCCTCAAAATCCAAACTGAAGACCACAGCTTGGGAGCAGACTCTGGAATGCTCACTACAGTGGAACTCTCGCTAACAAACTAAGTTTCTCTCTTTGAGTCTCACGAGAGACTATATTGGCTGTCTCTGGGTAGTAAATATGGATATTCTCATGTATGTGGTTCATTTCTGAGGAGAGAGAGTAGTGAGAACCAAGGAAAAGCTGCTAAACAATGCAACTTGAGCTAGAGACACTAGGCCAAGCCCTGAAACCAACTCACATTGCCTCTCATTCCTTTCTCTCCTTTTAACCTCAGGCAAGAACAGGCAAGAAATGAAATGGCTCAGTTGATTCTTAGAGGCAGTGAGAATAAAGCCGAGAGGAACAAGCAATAAGACAAGAGAAAAGTCTCAAGCCTCATGGCTCATTGACATCAGTCCCCGATTCCTTGTGGAGGAGGAGAAAATAGCAGGCTCCTAGGAATGAACAGAGAGAGCAGCAGCTTTGACTTCCCATCCCAGGTTAACATATCTGTTGTCTCTCTGCTGCTTCTCAACTGCTTCTTGTGTCTATAAATGGGCTTTCCCATAAAGGAAACATCATGTCAAATTCTGTTCCTTGTTCAAACAAAGAAGAGTCTCTTGGGAAATTTTATCCAAAGTGTCTTTTTCTGTCATCTGAGGGCAGGAAGCGCCCTGCAATATGTGGTTTGTGTTATTATATCTGGGGAACATTTATGAGCCTGTAACTCTGAAAGCAGCCAACATTATAGCTGGGAGGAATCTATACAATGACAACACAGTCCATGGCTCGTGGTTTAGAGTTAAATCTCATGGAACCTATAACAAAGAACGTTGCTTATTGAGTTCTAGCCTTGGTATATAAAATGAAGTATTGAAACAATGGGATACAGATCAAACTTTTAATTTTAGTTAGTCCCTTGCCTAAGACTTACTTTTAAAGCCTTAAGATATGCAGAGACTTGTCTTTCCTTATTCTTACAGCTGTGTTAAACAGATTTAATTAACTCCTGTGGCACATAGACACCACTTCTGGCCAGCAGCACTCTCAAATAAATGCCTTCTAAATTAGTGCTGTTTGAGTTCCTAAGACTGAGTAGGCCCTTCCTGGTCACCACGTGCCTGCCAGTGCTTGCACCGGATTTCTCTGCAGAGCTGAGTGGTGGTGGTGAAAGTCTTTGGGCTCATTAGATGTTCATTAGTGGTCCAGGGGACATCCATCTTGAATGAGGCTGCAAAACAGACATGCCACCTCTCCTTGCATGCTTAGATTTCAGTGCAAAATACCTTTGACTGGCTTCCTTAAGATATTCAGACGTAGCTGGAATTGTTTTAGAGACTGTCTTAGAGCAAGCTCATGAATTCTTTCATTTTCCTCTTGGGTTGGTTTCTAGAACATCTCCTTTGTTAGTAATGAAACAATAGCACGTTAGTTCCACTTATTAATGACAATAATGATTATTAATGAAATCTTGTCTAGTGTGTATGCACACATGCGCTTGTGTGAACTATTTTTAACTCTGCCATAGTAAGCGACATGTGAAACTACCCTCATCTCTCCACCGTGTTCTTCTTAACAAGCCTTCTTTTTTATATGTGCGATAACTTTAAAGGCATCAGGGATGCCAGTGATATTTCTCATTAACCATAACAAAGTTATAGTTATGAAATTGATTATCACCAGCTAGGGACTCTTTACTTGAAAGATTATGTTGATAAGTTGTTTGTTTCCTGGGTTTTGAGGATGGGTCCATTTGTATGAAAGGTTTCCATTCTTATACCAGACTTACCAACCTTGTGCCTTGGGTATACACGGTAATACACAGGATTATAAACCAGCATGAGCCTGGCCTGCCTTTGGGTTCCATCTGTCAGTAAGAAACTCTTTGCTCTGTTTTCTTTGGAGTTTGCAGTGATACTCATGTTGGAATGAGGACATGCACTGGTTCGGGATAAAAGAAGGGATCTTGCTTTCAGATGAAGGCTCTCAGATGCGTGGGATACGACTTAAGTTTAAGAGGTTTTTCCTTTCAAGTTTGGACTTTATCTCTACTCTCCTAGGGCAAGCGATCCAAATCCACACATGCTTATTGGATTTTTTTTTCTCCTATTGATGTATTAGGTATTTGGAGCACAGACACCGAAGGTACATCTTATGGCCACATGAGTTCTACTTCAGTGATATCCATGGCTTACCGAGAGATTTCAAATGTTATTACCCTATCATGCAGCAGATTAGATTGATTTATGTGGGTTTTTTTCTAGTACTTTCTACTTTCTATGATTGTACTGCTGTCTTACAGAGCACCAAGTTAACTCAAAGCACATATTCACACACTAAGTTCTATAATACATGGAAAGTACATGATTAAAAAAAACAACACTTAGCGAAATACTTATTGAAAACAAATTAAATGCATATGCAACTCTCTAGGAAGACACTCAATTCCTTGGGTTCCGTGGATCCCTTGATATGTACAGAAAATGGAGATTGCACGAAGGGAGCTCATATATAAGTTGCTAAGAAAAGGAAGATTATGTGAAATTTCAGCCCTACCTAGCGCCATACAGGAAAAACAAGATAGGCAAAGAATGAATGAACATGTGGCAAGAGTACAAGCTTCGGGTTACAAAAGATAACGTTGATACAAACATGAAGAGGCAAATCCTTCCCTTGCTTTTGCATTACCCATAGCCTTGGTGCTGTATCTGAACCCAGCAGGGACATCAGGGTCTCTCCATGACCTGGAAGTTATAGTGCTTTCCTAACATCGGAGGTATCACATAAGTATCTCTCTTGGTGCAAAATGTGGTACCAGGGGTGGGGCAAGAGGCAGGAACCATTTTCAGAGTAGCTGGTGTATTAGATTCAAGAAAGAAATGGAATTCAGGAAGTGCTGAGAGGACAAAGAGATCCATGGTTATTTTCCCTTATAGCCGCGTGCGCGCGCGCGCGCGTGTGTGTGTGTGTGTGTGTGTGTGTGTGTGTGTGTGTGTGTGTGTAATACATTAAAGGTGTGTGCCACCATGCCTGGAAATTCTTAGATTGTTTTTAAAATTAAGTGATAGCTTAATATTGACTAATGTTTTGTACACTGTACATAAACATTAACTTCTTGGGTATTGCTTTCATATCTTGTTTAGCATTACACTTTAGAATAAAGTATACAGTAATAAAGGGTAAGTTGGACAAAGTGAGGAAATCCAAGAGAAGAAATGATTGCTGTGTTTGTAGGAACATCTTCAATAAGCTATGAATGTTTTTGAGAAAATGCAGAAGGGAATTTTTGATAGGTTTGTGGGGTTCATAAGTAAGAACACAGGGTCAGCCATAGGCCAGTCTGTTTCTGCATAAAAGCTCAGCTCTTCTTCTGTATCCCAATCACCACTGCTACCCATCACCAGACAATGCTTAGAAACTCAAAACAGGCTTGGAAAATACAAGAGGTTTTAGCATCCAAATTAGTTCTTTGTACTTCATGGAAGCAGTGAAACTTCCCAATACAACAAAGCTTGAAACTTACTATTGCTTGACTATGTAGTAGACACATGAGCTCAGGTAAGCAGCTATTCCTTTCTGGGCCACTGATGACAATCCGCCTAGCTGTGTGAGGCTGACATGGGAACATCTTGAGATACTCTATGAAAAAACTCTTACAAACCAGAAGAGATAGTGCTTACTATGCTTCTGACATCTGGGTTGTTATCTCTGTACAGATGTTAGTGCCCGCTGGTTTTTCATTCATTCTTCATTGTTCACCACACAAACCATCCATGCAGACACAAAGTCAACAGACAAGTTAAAAAAAAAAAAAGAAAAGCAGAGGCTGTCACTAATTAAGGCAGAATCCTATCATCACAGGTGGGGTCTCCAGGCTCTGCTGATGTGAAAGAAGTCCTCACTGTGTCTTCTGTCCCAAAAGACAAGATGTGAAGGAGCTGTGTCTGACAGCAGAAGGCAGCAGATTTCATCTCTGCTGCTATTGCTCTGGGCACTCAGCCGGAATGAACTCATTTGACATTGTTTTCCCATCTTGACCCCGCAGGGCAGGAATTCACACATCTCAGACACAGATTTTCCAATGTTTCTACATCTGCAGCCCAGTACAAGATGCATGGTGCTCTAGTTACAGAGGGGTGGGGGGAGGTGCGGCAGCTGAAAGCCTAGCTCCTATATTGAACTATGTTCTCTATCACAGTGTAAAACTCAGAACGGACCCAGAAAGAAAGTTCTACCACCTGAGCTTGATTGTGTTATGCTCTCATAAATTGAATACAGTCTAATTCTATGCTAGCTTAAACACCTAATATTTCAGGAGGCTGTGTTTCTGATATTATGACTAATTTTCCTGCTTCTGAAGAATGCACATTTAACATGTAGATAATTTTTGGTTAGAGTATTGGTATGGAAGATGAATAATCAAACACTCCAGATAGGTTTTATATTTTTAACAACCCCAAGTATAACTGTTGTATTTTATAGGAACTTCTTGCATTTTGAAGTATAAAAGTATTTTGAAGAATAATGTTTTTAAATATGCAAATCACTAAATATGCAAATTAATTGTATAAAATTGGCATATCTACTACATCGGTATATTCAGTACTACCTAGATCAAGTAATTGAAAATCATCCATATTGCCAAAATCCTCTCTGAGGTACTTACTGCCCAATATGTCCCCAAAGTGGCAATGCCAATTGACCTGCCTTCACACAGAGATGATTGGTTACTTGACATCCTGCACAGTGCTTTGCTAGCATTCGTTTAACATACACATGTCTGATAAGATGCTGTAACTTTTAACACAGTTATTAATTATTGTTTTAAGTTGCTTTTCATTAATGGGCTTTGATTCCAAGACTTTTTAAATGTTTTATTTATTTTTACTCTTCTAGGTATGAGTGTTTTCCATGCATTTATATATGGGTACCACATGTATGTATGGTGCCTGCAGAGGTAAGAAGATGGTAACAGATCCTCTGGAACTGGAGTTATAGGTGTATTTGAGCTACCATGTGGGTGATGGGAAGGGAGTTTGATTCCTCAGCAAGAGCATCATGTGCTCTTGACTATTGAGACATCTCTCCAGCCCCTGATAATGGCAATTCTTCTAAGAGATTGCCTGCTGGATTACCATCTTTGGAAACTTCCTAAATTAGCATGTTTGCATTTTAATTGAACTGTCAATGTTTTTCTGATTGACTTGTAGTATTCACTTATATCTTTCTAGCTATAAGGCTTTTATTGCAATTAGGTGTTAATGTATATGCACTGGGGAATTTGTACTTTCTAAATAAGGTTATGAAGTATAGAATTCTTAACTGGAATGGAATCTAACAGAATTATATTTCCCAGTGCACTTAGTGAATTTTCCTTGCTCTTTTAAAAACCTTGACTGGACTCACGTTTGGGAAGGTACTTTTCTTGGTATTTTACAGCAGTTAGTTATATATTTTAAAATCATATTGATAATGTAACTAGAATTATTTTGTATATTACATATTTCTATACAGCTACAAGATACCTACACAATTTATTGCATATATTATAATTTAACCTATTGAAATTACACACACACACACACACACACACGCACGCACACACTTATACACATACAAACACATGTGCTTGTGTCTTATCTATTTCCTTCTTTAGTTGGTTTGTGTATGGAGATCTAAATAATAAATCTTTCTATCCATAACACTCAAATTTTAATTTTTTAATTTATTATTTAATGGTATATGTGTTTGTTTGTTTGTTTGGTTGGTTGGTTGGTTTGTTTTGTTTTTCAAGACAGAGTTTCTCTGTATAGCCCTGGCTGTCCTGGAACTCACTTTGTAGACTAGGCTGGCCTTGAACTCAGAAATCCACCTGCCTTTTTAATGTTTTGTGTATACACATATACTACTGGTCAAAAAATAACTTGTCCAAGTTGGTTTTCTTGGCCTACCATGTGAGTCTCAGGAATTAAACAATTTGTCATCAGATTTGGTAGCAAGTACATGATTAGCCAAACAATCCATCTGCTCTAAGTCATCCATCTTTATAAATCATCTTCCAGATTATTTATACCATTCTTTGTGGTTTGGACAAAAAAAAGTCATGCATTTTATAACAGCAGCCTAAATATTAACACAAAGTACATTGAAAACTTTTATTAGGATTGCCTGGCCTTGAGGTCAAAGTATACACCCTTGCCATCGTTTCAGAATATTGCATCTGCAGCCATGGCCCTGATATATATCTTGGTTCATCAGGGTTATCTAAAAACTTCTTTTCAAATGTGTGGCAGTTTCCTGGGTAGAACTATAGAAAATAGACTGTTAAATTTGTTTTAAAATATTTGGTGAATTTTGGTGCCACTATAAATTACCTATAAGATTAGATTTGGGATTCTTCTCCATCATTATCTCTTTTCTTTACGACCTAATGTGGTTTTCTTATTCTGAACAACTCAATGCTTTCAGCCTTGTCCTGTGACGAGGGATCTAAAATTTGACTCACCATATATTACAGTGAGGCATCTGAACTACAAAATCCTGGGCAAATTCCAGCCTTTCTAGCCATTCTCCTTTATCCCTCCCCCTCCTCTCTCCTTAACTTCACTTTTCTCTCCTCCCTCTGTCCCTCTCTCCATCTCATTCTCTCTGTGCATTTGGTTTGCGGCAACCTAATACATCAGAGCCCAAAGCAGAAGACCTCAGATAGGTTCCATGGACGGGAATGAGACTACTCAGCCTACATTTACTTGAGATTTTATAATTTCAATAAAGAATTCTTAAGAATCTTAGTTCATTGAAAACCGAGTCTGATGTAAGGTACTGACTTAGAAAGATTTAGAATTAAAATACTTATGATTGTGTTACACACACACACACACACACTCCTAAATATATGAATAGAATCTGTTCAATCTATATGTTACTTGTATGTACAGTTAAAGAAACAGAATTCATGGGAATAATTTGAATGGGAATAAGGGAAGAATAGATGAATAGGTTGGAGGGAGGAAAGAAAGGGGAAGTGATGCCATTATAAACTCCAAAATAATCAGACTAATAAACATGGTTTTGAGTAAGCAGTGGGGTACTTTGTGGTTTCCTTTTCCCTTCTGACCTTCTCGACCCACTTTTCTGCCAGGACCATCTAAGAGAGAGGCTAAAAACTAGCAGGTGATCTTCCTGAGATGGTTCTGTCATAGACTCTCAACCCACGTCAGATTGGCTTCTCTAGACAAGGCCAAGAAGATGAAATCTGAGGAAATATTCCTGTGAATAATATGTTTTGCTGTTTCCCTGCATAATAATAAATAGGAGTTTTCATAATTGCACTAAAAAGAGAAATAGACAATTTTGTGCTCAAAGAAAAACATTTAGGTCCTGAAAAAACAGATATTAGGTTCAGACTCCATCACAGAGAACCTGACCTAAGGTTGAAATTGAGTTAATTAACAAGCTAGCACCTAACACCAGTTTCCAGGTTACTCCCTAAACAAGACCAATTTCCAGGTCACTCTCTCACACACAAGTCTACCCCTAGCTCTTAACTTCTTAACCACCAATATGGAGGAAAGCAGAAATTAAGTTTACTGTTTGGTTCCCAGCACCAGTCATTTATGTTAAAGACAACAAAATTCTATGCCACCTCCCCTCCAAATCAGATTTGTGCCAGTCTAGAAACCCGGCCACTTATCATTTCCTATCAAAACTTGTCCAGCCAAGAGCTCAGGGCTACCTCACCAACCTGTCCTGCTGCCTCAGGGTACCAGGGTCAGTGGTGAGTAAGCCCAAGCTCAAGGTCAAACAAAGACCCTAGTGCGATTGCATCAGAGTAGGCTCCTGGTTGGTCTTTTGGGGCTCTTGAATGGCACACAACACTCCCAGGATAAAGTCAATGGTGTGTACTATGATAAGACAAAGCCATGTAAAACTTCTTGCCTTGAACATTTAATGAGTATACTATAGTGAAACAGAGCTTTGGACTTAATATCAACATATTTTATAACTCCTGTTCTATCTAACATTTTATCTCTGAGGTAATTTTCTCAAGAACTTTTTGTGTAAAAAAGTATAAAAAGACCTGAGCAAAGAAATAAAGTTGTTGGTTGTTGGTTGAATGATTTGGCTTGGGGAGCTTTGCCACATCCATCCATCCAAATATAAATATATATATATTTATATTTATATATATATATATATACACATATATTACATATACATATTACGTGTGTGTGTGTGTGTGTGTATTTGTGCATAGGTACATGTGTATATCTGTAAGGATGCATGAATACTGTGGAGTTGATTGTGATAGGTGGTCAGACCCGGCCAGAGTGTAGGTGCATGAATGTTTGAATGTATATGTGTCGGTGCATAGTTGCCTGCATAAAGCATCTTAATTTTTTCCTTTCCTTCCCCTGTGGTTCATGAAGAGTTAACCAGCTTAGCCAACAGAGAGGCTTCTTGCTGATTCACCAGAGAAAGCAGCACCAGCTATAAATCCTCTTACTTAACCCCTCCTGCTTTAGTTTGTGTGCTAAACTCCAGAGAAGGCAGTTTATGGCTTCAGTGGAACTCAGGCAGGTCAGCTATCGCTGCAAAGTAAGTTAGACTTAAGACAGTTAACATTTTATTATAGAAAATGCAATCTCTCACAAGACCAAGTCTTGTTCCTGCCAACTCTCTTCCCCCTCCCCTTACCCCAAGAGACAAGCCAGAAAGACTACATTTCTACCCTTTCAACCCCCTAACACTAGATAGGAGGAGAAAATATAGAGGGGGGAAAAGGACAACATTATGGTTAGACTACTTCCTCTAACTAAGGGCATTGAGTTCCTTGGACAAGTTTGATCTTCGCCATCAGTATATTTAATACTTTCTTCTTGTTTCTTCTTTGTGTGTGAGTACTTAAACTACAACCAACAACAAGTCACAGCAGCCAACCAACAACCAGCAACCCACACCACCTCACCGGGCCCTAGTATTTATATACCCCTCAGAAAAGCCGGCAGAATCCCAAAGAGCACAAAATTATAGAAACTATCTACAGTTGGCAAAATCATGCTCCTGGCACATGATGAGGCAAATCATAGTCAGTGGCTAGGGCAGCTCCATATGTTCTCTGGGGTTAAAACAGAAGCATCCATCATCTTGTAATAGTTCTGTTTTTCAAGGAAACCAAACCTCCAAACGTGTCACTGCATGGTCCAAACTCCTTCATCTTTCCCTCCAGTCAGCAGCCTCTGAATTCTCCTTCCCAAGTCTTCCTACTTGCCTTGCTTTTGTTTGCTTGCTTAACTAGCAACACTGTGGGCAATTGTAATTTCTTATAAATGAGGATTAGTACCACAGCTAATGAATGAGCATGTGCATATGTGGCAATGTATGTATCAGACAATTGCTGTATAGGAAAGATCCAGGGTCACTACCTATCAGAAGAGATAGCTGGAAGTTAACCTTGTATACTTTAATGCTGATTTCAGTAGTCCTTTTGAGAATCCTATTATCTTCCTCAAGGTGAATAGAATACTGGCTGTATTCCAGGAATATGGCTGAAGACATGATTATGGCCTGCTTGAATGGCTGAGGTAATTTATTTAATGTGATTATTCTTTGAAATCATCTAGTTCCAACATGACAAGTTTGGCTTTGTAGAGTCCTAAGTACACAGAATATATTTTTTTCTTTTATTCTCCACCTACATAGTTAGAAATTCCAGACAAACATAATTTGTCAAAGAGTAATCAGAGCTCGTGATGAAGTCTTCAGAGTGTTACCAAGATACAAAGTCCCAACTGTCAAAGATGTTATAGTAACTTATAACTTAGTGCTGTATTTGATCAGTATATTTAACCAGCCCGTTGCCTTGGGAAAGAAAAGCCACGGTATTAGGCTGAGAGAGGCCAAAGCCCATCCCCCTTTGACTTGCTTGAATCTTTGTCTGTGTTAAATTACATTGGAGGGGGGGCATTCACACATTTTGAGATTATGTTCTCCTAACAATGCCAATAAAACAGAGTTAAATCCAAACAGAGCCACTAACGGAAAGGAATGAGAACCAACTTTCAGTAAACCAAACATGCCAGGGAAAGGGGAGAGGATACAGCCGAGAAGAAGCTGAAAAGCACAAGAGAAAAACAAAACCCCTTGCGGCTCAAACCTGAGGATGTGAACAAGGCTATGTAAACAAAACCACGATCCACTGGGAAGATCACTTGCCCTGCATTCAGAGGTTGGACAGGAGCCAGCCTTACCTCTTCCAGCTGCACCATGAGAGTGACATTGTGGCCCTGCTCTGCTGTCAGTTTTCCATCTGCAGTGACAATCCGCAGCCCACGAGGGGCCTTCCCTGGACACTTCTGTGGTTTGGCGGTATACTGCTCTCTCACTCCATCGGTACAATTATTGGAGACCACCTTCCTATACCTAAAGGCAGACAATCACGAGTTAGACATCAGCTGATGCAATGGATATTCCTGCTGAAGGTTTTTTTTCTTTCAATTTTTTTAATTAGGTATTTTCTTCATTTACATTTCCAATGCTATCCCAAAAGTCCCCCAAGCCCTCCCCCCCCACTCTCCCTCCCCCCCCCCCCCCCACTTCTTGGCCCTGGCGTTCTCCTGTACTTAGGCATATAAAGTTTGCAAGACCAATGGGCCTCTCTTTCCACTGATGGCCGATTAGGCCATCTTCTGATACATATGCAGCTAGAGACATGAGCTCCGGGGGGGGGGGGTGTACTGGTTAGTTCATATTGTTTCACCTATAGGGTTGCAGATCCCTTTAGCTCCTTGAGTACTTTCTCTAGCTCCTCCATTGGGGGCCCTGTGATCCATCCAATAACTGACAGTGAGCATCCACTTCTGTGTTTGCTAGGCCCAAGAATAGCCTCACAAGAGACAGCTATATCAGGGTCCTTTCAGCAAAATCTTGCTAGTGTATGCAATGGTGTCAGCGTTTGGAGGCTGATTATGGGATGGAACCCCGGGTATGGCAGTCTCTAGATGGTCCATCCTTTTATCTCAGCTCCAAACTTTGTCTCTGTAACTCCTTCCATGAAGTTTTAAACGAGACCACAACCTAGCAAGAAGATTGATAACCTCTGTTCTGCCTGCCTTTCATGTTGCTAGCAGTACTTTGAGATGATTCATATAAAGTGCCTTTTATTGTGTGAAGGTAGAATGCCCCCCATAGGGTCATTTGTTCTCCACTAGTAGCCCTGCTTTGGGCAGTGGTGGAACTTTTTTGTAGCAGGGCTAGCTGGCAAACTTTCTCTCAGGGTGATCCTCAAAGATGATGTAGCCCTTTGGTTCTTGATAAAGAAAGATGTGAAGCAGCTGGAATGTATCTCTCAAACTGTAAGATAAAGCAATGTTCTCTTATCTTAAGTTGTTCGTGTTATATACTTTGCTACAGAAACAAAGAGAGTATTAGACACAGCACCCAACATCAGGAAAAACAGGCCAAAAAATACTATCTGTAAGCAGCAGTTTCATGGACGTTTTAAAAGTTGATTTTTATTTTATGTGTCGGTATGTGCAGTACTGTCATGTAAGTGGCTGTGGAGGTCAGAAGAGGGCTTTGAATCTTCTGGAACTGGGGTCACTGTTGGTTATAAGCCACCTGATGTGGGTGCTGGGAACCAAACCAGAGCCATTCATTCTTAAGAGCAGCAAATGCTCTTAGCCACTGAGCCATCCCTCTAGCCTGCCTCAAACTTCTTTTATCATTTACTCAGCAGGTGAATCATTTCTTCATTGTGTGCTGTGAGACAGGCACAGAGGTGAAAGCCACATGGTCTCAGTAACACTACATTAATAATCCCTTGAATATTCATGAATAGATAATTTAGATGATAACACCAAGGACATACAATTATGGATTAGAAAAAAATCACCACGATTGTCCTCCCTTGCCCCTGTCTAGTACACAGATTGTGGGTCACTCAGTGGGACCTCTGTGGTTGCAGATAGTAATCTGGAGCTAGCATACCTTTTCCTAGAAATGAAGACTATCTTATAAATTACGCATGATAAGCTGCTAAAATTAAAAAAAAAACTAATGGTAATGTAAACAACCTATTATAAAGACTATCATAAAATTCACGTGAGCAAGCTTCTCTCTCAAAATACTGCACTCACACATTTGATGATGTTAGAGAATGTGATGTCAATAGGATTAGAGGAAGCCATGCAGTGGTTCAGGTGTGGAGAGGCATGCATTGGTACACAGAGTCAGGCAAGAGCTCATTTAGCATGCTACACAATTTATGCCATATGAACCAGTTATCCCTGGGATGTTCTATAGACTGTGGTGGAACAGAGATATCAGAAACTGTGGCATGAAAAGCTATGAATAAGAGAGAATAATGATAAACATACATGTAATAAGACAATTCAGAGGAAGCATAGATTATTATGAGCATTTTCAAGTTAGAAGCAATTATACCCAGCTTCCCACCATGATCAGGGGTTAGACAGCAAATTTTATGACTGGCATAGACAATATATAAAAGAATTATGTAATTAAAAGAATTAGCAAATTGAGATTGGCATAGACAACATGTAAAAAAAAATAGACAGATATAATCCCATGTTAAAATCTGTTCATTATATTACTGATAGTGAACTGGAGTTGGCCTACAGGCACTTTTCTATATGCATTTCTCTGTGGTGTGCCCCCAGATTAGCTATGTACAACTAGGACTGAGAAGCAAATGAGATGTTTAACTGCAGTCAGGACATAGTGTATGAAAGAATAAAGCTTAAAAGCAAGAATATCATACAGTGTGGATTCGAATTAAGTTAATCATTAATACTTAATTCACCTGTAGTGTATGTACAGGATTAAATGAATTAATTTACAAAGATTAAATTGGTAAGTGCCAGTGAGCTGTTACCAACAATTTTATTTAAGAATATGACAACCTGTACAGCATCCCACCAGCCTTGGGATATGTTGAAAGTCTCTAATCCACCAGACAACACGCTCAACAAGCTTTCAGCCTCCTTTCTGCCTCTCTGAACTCTTTCTCCCAAGCCAGATCATTTGGCTCCAGCCACATCTCTACTGCTAATCCCTTAGAGAGTATCCATTTGTTCCTTCATGTTCCACCTGCTGCCTAGAGCTTATCCACCCTTTTCTGCAAAGCTTATCTCTTGCTCTCTCTCTGAAACAATTTCTCGACTAGAATGGGAAAATAGAAAAAAGATCACATTTACAGAATGATTCCTGTACTCTTGTTAAGGTGCAGACGCTCTGCAAGGCTTCCTTCATTTACTGTCAACATGTCCTTAGTGAGGAAGGCACTGTTATCATTTCCAAAATGTAGACCGAGATGTAGGGGTTTAACTAGTTAACTAATATTCTCAATGTCACACAGCCAGGGTCCTGGATCATTGGTCACATGAACATACACTCTCTGTTCTACTGTATTTCAGTGTCTCTTTAAATGGAGTGAGATTGATCTTCTGACTTCTTAAATCTTAAGGGTTTACATGCCTTGCATGATATTCTTCTTATCTGTGACTTTGTAATGTAAGCTCCTCCACAGTCCCCTTGTGTCCCAGGTAGACACAAGGCTAGGCACCAGGGGGTTCATTCTGGCATGACTGTATCAGTTTAAATGTTGAAATGTCTACAGAGTTTATCACCAGTGGCTCAAACAACTTGTCCACCAATAAAGATGTGCCGATTCTATTCTCACGGTGGTTTCCTCTCTTAATAGTCATAAAGCTAAGGGCTTAACATCTGGACCATCAGGGGATCTCCAAACCCTTGCATCAGCACTAAGATCACTATCCATTGGTGTGCCTCATTGTCATGTCTGAGGATTTTGAAAGCCAGTCCATTTTAGGTGCTTAGAAGAATAGGCTGGCTTCAGAGAGCGAAGGGAGAAGGGAGGGAGGACATGTGAGAAAAATGAGGGGTGTGGGAGGAGAGGGAGGGAGGGAAGGAGTGAGGGAGGGAGGGAGGGAGAGAGAGAGAGAGAGAGAGACTTGAGTGTAGGCATTGGAAAACGGTACCATTCTCTTATCAGCAAAGATAGGAAGAGACTGATGGGCAAAACCTTCTGTGATAATTATGCATCCTGGTGAGTTTAACCACATCAAAGCTGCCTGCATGTTTCAGCAACAAAGCTCAGTATACATGGGAGGTGGTCAGGGTTTTTAATCACGTAGCATCCAAGCACACCTGGCCTTGGCAAGCAGCTACAGAAGCTTGGGCACTCCATCACCACTGGCATCATCAGACAAAGCCCTCCTTTTGTTTGCGGAGGTTCTAACCAATCACCACTCCTGGCTTTCCCTAATCCTGCAGCCACAGGACTCTGCTTAAATCCAAAGCACGAATCCATCCCCTTGGGAATCTGCCACAGAGAAGCCTGTTGGCGATTTTTTTTTAAAAAAACACTCATTAAAATCCATTCTGAAACCATTTTATTTCTTGGATGAAAATGGCATCGCATTAGCCCTACCAGACCTGTCCCTGAAATTTAGAAGAAAATTGTGCAGAAATACAGAGTTAATTTACTCAAGTAAGCACACACCTGCTTTTTGCATCCCAGAATGCTTCTATTTTCATCTCAGCAGCTGTCCCTGGGTCTGAGTTACATAAATGAATAATGCATTTAATATGTTATTAAATGGAGCTGCTACCTCCATAATAACAAGGCAACTTATGATTATGTTGGACCCAAGGTCTGGATATTACAGGGATGCATTTGGTTGGTAAAGCATTCTTCAATCTGCCATGAAGAAAAGTGCTTTGTAATGACAAGGGAGTCTTTTCACAATTACTGCAAAGGAAACATTCTGTAAATGTGCCTTTGATATTGCCTGTGGCTCATCAGTAGACAGGGTCTTATTACTCCAGCAGCCTGGGTTCAGTATTCTCTTCTGTCGCGTTTTGAGGCCCCCCTAACCTTCTCCTTTTTTACCCATACTTTCTTTGATTTTGCTTTCTTTGCTGCCTGGCAATCTTAAAAAAAAATGAAACCCATATATTTTCTTTGTGAAACTAAAACTAGAAAGAAACATTAAAAGCCACACATTTCTGTGATTTTTCAGTTTAATATATGTCCTCTTGGACACAAAGTTTATGGCCATTCACTATAGTAAAATGACATTACTACCTGATATTGGCAGAAATCAATGTCATCATTTTTAAAATTTAATTTTAACTGATAGAAAACTGTATGCTTATGGAAACAATCTTATGCTTTGATCTGTGTAGATATTATAGAAAGATAATCAAGGTAATTTCTATGTCTGGCACTTCACCAGCGTATCTAATCTTTTGTGGTAAGAATATTAAAGCTGAGGATCTTCTTTTCAGTGTTTACATCCATCAAAAAATGTTACTTTGCTCTTGATTCCGAATAGTCTTTTTACCTATTGAATCCAAATGACTGAGCAGACATACTCCTGGCTGCATAAGGTGTTAAGAAGGGGAAGTTGAATGTTTGGCCCTAATCAAATCTTTGGAACTTCCCTGTAAGACTCAGAGAAGACTATAGACAAGGGAAGGAGTTAGAGCGAGAGGACAGGGAAGACTGCAAATGCTATCGCCTCACCATCAGAATCCACTGCACCATCCACTGCATCACTAACTCATGCTAGTGCACAGGCCCGCTCAGAATCAGCCCTGCAATGCACAGGTATGCATGGAAGAGGGATCCTGCGGGCCCTAGCCCTCAGTGATGAAGGGACAGAGAGTGCCATGGCTTTCCTAATGATCGTCCAATCTAAAGGACAGTTCCCAACTCTGTGGTCAGTCAGACAGATGAGGCTAGTTAAACAAAATGGGTCACAAACAAGAAAACCAAACTCATGAATTAGAGAGGGGGATGGTTAGAGATGGGGAGGGGAGGGCTGGTAGGTGTGATAGAGGGAAGAGAGGGCAAAAGAAGAGAATAAGTAAAGCATACGCATGTACAAAATTGTCAAAGAACAAAAGTAATAAGTCAAAGCTAGTTTCAAGTATATTTTATATAATGTGTGTTATCATTAACTACGGTCAGCATGCAGTACAGTGGATGACTGTAACATTTTTTTTCCAGACTATTTAAAACGTTGCATCATTTGATTGACATTTGCTTCTTAGCAACCCATCCATCTCTTGTTTCCCCCAGTCTCTTGGTAAATACCTTTTGCTCTCAGTTGTTATGAGATCGAGGTTTTACAAGGCCACATGCAGAGAAGAAGATAGAGTGGTTGTGTTTCCTGTGCCGGGCTCACTGCACTTGGCATAATGTACTCTAGCTCCATCTTTTTTTTAATGGCAGGGGTTCAGTCTCTTGAGAGAATTGATAGTTTCTATGTAGCCCACATTTTGCTAATTAATTCCTCTATTGAGGAGTACGTAGCTTGTTTCTATATTTTCATCAGTTGTGAATTCAGCTTAAACATCCATGAGAACAGTTTTTCCTATAGTACTCATATATCCTCAAATTATTTGGGTATAATTTTATAATTGGTGAGTGTCCGTTACCTGGCCCTAAGAAGTTCTAATCTAAGAATTTGAGAGATCTGTTTGTCTTCATTTTAACTTTCTCTGGTGCTGTTCACTCTGAGCAGGAGGCCCTCTCCTCCTTGTCATAATGCAACGAATCCTTTAAACTTCCATGTCATCCTTTTCTGTGAACTTCTCTTCTTTCATGGTATTTATCCTATGTAAGGGCCAAGGTCGAGTTATAGCTCTAGGTCCTCTTGTCTCCCAGGTGGGCTATGCTGTCACTGAATTATGATACACTATCATGCCACACACAATGAGAAAATTAAACAGTTCCGATTATT
The DNA here is from genome assembly GCF_978045245.1 of Mus caroli. Lineage (NCBI taxonomy): Eukaryota > Metazoa > Chordata > Mammalia > Rodentia > Muridae > Mus > Mus caroli. The sequence continues at coordinate 11,093,282 of NW_028227275.1, read as the reverse complement.
GCATTGTCCTTTGTGTCTTTGCTTGCAAGGGATACCCTGTTTTGTTAGGGTGCCTCTAGATGTATTGCAGCAGGAAAAAGAGCCAGCATTAGAGACAGCAAAGCAAATGGAGACTGGGCTGAATAACGTGTGTGACGAAGGCCTGAAGTATTCCCAGACCTAAGGAGGGTCGGTATGTAGTAGGAGAATAGCAATGTATACATACTCATGTCTGTAAATGGAAGGATCTACATAATTCCAGATCATTGGCATAAGAGAGCTGCAGCTACAGTAGCACCATTTAGTCACCATGGCTGAAATTATTCATTTAACTCCCAAATTCAGAGGTACTGCTGGGAGGCAGTCAGGTGAGGGCCTGGACTCTTTTTCTCCATAAGTGGGTATGTACTGGGCACTCAGGAAGGCAGACATCCTTGGCAGCTATTGTCAATAGGCATATGCAACCAAATAAAAGGCCATTTGTGCTTTAATAGGACATAATGTGGTAAGGCTTCGCCAATAGTGGACATGTGCCCATAATTAGCAGTGATCATACAGAGCAGCCATAGCATTTCTACTCAGAAAGAATGAATAATATTCCCTGGCTGACTAAGCAGGTTTCTCAGGTTGTTGATTGATTGTTTCTTTGGGGTTTTGTTGTTGTTGTTGTTTTTGTTGTTTGTTTGTTTGTTTATTTGTTTTTCAACGCAACGACTCCCAGGGCTTTTCGTTAAAACCAAGTATTCAGGCAGGAATTGAGGGCTTGATATGCGCCATAGGCATCTAGGTGGGTTGAGTTAATTTTACTTGTATTAAACAGGATAGAAGCACAACTCAATTTGAATAAGAAATGCATACAGCTTCATTTTGAAGACAGATTTGATGAAATAGTACATATGGTCACACTTGTCTAAATGGTTTGCTGGAAACAGTCTTGAGTGGGGCTCCGTGGATCCACCATCTGAATCAATTTGTACAACTAAATCTCATAATGTTTTCCTTCTTCTTGAGCATAAACAGATCAAGAAACTTTACTTCTGAATTATCTCAACCCGTTAATGAAATGCCAGTGGTGAAAGCATCCTTAAACAGCTACTATAGTTGCTTTGCTTTGGATAACATGGAGGGAAGAGACAGAGTTGTCCAAGGTCACACAATGAAGAACTATCGATGCCAGAATGTCACAGCACCTGTGTGGGAATCTCTAATCGAAGCATTATTGATGTGGATGGGAGCAAAAATGTGAAGGAGTGGATCTCTACAATAGTCATGAGCATCTTATCTATTTCCCAACTGCTAGGCCATCCCACGAAAAGATGGAACACCTCATCTAAGAGATGACTTCCTAGCAGGTAACAATTATTTTGTATCCACTCTGAGACCACAGGAGTCCTGGCTCGAAAACAGCTACATGGGCTCCTGCAGTGATCAGCCTGTGAATAATGCAAGTGATTTCCTTTCTGTGGACTTTCAACACATGCAGCAATTTTAAGACTAATTATTCTCCTAGATGCACACTGGGAAATCTCACAGAGTATAGATCAGACGGAACATCAGGATCCCCACAGGTCATCCGGAACAGTCAGGTGGGAAGAACTCAAATTCCCCACAGTGAGACTTGGTATAGACATTACATGAGAACAGATTACTCAGGTCTGTGTCTGTGGCTAGTAGGGAGAAGATTATAATTATAAATACTGTCTTAGTCAGGGTTTCTATTCCTGCACAAACATCATGACCAAGAAGCAAGTTGGGGAGGAAAGGGTTTATTCGGCTTACACTTCCATGCTGCTGTTCATCACCAAAGGAAGTCAGGACTGGAACTCAAGCAGGTCAGAAGCAGGAGCTGGTGCAGAGGCCATGGAGGGATGTTCCTTACTGGCTTGCTTCCCCTGGCTTGCTCAGCCTGCTCTCTAATAGAACCAAGACTACCAGCCCAGAGATGGTCCCACCCACAAGGGGCCTATCCCCCTTGATCACTAATTGAGAAAATGCCTTACAGCTGGATCTCATGGAGGCATTTCCTCAACTGAAGCTCCTTTCTCTGTGATAACTCCAGCTGTGTCAAGTTGACACAAAAATAGCCAGAACAATTGACCCCTTGTCAACTTGACACACAAACACATCACTAGTAAGCCTCAACTCTTACATTCTTATTCATCCCCAAGATTTAAATAACTTTAAAAGTCCCACAGTCTTTACATATTCTTAAATTTTCAATCTCCTTAAAATATCCATCTTTTTTAAAATCCAAAGTCTCTTTACAATTAAAAGTCTCTTAACTGTGGGCTCCACTAAAACAGTGTCTTCCTTCAAGAGGGAAAATATCAGGGCACAGTCACAATCAAAGCAAAAATCAATCTCCAACTGTCCAACATCTGGGATCCAACTCACGATCTTCTGGGCTCCTCCAAGGGCTTGGGTCACTTCTCCAGCCATGCCCTTTGTAGCACACACATCGTCCTCTGGGCTCCAGATGCCTGTACTCCACTGCTGCTGCTGCTCTTGGTGGTCATCTCATGGTACTGGCATCTCCAAAACACTGCATGACCCCTTCAGTCCTGGGCCTTCAATTACAACTGAGGCTGCACCTTCACCAATGGCCTTCCATGGCCTCTCACAGTGCGGAGCCTCAGCTGCTCTGCATGACCCCTTCATGCCTTCAAAACCAGTACCACCTGGGTGACCCTTACACGTTACCAAGTCCCGCTGCAGAAGGAGTACAACCTTGCCTATCTCTGGAACACAGCCTCTTTGTGCTTTCAGAAAACACTTCCCAGAAGATGTCACCTTAATGATGCTGGTCTCTTCTTAATCACCGCTAATTTCTTAGCTCCAGCTAACCAGCATCAATAGTCCCAGTAATGCAAAGGTTTGGCTTTAGTAGTTCTGGTATCTTGTTAATCACAGCTGATTCTTCAGCCCCAGCTAACCAGAACCACAGAATCTTCACAACCAAAGTAACAATGGCCCTGAAAAGTGTCTTTAATTTTCCCTCTGAAATTTCACAAACCAGGCATCCATCTTCTGCACTGTTCTCAACATTATCTTCCAAGCTCCTACACAACATCTGACAGAGCTCTTAACAGCAAATGGATCTTCAAGCCGAAAGTTCCAAAGTCCTTCCATAGTCCTCCCCAAAACATGGTCAGGTTGTCACAGGAATACCCCACTCTGCTGGTACCAATTTGTCTTAGTCAGGGTTTCTATTCCTGCACAAACATCATGACCAAGAAGCAAGTTGGGGAGGAAAGGGTTTATTCGGCTTACACTTCCATACTGCTGTTCATCACCAAAGGGAGTCAGGACTGGAACTCAAGCAGGTCAGAAGCAGGAGCTGGTGCAGAGGCCATGGAGGGATGTTCCTTACTGGCTTGCTTCCCCTGGCTTGCTCAGCCTGCTCTCTAATAGAACCAAGACTACCAGCCCAGAGATGGTCCCACCCACAAGGGGCCTTTCCCCCTTGATCACTAATTGAGAAAATGCCTTACAGCTGGATCTCATGGAGGCATTTCCTCAACTGAAGCTCCTTTCTCTGTGATAACTCCAGCTGTGTCAAGTTGACACAAAAATAGCCAGAACAAATACCATATTTTTAAGACATCAAGGAATACGGTAATAATATGGAAGTTATTTTTGCTTTGCTTAAATGTATATGTGATATCTTATTGATGGACCTACTAAATATTTTTATATAGATACTTCACTTATGTTATTTTTAAGTGAGCATCTTAAGTAAACAGCCCTATTAAATATTAAGCAACTAGCCATGAACAACACTGCTTGAATATTACTGCATGAGTGATTAATGGCTCCTGTAAAGAAACTCACATGGACAGAGATTTCAACACACATTCTTTTGAACACAGCAAGAAATGTCTTCAACTAAATAAAAAGAAGAAATCTGTCCCTTAAGAAAACTGCCTTGTTTTTGTAGAATAAACTGACCCCATATCTCCACTGTAATATGATATAACCAATGTCCTGGTTAATTTGGCAACTTAAATTTGCAGTTTGCTCTCTAGTTCTAAGCAGTTAAAACACAACATATAAGTATAACCAAATAAGCTTGTGTATTCCCAACTTGAGATATATAAAGCCATTGCTTAAGAAGACACAAAAGGTGGGGCAGACAGGGGATTCCTTGGGGTTACCTGTTCATCTTTATATAATAAAAAACAGAAATGGATATGATTTTCATTTTATTGGAGACCACGGGACTTGTTTGATAATCAGGCAAGCTAGTTGTCTCACCTGGACCAGGTAGAGGACTAGACACAGCTTCTGGTTTACAGTGAGTGGTCTATCATGTTCTAGACATGTGACTTTATGACAGGAGTTGGCACATCACTTCCAAATCAGGTGACTTTATGAGCCTTTGTTGATCACTATTTCTAGTTTATAGATGAGAAACTGGGAGGTAGATTAAATATGTCACTGACACCAACACTGAAGTGACCATTAAAGGTCATGTATGCCTCTACTAAACATTCACAATGAATAAAGGATTTTTCCTTTCTCTTTTAATCCCCTATTCTAGAGTGATCTGTATCTTGCAAAGTAATGACTATCTCTTGGGGTTTAGGCTACACATTCTGGATATAGTACCACATTTAATCACAAGCTGAATGCAAATAGGAAATTTCCATAGGTAAGAAACTGAGAGGCACAAAGAAACAAACCACACGCTCAAACCTGACAGCAAATAGCATGGAACTTCACTTTTGAACTAAGTGAAAGTTATTCAATGGCATTGCAATCTTAGTTCCTCTGGGGTAGAAAACTTGATTCATTGTCTTTGCTTGGATTCTGGCTGTGATAACGTGTAAGAGTTGTGAGGCCAAAAGGACAAAGATACAGAGAAGAGAGATGCTGACAGGCACTTCTATGTGTGGATGTCAGAAATCCTGACATCAGTGAACTAAACAAAGGTAGAGGGCATGTAGGTTCTGTTTTCAGTCATTTACTGCTTATTATAACTGTCTCTTCTAAATCCTGGCCAGCAACTGCAGAATAAACTGTGAGGCCCTTCACCTCTGCCCAGTCAAGTTGATTACAAAAAAATGTTAGTATCTCCTTAGAATAACATTTTCATTGGTAAGAATAATAACCTATGCTGAAAATTTCCATTTCTGGTGACGTGAGTGAACCTAGGAACACTGCTATATACCAAGACAAATATGCTGAGTCTAAAGCTGTTTATATAGCAAACCATTTACAAAGAAAGAAGAAAGGAAGAGAGAGAGAGAGAGACCGACCCAGACTTTGCTGCATGCTCTGTGGTTAGTTCATTAACCATCACTGTGATTAACCTTTAGCTAGAAGACCTCACTCAGTTCATCTTCTGCCTGTATGTCTGCAACATGCTCTGGAACCCGACAAAGCATGAAGGAGTGAGAGAGTGTTGTGTCTAGGAAGCCAGAAGCAGGCAAGCACATGCTCTTGGGCTAATTTTATGATCCTGAGGCCTTTGCCTTTCATCCTGCTGATACAGACTCCACCCTGGCAATGCATAGACAAGGGTTAAAGGTAGTGTTGGAGTTAGTCCAACCTGGTTACTTAATTCTAAAGGCTTCTAAACAACAGTGTGACTTTGTCCTCCAGATACTTGTGGCTCTTGCCAACAGGGCCAGTCTTATTGTTCATTGAATCTGAATTGACCTTTCTCAACTTCTCTTCCATTTAAGTTTCCCTCTGCTGAATCCACTGGATTTTCAAGAGGATGGAAGTTACTTAAGATGACTCTTTAGTCTCTAGAACAGCCTAGCAGTATGTGAGCAGAAACTGCAATTTTCATCTCTGTGAGAGAAAATCTGACAATGCCTAATACATGAGCCTAAAAAGAAACCAGTTGGCTGAATGTAATTTGCTCTATAAGCTAAAAGAAACACTTCTAATTAACAAAGGAAACTCTAATTATCTACGAGTGTTTTTAACAACAAGGGTTGTGGTAGAGAATGTTAATTGTAGTTTTATTGATAGTGGTATAAAAAAACAGAATAACCCAAATATCCATGAAAAATTATTGTTTAATAGGATGGAATATAAAGGTATGAAAGTAGTCCAATCTATTCAGACCTGTAAAGATGCTTAAGATATATTTTTAGAGTGAAAAAGGCAAATTAAAGAACATATAACACATATAGCAAATCATATAACAGTCATCTTCCATGTTGATTTTATATATTTTTCTTGGAGAAATTTATTGTTGGAAAAATGCAAGGAAAATATCTGGAAACGTACACAGCATAGACATCAGAGCTGTGAGGAAAATGGGGCCAGTACTGGAGTGATGAACTAAATTGGACTTTTAACTAAATAAAACATACCTGTATATTTCTTTTGAAATTAAATATGTGGGCCAAAAAGCTAAAAAATCTATGCTGGAGAGATAGCATACTATGCAACCATGAGGAAGTACCAGACATCAGATTCTCGGGGCATATGTGAAAAGCTAGGCAAAGTGGCACTATAAATCCTTGAGGCAGATACATACCTAAAGCTCTTTGGCCAACCATTTATTGATGAAATGGTGAGTTCTATATTCAGGGGGAGATGGTGTTTCAGAATATTCCATTGAGAAGCAATTGAGTAAGACACCTGAATTCAACCCCTGGCCTCCAAAGCATGTATCCCCAGAACCTTGCACATACACACATACCCCTCTCTCGTCTCTGTCTCTCTCACACACATACAAACACACATACACACACATAAACACACATGATAAATGTTTAATGGCAGCAATAGAGTGACAAGAAATGACATTCTATCAACAATGCATTGTGTTATAGGAAAACAAGTCCAGTGCATAATCAGAAGGAAATATGTCAGAGTAACACGGACTCATCATCATCCAACATTGGCCCCTGAAGCCTATTACCACAGAAACTCACCCAGTGCTGTTGAGGTAACTCTGTCCCAAGCTGCAGTCTTTTGACAGTGAGGATGGGTTGAACCAAAATGCTGGCAGGCATTGTCCATTACTATGTCTCTCATAGCCATAGTCACTGTTGGGGACATACCCAAGACAAAACATTTACCAGATGTCAAACTTATTCAGAACTATTTCATAGTAGTTGACAACCAACTTCTAATCAGTCAATAAAATAAGCATTGCCTAAACTAATGTCTTCTAGAAATTAAACTTTTTTCTCTATACATTATCTATGACCCATAAAAATATCTTATAGAACCAACATTCCCCTTTTGATACCTTCAAGATGAGAGGAATGACTTTGGTCTCATGTAATGAGAAAGAGTAAATAGGAATATGGCTGGGTCGGGAGCTTGAGTCTTAGTGAAACAGCCACATGTGGTACAGTCCTCATTACCAGTGATGTCTTTGGGATGCTCTTCCAAAACATCTGGCTGTAACAAGTAGAGCAGAGCCAGGTTTCTCTGCGTATAAGCCATATGCTTCAGAGTTACAGCCAAAAAGAAGATGCCCTTCAGGAGTCTCTCAAGCACTTCCCCAAGGAAAAGTTTTGTCCTCAGCATTTCTCACTACCAGTTGGTAACAACTGCCTTAAATCTTGCCTCTGCATTGAAAATGCTCTATTTTTTTTTCTCTCGGTTTCTTTTCATTCTTGCTTCCAGGGACCTCTGATATTCTTGGCTTCTGCAAGGTAAAACTGGGCACAGAAAAGGACAACAAATTGTACCTCTACTTGCACAGACAAATCACAGGTAGCAATGGGCAAGCATTAGTATAAATTGGTCCATCTTTGTGATAGAGGTGAGATGCTGGCACACCGTCCACATGGAGGGAGAAACTGGCTTAGCCTCAAGGGCCTGTCATCAGACAGCTGGAACTTCATATTCTGTACATCCCTCTAGATTCAACCCAGCGTGAGTAGGAAGATGACAGAATAGCCACTTCCAGAATTACCCAGTGCTCACTTCAAGGAAATTCCCTACATAAGCTGGAGAATGACGTGGTGTCACTTGGGAAATATCCAGGGAGCCTGGCTAACAAAGAACATCCAATGAGCATCTTTCATTATGCTACTATCAAGTAAGACTGTAGAAAATCCAGCTTCTAAAAGAAGCCCAATAAGCACACAGTGAGCCTTCTAAAACATTTTCAGCATCATGTAGTCCCATTTGAGTAAAAAACCACACAGGAGCACAACTTAAGACTCATGGTCTACTCCTTAGAGTGTTGTTCAGCCTCTGGGACTGGTAATAGACTCTAGTCACCAGTGGAATCCAATGACCTAAACAATACAGACATGGGGCAAGAATAGGGAGAGAAGCCTAATTTATTTCCTTATCTTATATTCTTTTTTTTTTTTTTACCTTGAACAAAACCAAAATATTGGCTTATGTTGAAATGGTTTAGGAAGAAATATTCAAAGAGGAAAATGTTTTTTATGAAAAAGGCAGACTTTTAGGGTACATTTTCTCTTACATTTCCTTCTAGCAGATATTTTTGCTCTGTATGAAGAATGGCTACTGTACAGAGCTATAGCTCTTCCAGTGATATAACATGCCAAATTACTTTGCAAATTCTCCTTCAGTATAGTAAATGATCAAGAATCAGGCTTCAGAAAGAGGGATGTGATGGATAACAGAATCTCAAGGTAGGTCTTCCTGTGAGTATCTTTGTGGGTATCAGTCCCAAGTGCAGGGTAGAGATAAGGCAGTTTTGTTGTTGCAGTTACATATCACTGACATAAGAGCATACAGGGGAAGCCCCTGTAGAACGTCCATGAGTTCTGTTATTGCTGAAGCTCTGATACCCTCCAATAAGTGCAAAGAGCTAAAATGCTGGCTCTTGGTCTTTCTTGCTCATCAACAAGAGAAAGCAATGTTGGGTTACTTGTTTGACAACTGGCAGGCTTTCTCAACACCTCTAATTCAGAGAACATCTGTAGTGGTCTACCATTAGAAAAGACTGACCTGGTTATGGTCTGAGATGCATGTGTAGCCTGTGTCTCACATAAGTCACTCACATTTTGATGACACTATACATGTGAGCTGTTACAATCACATAGCCAAAATAGTAAGAATGAATAATTTATATATGGTTAAAGTTTTTAGTTTTTGACATTTACATAAATATATATTAATTGCTTCCTATTCTGAAATAGATAAAAAAGAGGGAAAGAACAAAAGGAAATATGGTGGCTTATTAGACTTCTTAAATAATTTTTCAATTTTACCTGCTCATTAAACACTAACCAAGAATAAAGCAAGATCATTGGCTCTCCAGTATAGATAGATTTCTGTTTAGCAAATGTCTGGAACAACTCTAGTGCTTGCTGAGTTTAGTTGAAGCCTCTCAATGTCTCCTCTGCCTCTCCAGGTTAAACTAGCTTTATTATCACTCAGTTCACAGGATCAAGTTGAGTCCACTCTTGTACTGAGACTATAAATGTCACTCAATGCTCTCATAAGCTTCATTTAGCCAACCACCACATATTGGAAACGTTCACAGACAAAGGATTTATGCCATTTATTATGCTTACTAAGGATGCTCAATGCTAGAACAACTTTACGTAAAACATAAACATATTTGCTTTCTGGGAGCTCTAATTAGTGCTTCCCATATTGTTATCTAAAGAAGCTTGAGATAGATTTGGCTTCTCCATTTTTCTGAGAATCCAGCATCAGTATGAAAATAACTGCCAACCATCTTGTAAGGCCTCTTAAAATCCAAAAAAGAAACCACTGATTTCTTTTGAAAGACACATTCACATAGTTAATAAAAAAAAAAAATCATGATGTGGCCAAGAGAGAATTTTATAAAAATATAAGGTCTGCCACTTAGCGCTAGTTTTGTTTACCACTTTCTCAAGTCCAAGCTTTTATTCGGGGCTTCATATGTGTCATATGACTGAACTGTTCTGTGGGATAAGTACAGAAGCTCACCAGTCAAAGTCTGCCTCTGTGCAAACACAAGGCTCAGACTCCATTGCTCCCGCATACTTTCCTTGCATACACTTGCGCTCAGACTTTCTCTTCTTGTATATCCTCTTGGCTCCCATGATACATGCTTCCCCCTGCAAATAGGAGGCAAATAGCATGCAAAATCAAGCACAAAGATTAGACTTCTCCTACAGCATCACAGTGTGATTTGGAGAGATATTCACAAACTGTAATATAAATATGATGCTTGGGAACCCAATTCATGCTGTTAGTATTTCTGTTTTGACACCTAATATGAGGTATGAACACAAAGGCAACCCCAATAAACAATGCTTATTTTTCTAATATTAGCTTTAACTCTTTATATATTAAGCATAGCTTTTTCTTTGTCAGTGTGTTAGGCATAGTGTAATGAAGGACACAGAATGTAACTATCCTACAACTAAGAAATTGCCTGCTAACCTATACTAATTAAGCTCAGTTTTCCTATTATAAAGGAATTGCAGTTGGTCATTTATGATCACATGAAAGAACAGTATTGCTCTGAAACATAAAACTGACTTAAGTTCAGATTACTATGTTTCTTTCGACATAACTTTATAGCACCAATTCTATGATCGCCTATCAGACAAGCAAGAAAGCTCAGTTCAGTCTTTTTCCAAAAACTAAATAGAAGTTTTGGGTGTCACAATGCACGTACATCAAAGAGAGAAACACGGTGGTTGGTGTGAGTGAGCGTTCCATTGTTGAGCCTCTGAATACAGTGGCTGCTCCTTGCTGGGGCTGCACCCACTGGCAAATATAGCACCTTTGTGTTTGTGAAAAAGCTAAGGCCGAATTTTGTAAGTCTATTATCCCCTGTCTTTACTGAAGAAACTCTCTTCAACCCACTTCGCTTCACATCATGTATAAATACACTACCAAGTCAGAGAATGGAATGTAAGATGGTTCAGTGCCTGAATATGGTCATAACTGCTTAGAGGGTACATCTACCCTATCCTGTGAATAGCCTGAAGATTGACTTCTGCTTTGGGAAATCAAAAAGAAAAGCTCTCATCCAAGGATTGTGATACACTATGAATGACTGAGAGAGATGAGGTAGAGCGGTTTTCTATCAGCGATTTCACACGCTTATACCATGAGTATCTCAGAGGAGGCAGGAGCTGCTATATACTCCTAAGGAATCATAGAAATGTGGAAGGACTTTTCTGGCATTGCTTGCCCAGCATCGATTGACTATTTTATGCCTTATCTCTGTTTGCATTGCTTGTTGAAACTGAAGAACCGTCCCTCACTCGGCCTCTATCAGGCAGCCCTATGCCACACTCAGACAAATTATGTTTGCCTCTCAGTGCTGAGCTCGTATTTCATTTTGAGGTGTAAATCTAACTGAAGCACATTTGAATTTTTATCTTGTTATATCCTGGCATGAGAGAGAGAGAGAGAGAGAGAGAGAGAGAGAGAGAGAGAGAGAGAGCGTCACAACAGAATATAAATGTGTTTCCTTATGTTGTGAGACATAAAACATGGAAGAATTAAATGGGCACTGTACTGTGGACTGAAGAACTCCAGGTTTATAAACCTAGTCACTTATCCATAACACCTCTGCCTCCATCCCAAGGTTTAATGCCATTTCTCTAATTCTTACCTGACTATGCAACTGCCAGGGTCTGTAGTCTTCTTCAGCACAGCGTCTATCAAAAATGGACTTGTAGTCCACTTTGACCAGCTGCCATTCGGAACGGTGACTGAAGTGTCCAAACACTCTACAGGGTTTACAGTGGTATATAGAGTCACAATAATAAAGACAATGGCAGTATTAACAACGGCTTGCATCGAATCGTCTGCTCTGAAGATGCTATGCTGCTAACCACATGACACGGGTCACATCTCCCCACTGTGGAGCACATTTATGAAGATAATGCTTACACTGATGGCACTTTGCAGACGGATAAATTGAGGCTCAAAGATTTTTTTTTTGCATTTTTTCCAACCCAAAATAACAAAATCATGTCATTAGCAATTGAGAAAGCCAGATCCCAGAATATTTGATTCAAATTAACAGGAATGGTTTAGAAAACGACTAAAGAAATGACTACAAAGATTGTATCCTAGGTGGTCCAACACAAACTTCTAGATACTTTTGTTAATATATTTGGTCCAATGGCTTACATATTCTTTATCTTCTCCTTAGGGCCTCTAGAAAGTGGACCACAGGATCAAGTAATTACAACTGGTCTTACCTTGTGGTTTCTGCTCTAGCGCAGATCCAGCTAGGAAGAATTTAATCACTAAACATAAATGTGAATACAGGCTACAAAAGAGCCTTTCAGATCACCTTTCTGTGAGTGAACAGTATTTTGACAATATAAATGTTGAATAAAAGCAAGCTATGGAGTAAGCTTCTAATATAGGTGTGTTGTGTGAACATGTGGCTACTGGGCATACTCGATTTTTCTTCTTTTCTCAGTGTTAAGTGAGAAGGCTGAAATATGCGGCAATTGTTCACTTTGATTTTAAAATTTTTACTGGTTTCTGGATCAACTACTATGGAATTATCCTCCCATGTTTTCTGTAGGGAATCTACTAAGAGAAGTGAATAGCACAGTTTCATATTGTGAACTCCCAGTCCAAGTTTTGAAACTCATGGTCAGTGGAGACATTAATCAAGTCTCTCATGAATTCATGGTCATTGCTTTACAGACAAGAATGAGTATAAATTCACTTTTGCAAAGCCAGTTCCTCTCATGGTTGCTTTAACATGCCTCATGGTTTGTAAGGCAAAGAACCAGAGAAAAATGATATGCCATGGTCTTGAAGGTCTAGGATTTTCTACATATCCAGTTTGTATGTTATCATTACCATATATATATATATATATATATATATATATATATATATATGAATATATATTCATTCTATTAAGACACCTCTAAACTAAGATTGCAGCCCTTTTCCTACCTCCTCAGTCTGGGTCTTCAAAAATGGGTCCCATTCATTGTCTTCTTTGCCAGGGGTTCTTGAATTAGGATGTACTAACATTACTATCAACTTCCAAACTAACTAACAAATCCAACAGGCTCAGCTGCAAAATGCCTCTTTATGTTTGCTACATCTTAGTAAGAAGGAATTACCCCACACCACTTACGTCATGATTAGTGTCTCTTCTCCAGGCTCCCCCAGAACCCCATCCACAAAGAGCGGGATGGATGTAAAGCTGTATTTGCTCCAAGATCTCCCTTCATCAAAACTCAACCTAGTGGCAGAACAATTGAACAGTCACTACATCTCAAAAGGAAAAGGCAATAGCTCTGGATAAGGAAAGATGCTAGTTACCAATGAGAAAATAATAACAGAGTGTGGACTTCATTACAAATAAGTACAATTGATTATATCAAAAGGTACGAATAGAGATATTAATAATCTATAACCAGATATACTGAGGCAAAAATAAGGGAGAGCCATGTGAATTAGGAATAATTGAATGACAGAAAATAATTGAAATCATTTTAAGTTCTCACACCTCATGGGATTTTCTCCAAATCTGCAATGTCTTAATGGTGGTACTGGGCACAGATAGCCTTACACATTGGACAAAATTTAACCAATCCATCTCTAAGTGACCAACTTATAAACAAGTCCCACTTATGTTGCATCAATCCTGGTTGACCTAACTGAATGGAAGAATAGGCTACTGAGGGCAGGAGAAGTCTGCTTTTCTGGCAGTCTGTTGTACTATACATACCTGTGTTCTCTTCAAGCTCCATATGCTGAAACTTACATCACTAATGGTGTTAGGAAATGGATGCTTAGGAAGAAGTGAGATCAAAGAGGTAGAGTCCCCAGGAGTGGAACTGTGTCTTATAGAAAAGGCTTTGGTCTGCCTGTCCTTTTAACCGTGTGGGAACACAGCAACAAGGCACCATTTAGGAATCGGAAAGAGGTTCCTCAGCAGACATGGACTTGGCCAGCATTTCTATCTTGTGCTTCTAGCTCCCAAATCTATGAAATACATTTCTGTTGTTCATGAGTGACCTTGTTCACGGTGTTCAGAGCAGCCTGAGTACCTACTGAGACAGCTAAATGGGAGGATGCACTTCATTCTGTCTTTCTCTGCACATACTTTTCCTCAAGATCCACTTTTGCTCATCTGTCTTAGTCAGGGTTTCTATTCCTGCACAAACATCATGACCAAGAAGCAAGTTGGGGAGGAAAGGGTTTATTCAGCTTACTCTTTCACATTGCTATTCATCACCAAAGAAATTCAGGACTGGAACTCAAACAGGTCAGGAAGCAGGAGCTGATGCAGAGGCCATGGAGTGATGTTCTTTACTGGCTTGCTTCTCCTGGGTTGCTCAACCTGCTCTCTTATAGAACCCAAGACTACCAGCCCAGAGATGGCACCACCCACAAGGAGACCTCCTGACTTGATCACTAATTGAGAAAATGCCTTACAGCTGGATCTTGTTGAGGCATTTCCCCAACTGAAGCTCCTTTCTCTGTGATAACTCCAGCTTGTGTTAAGCTGACACAAAATTATCCAGAACACTCATCTTTTGCAGTTTTCTCCTGAGGTCATTAATATAATTAAAGGTGGAAGGAAAATCAGGTCTTAAACTTTGCACAAGCTCAATAGGCAGAGGAATTCTTCTAAATGTGGAGGAAGAAGTTCGTTGAAAAACCCTGTAGATATTAGGCCTTGTATATCCCTCAGTACAGGATTCAGATTTGTAGGATATCATCTCATGAAAGGGAGCTAACAAAGTCACACAGGGGAAACAGAATAGAAGCTGGATAGCCATGAGCAGTGAGTCTCTGTGTGGATGCACAAACCCATGTATATACTAAACTTTATGCAATGTTGTTTGGGATGGATGATTGCCAGTACTGTTGCTACTCAGAGATTATGGTGGAGTCTATATATGGCTCTCCAGTGATGGTGCTGAGGAACTCATGGAGCTACAGGTTATCACCACATTTAGAAACCATAATGCAGTTGTTCTGTTAGGAGCAGAAACACTTACCCATCCATCTGGTTTGCCCTTGACTTCCCCTTTTCAAAAACAGGTCACAGTCTTATCTCAACATAGTCACATGATTGAGAGACGGATTCTGATAACCATGAATGACCACATGCATTTTTCTTAAGGTGGAAATGCCCTTACCAAAGGTGTCGTATTGGGAGAGATGTGTGTTTCATAGCAACAAGGACTCCACCTTGATCAAGGTACAAAATGCTGTGCTCTTCTTCAAAAATCTGAATGGGGAAAGAAGAGTGCGGAAGCTTGTTTCACATCTGTACTTGGTGTTCAAGGTACACAGCATCAGTCTACATAAGAAGATTAAAACACCTCGCATAGAAATAGGTTTCCCTAAGTCTTTGAGAAAAATGTAAGCAACAAAACAATGTTTTTCAACATGGGCTACATCTACCTCAGAAATGCAGTGATTATATTGATAGAGGATGGAGTAAGTGATACAGTAAGAATGAAGCACAGAAACGAAAGCAATCAGACACTATGAAACAATTTTATCATCCTACAAAATAAATCTTTAGTATCAACAGTATATATTCATCTTTGTATTCTCTTATCTTTGTGGCAGTACTTATCAATTGCTATCTCTGAAAATTATGTAAGAACACTGGGGAGCTATAAGGGAGTGTACATATCTAGATGGGAGGATACTTGGAGACAATTTAGTACAATACTCTCATCCAAATACTACGATTTTTAGACTGCAGCTGTACACATAGCATTGGTGAAAGTGGGACTCACTGTACTGCACTGCCTTATGCAGGTATAATTGTCTAATTATCTACAAACTCTCATAGTTTATCAAAGAAATGTTTTCTCCTTTTATTCATAGATGTTCTTCAAAGTGGCAAACATTCTAATCAAGATAACATTGTCAACTTTGATTACATGTATCATATTGAGTCTTTCATAAGATGTGAGAAAAGAATTTAAAGTCAAATGGATACATTGTGAAAATGTCTCTTAATTCTTCTATATAAGAGTAATTCTATTCTCAGTTAAAATGCTACAATGGACTCATCATAAGTTATGCTATAGACATAATTTCTCTCTTCTCTTTCTTGATTCTTGTGTGTGTGTGTGTGTGTGTGTGTGTTATTATTCAGGTCAGAATAGGGCTTGAACTTCTCTAGGAATTACAGGTGGTCATGAGTTTCTGGATACGGGTGCAGGAAACCAATCTTGAGCCCTTCAGAAATGCAGAAGGGAGCTTAACAACTTGGCTACTCTCCAGCCTAATTAGTTCTTTTATACAATAGTGACCCCAGTCTGTAGTAGGAGAGAGTTTTATGCCTTGGTCAGAGAAAAGAACATAGAATCGTGACATTATTCTCCAAATGTTTCTTTATAATTGTCCATTGTCCTTCAACTCCCCCCCCCAATTTCTTCTCTGTCATCTTTTATTAAAATATGCAAGTATCATTAAAGGTTTAAAGATAAAGAAAGAGCTGCAGGCTATCATGTCCACCTCTCCTGTGAGCAAAGTGAGCTCACTATTAAATATGATCATCTGTACATTAGATTTCAATTTACATTGCTAGTTATTGTATGATAATTAAGCACCAGGGGCTTATTAAAACATATTTATTCAGGTGTAACAGTCATACATTAGGCTTATTCCTTCTTATGATAGCTAAACCTCATTAAATGCCTGTTTTATAAGCTGTCGAAATTTAATTTTCATTCAAAAGAAAGACAGGATGCAGCTAAGCTAAGTACATTGGTGTGAAGCAACTCCATTTGTATTCATTGAACATATGCATTTTGATAGTTATGGTTCTATCATTTACACATGATATTTAAACATCTCATAATACCACCTGGGTAATGGCTATTTTTGTTTCTCTTCAAAGCAAGGGAAGTTTATGTGCACAATCCACCATGCAGGATCCAAATTTCTGATATGATAGATTCAGTGTTTCCACTTTTGTGTACATCAATATCCCTTACAACTTGATTATAGATGTGCTAAGAAATATCGTTATCAAAGGATAAAATTATCAACCTGCACAAACTTGGTTTGGCTCATTTCAAACTTGCATTACAAAGAGAAAAAGAAACACATTATTCATGTCGGGATTTATGTAAGATGTTAGCTTTAGGTTTCTAGATTTTAAATTAGATGAACAATTATGTCATTAAATTTGAGTGATGCAACCCGGATCCATAGCATTTTCTTACCTGCCTCCAAGTGTTCCCTGCATCTGAAGATACAAACATGCTGATGTCACTGTCTGACAACTCAGAGCCTATGTTACCTAGAAAGAGCGCATGCCGTTAGTGAGAGGAACTTTCTGGAAAAGCCAAGAATGAATAACATCAGCAATCTGCACTGCCTGAGATGAAGCTCAACCGCAAACATTCTGTCTAAGCAGAGATTTTTTTTAAGTAGACTTACTTCAGGGTCAATGGTTTAGGTGGCTTTCAAAATATTTTTAGCTTGCTCATTAAATTCCAAGCACAGATGTCTAGAGTCTTAAAATAAACGCATGTACAATAGCAAGCAAAGCACACACACTCTTTTTACCTGATGCAACTATGATACTTGGGGCTGTGTCTCTGCTGGCAATGATCCCGGATGTGTAGGGATTCTCAGAAACCTTCAGGTGAAGGTGGAGCGAACAGTAGGGCTAGGAAGAACAGAATGCAGTCATATGTGCACAAAATCAAAATGGCCATTTAAAGCTCTACAGCCAGGCACGTTGCCAACAAGGTTAGATCAACTTTGTACAGTAAGTTCTGAGGATGCCTAGAAAGACCCCATCTCAACATGAAAAAAAAAATGAAAACACACACATACACACATACACACACATATACCCAAAAGGCTGAATGAAATTCAGAACATCTCATCTGCCCATCTAACCATCACGTATTTATCCATTCTGTCTTCTGTCTACGAACATCTTCCTCCCGCTGTGCCCCTCATCCACCAACCCATCATTAATACTGTCACAGCTGTCTAATGTCAACCATGACAGCTTTGGGGTTGGTAAAAAAAAGTAAACACCTCCAATTACACTGCTAATTTACCTAAATTATATTTAGTATGTTAAATATTGTAATAATTTTAAAATACTAGGTAGACCTCATAAACCAATTATGCACCAACATTTGGAATTATGCCATTACTGAGTTTTCAAAAAGGACATTAGATGTTTCTATTGATTACTGGGTAAAAAAAGATATATTCTAATGCTCATAAAGATAGAAACAAAGCATAAAATTTTTGATGGTGAAGAGACATGGACCACTGTGGAATTAGGACTGGGTTCTAAGAAAAAACTATAACCTGAAGCAAAAATGAGTAGATTATATATTTACAAGATATGACAAGATATTTGAGAGGACAGTTGGGATATGAATAGTGCCAACAACAACAACAACAACAAAAAGGGATGGATTAAGAACCACAGTGCCAGAGCCGGGCGTGGTGGCACATGCCTTTAATCCCAGCACTCAGGAGGCAGAAGCAGGTGAATTTCTGAGTTCGAGGCCAGCCTGGTCTACAAAATGAGTGCCAGGACAGCCAGGGCTACACAGAGAAACCCTGTCTCAAAACAAAACAAAACAAAACAAAACAAAACAAAACAACAACAACAACAACAAAAAAGAACCACAGTGCCTAAGCAGGAAGGACTAAAGGAACAATGGGGGCATGAAGCTATCAAACTGGCTGAGTTGACCTGAGAGGATGTGAAAAAGATCACTTGGCAGCTGTCATTCATACCTCAGAACATGATCTCAACAGAGAAGATTCTGAATACCACGTGGAACTGTGCTAATAGCTGCAAACAACTGACACAGTATAGCCCCAAGATTATCTTCCCTTTTTTGAATGTATATTAATTATACAAACCAATGAGTCTCATCATTGTCATTTTCATGTAAGCATGCAACACACTTTCATACTTATTCCTTCTCTTATCTCCTCTTTTGTTTTATTCCGTACAAAAGTTATTCTTTTTTAACAGAACTCAGTAGTAATGCAATTTATTTTAAATGGCATTTTTGTTTGTTGTTGGTGATGTTGGTGTCTTGTGGATTGCCTTGGTGCTGTTTGTATTTTGATGCTAATCTTGCCCCCAATAAGGAGCATATCATGTACTCATGTGATTCCATGTGAATCTGCTCCCTGATTTAACTGGTCAAATAAAGGCTGGGGCCTGTGATTGGCCAATGGAAAGGAAAAACAGAGCTAGAAGTTTTAGAGAAGGAATGAGAGGAAAGAAGAAGACAATGAGATGGGGATGGGGTGAGACAGTGGGAGTTGGTGGGGGTGGGAGGGAGAGAAGAAGATGGAGGAAGATGAGGTGGAAGATGGAGCAGACCCATATGGCCTGAAGGAACTGTAAGTAGCTAGGGATCTCATAGCTGGAGAGTAATCTAGTGAAATGGTGTATCTGTCCAATCTAGGTGTGCAGCTTGTAAATATGATAACTAAGTTGTATGTTCTTTGTATGGGCATATTGGGGTTAGAGATTTACTGATACAAATCTAGTTGGTATAACTGTAAATGTCTCTGGCGTTTTCCTTTCATAGGGATAAAGGGAACTGAGTGAGACTGGGGTGGTCATTGGTGTTCTACTTACCAAGCCACAAGGGTGGATGGCCTGTGAAATGTGGGCTTAGCAAGCCAGGAGCCAGGGCCAGATGGCCATTTGTGGGGCAAGCACCAAGCAGAGACCCTGGGAGAGCTAGTGTGAGAGCTGAGAGGGGCGGCTGCTGGTCCTAGATCCTAGCCAAACTTAGTGGGAGTTTTGAAAATTACATGTTACAGTGGTGGTTGTGGTTTTGTTTCTGTTTCTGTTTTGTTTTGTTTTGTTTTGTTTTGTTTTGTTTTGTTTTGTTTTGTTTTGTGATCTTTATGTACATCCCTGCTATACAGGGTCTCTCTGTATTGCCCTGGCTCTCATGGAACTCACTCACTAGAGCAGGCTGGCCTTGAACTCAGAGATTTGTCTGCCTCTGCATCTCCAGAGCTGGGATTAAAGGTATGTGCCACCGCCAATTGGCTTTACATGACATTTTTAGGAATTTGTTTAATCTATGCTCAGAGACCTTGAGCAAATTCTCTGACTAAGAAAGCAACAGTTATCCAAATTTTGTTTAAAGTAGTCCAGGTACTGAACTGTCAGAAGCACAAGCTTATATTTCAATGCTTGCTCTTTCTCTCTCTCAGGAAGATTACTACCTAATCTTATTGAGTTGAGTTTTGGGAATCAACATTATATCTCAGTTATTATTTTTAGACTGTGCTATACGTCTGAGGCAGTAAAGCTTCAGAAAGCCTCAGAAATGTAATGATTAAATTTACAGAGGATGGAGTAAATGATAAAGTAAGAATGAAACACAGGAACGAAAGCAGTCAGACACTACAAAATAAAATCACCGATCGCAATCGGGTAACAGGGTCTTGATGAAAGTAAAGCCCTCATGGAGCAACACCTTTCTGGTTTTGTAATTTTCATGTAAAATTTTAAAAGAAAGCTTCGTCTTCATAACTTTCTAAAAAAGAAAGGTCAGCGCCTAAAAGAGAAAGCACCTCAGCCAAACACATACACCCATCAGGAAAAGGACAGGAAATGCTGAATGGAACCAAGGGTGCTGCTGTTGGACACCTAGTCATGAGCGGTTCCCTGTCTATTGTGGTGTACATAGATCTCCACTTGTCTGACATGACAACATTTATTTTACTATGAGTGATCCTCAATGATCTATTTAAAGTATAGTACAATTTTATCTCACTCAGACAATCGAACAATGAGAACATATCAAGTTCTACACTGAACCTCCTATGGAATCTTGCATATAAGTTTTAAAGGATAATAAAGGATTATAACAGCAAGGGTGCTTTTTGCTGTGTTATGGTTTCATTGAGAACAAGAGAAGTCCATGAACCTGAGTCCAGATACCCTCAACTTTATAGAGTATCACAAGGGAGCCATACTGCTGGGCATTATCCCTAGACATAGAAACTTTATGGAAGGCCATTTAGACTACTTAACAAAGCACCTCATGCCTATACAGGGTTGGATCCAGTTGCATCTTGAGACAGCTGTTTGCAAGAGCTGGGAGCCTGCGAAGCTCAGTGGGCATCTGAAGCAATGATCATTTGGTATGGAAACATATGAGAGCAAAGAGAAGAGGGCATTTTCAATCAGCTCATGCAGAACTGCTCTCTGGCCCTGGCATTCAGAAGGCCAAGACATTAATTTGAGAAGAAAAGGCACCAGTTCATGCTGCAGCAGGGTTTAGAAATGTTCTTCTCTGTGATTTTCTTCTGTCACATTCGTAGTACTGGATTGCCCCCAGCTGGTACTTGGAGAATTTTCTGTCATTTTTTTTTCAGTTTCACCCATTTTATTTATCAAAGAATTTATATAGCAGATGCCAATGTCTCAAGCAAACCAAGAGCAATGATTGCTCTTTAACATTGTTGTATCTGGCCTGTTGTGTCAAAAGTTATGCCATGACAAGCTAATATAAGGATTATTGTAAGGCCCCTCACACTGGTCGGAGTTTGTGGATGTGGAGGAAATGAAATTAGGCTGCTGAATTCTCATTATTTGGCCAGAAAGGGGTACATAGTATGCCTTTCTCCTTTCGTCTTGACTTCCTGTCTTTATTTTGCTTATTGAGAAATAGGTGTAGAACACCCACCTTATGCTTGCTGGTGCAGTTGCTGATATTTCTAGGGCCATCTCAAACAGAATAAACAGAGCATGGCATGTTGAAAGAGCACTTCCTAACATCCATCCCCTTCTTCCCATACAAGGGAAATATGAGAATGCACACTGATGCCAACAGGGTCCTGGCTGCTGACTTACTGAAGATGAGGTGGAAAGCATCAGATGTGCATGAAAGATCATACAACAGGAAGAAAGGCATGAGCCTCATTCAAACCCTGAAGCCCATAACTGAACCTCCTGATTAAATGACCTGTCTTTGTCTTCCCTGTGGTCTTTTCTTTTATCCAACAAAACTGTCTTGATCAGTATAAGTGTTCCATAAATACACAGCTGGACTAAATCAATTCGGTGTTTCTTCATCTTGGATACTTATCATTTATTCCTAACTGAGACAACGGTACCCATCTATCCATTTGTTTGTTTTCTTGTTTGGCTTTCTGAGACAGGTATCAGTTGTAGTCTCTGTTTAACCATCCTTTACCTGACATTGCCCCCTCTCTAGAACTCCCAGCGACTGGTAAAGGACATTTTCTTTGACGCTGAAGAGTACCACTACTTACACTTCACAGGTAAGTAACAACAAGCAGTACTTATCTTATGGTCTTGGCTTACTGTATTAAGCACAGTGTTTCTCAGTGATGCATTGTCTTCTGTGTCTCATGTAAAATGGGCAAGTCACTTGATACCATTCCTCCAATAAATATATAAATTTAACAGACTATTAGGACTGATTTAGTATACAATCCATCTCAGAGTCTACTTTTTTCTCTCCATCCTCTATAACAACAGCCTTTACATTTTGTCCTCATAGTAACTCAATCCGATGGCTACAATATGAATAGTATACTATAAACACAAGTCAGAACTTTCACCAGGCACAAGAAACAAGACAGCTACTAAGTCCCCAAATAGAACTCTCTAATATTTCCCCACATATACATGGTTTGATATTAACCCACTAGTTGTTTAAGAAAGAATGAATTTTCAAAGAATATGGAGCCCTCAAAACGTGAACATGGGGTATCCAGTCCCACGCCAATACAGAAAAATATTTAGAGTTGTAGAATCCACAGACAAGAGTCTCTCGTAACAGCTTTCTGCTCAGCTCCAGTTTAAAAAAAAAAGTTAAATAAATTTATAAAGAAGACAGAGTCTCTCTCCACAAAGCACTGTGCTTTTTCCTCAGAGACCCAAGTATCTGTCACAGGCTCAGGTGTGCTCACATATTGCCTCTTGGGAGCCCAGTTCTGAGGCTTTGAAGAAAGATGGTGCATGACCTGTAATACTCTACCTAATTGTACAATGCAGTCTTCAGAAGAAAGAAATCCCAGCTGAGCCTCTGGGCAATCAGTCTGAAAGTCCTAAAAATACAGCTCCAAATTACTCTGGATGTCTTATTCTATAGAATACATTTTGCCAGGGACATTCCATTTGGGGTTGTAATTTGGGACTTGCTCCACATTTGTAACAGCCACACTGGAAAATCTTTCTTCTAATCACTGGGCTCTACCTTAGTGATGCTGGCACTGTCTGAGTATGTACAATCTAAACTCACTTTTTATCTCCTCTCTGCCATTGCCTCCCAAGCCTTAGAAGGATCTCTCTCTCTCTCTCTCTCTCTCTCTCTCTCTCTCTCTCTCTCTCTCTCTCTCTCTCTCTCTCTCTCTCTCTCTCTCTCCTCTCTCTCTCTCTCTCCTCTCTCTCTCTCTCTCTCTCTCTCCTCTCTCTCTCTCTCTCTCTCTCTCTCTCTCTCTCTCTCTCTCTCTCTCTCTCTCTCTCTCTCCTCTCTCTCTCTCTCTCTCTCCTCTCTCTCTCTCTCTCTCTCCTCTCTCTCTCTCTCTCTCTCTCTCTCTCTCTCTCTCTCTCTCTCTCTCTCCCTCCCTCCCTCCCTCTCCCTCCTTTCCATTCTCCCTCCCTCTCTCTCTCCCTCTCTCAACAGTCTAGGTGTTTTGTTGTTAAAAGACTTTTCATTCCTATTTTGTGCATTTGGCAAGATTTTGTAAAGTGATTTGGCCTCTTCTTCCTGGTCCTTCTGTCAATGTCCCCTTCTTACCTTGCTTCCTGGTTTTTAAAGCTTATCTGGAACTGTTTTGAGTAATGGGATAAATGAAGGATGGAGATCCATAGACTCCTAGGTCATGCCCATCTACATCCCAATTATTCATGACTCATTAAAAATCAGTAAACTGCTTGATTTTGTTAACTGCAGTTAACTTGACCCTATGAGTTCTGAGGGAGGATATGATGACAAAGTCTTCAGTATAAATAACTGAAAGATGCACAGTTTCTGTGAAAGCAAATCTGAAAGTCAAGAGCCTTTCCATGGTATGACTACATCTACCATACAAAACATACAAACATAGCATGTATGTCGAATCCACCATGAAGCAAGTTTTATGATTCTCGATGTAGAGTTCTGGACTTGTTAAAAGGATGGTCAGTCTTTGTATTCTCGGAGTTCACATTTTACACAGGAAGGTGGGAAAGAGAGTCGGAATATAAATGTGGTGATTTTAGATCGAAAGAATTATAAAGAAAAAAGATATGATAAAGAGATTTTGCCTTACCAGACACTCAAGAAAGACACCTAAGAAGCAAGATCTGAACACAAAGAAAATGCCTGTTTTAAAAATGGGAAATTTAAAAAGAAGTAATAGGAAACCCTACTGCAAGTCATACATGAACACAGTAAGTCTACAATGTGGAAATAAGTGTCCTCTCTATTCTCCTCATTGTCTTGTGGGTAAGAAAGGATGGAGAATAATGGCAGAGACACAAGCCAGCTCACAGGGGACCATCCAAGTTATTATAAAGTGTTTGATACATGCTTGCATCATGTGAATTGGACAAGAATCCACATGTATAATATGCTGAGGGTCCTTGCCGTCCAGTGGTTTCTGGTTGGTAAATAAGATTTCTGGCAGCTAATGATTGTACAGGAAGACAGAGGCAGGACTGTAGGATTTGAGGACAAGGAAACCAAAAGGAAGGAGGATTTAAAACTGCCATGCTGGGAAAGGAGAAAGATCAGGACAGAGAGACTGCTAACATGTAAGAGTCAGGGATCATGGTCCAGGAGGGTTGCAGGCCTGGATCTGGGGCAGCCAGGATGGAATATAGGTTTTAGTAATAATTCAGGAATATGAGAGGAGAGAGTGTGGAGGTTTAGAGTGGTCCAGCCATTGAGCTGTTTAAGGCATTCTAAAATATAAGGCTGTGCTTGTGTGTGTATGTGTGTGTGTGTGTGTGTGTGTGTGTGTGTGTGTGTGTGTATGTGTGTGAGAGAGAGTGAGTGTGTGTGTGTGTGTGAGAGCGAGTGTGTGTGTGTGTGTGTGTGTGTGTGTGTGTGTGTGTGTGTCTTTCACTCAGGAAACCTGAAAACTTGGGTGGATAGAGAGGAATGTGCCACCGCCCCCACTGCTGGTGTGATTTGAGTGGGATTATTTGACTACTACAACACAATTTAATAAAAGTACAGAAATAAGATATGTAGTATACAATATGTGGAAAAGATATAATATTCATCTAGGGCCAGAAGTGTGCTTTGCACTCCAGAAGAACACAAATGAAATTTTGAGGGTGATGGAAATTACATAGCACAAAGCTTTCTCAAAATTCACTCATGCTTTTTATGCATATTTTACCTCAATACATAGGATTTTTGAAATAAGGCAACCCTATGAAAAATGGATTGCCAGGTATAAATTGTGGGAAGGTGCCACCATTGGGAGCGTATCACTGAGGACCAAGGAGAA
The DNA here is from genome assembly GCF_978045245.1 of Mus caroli. Lineage (NCBI taxonomy): Eukaryota > Metazoa > Chordata > Mammalia > Rodentia > Muridae > Mus > Mus caroli. Next base: position 11,067,947 of record NW_028227275.1, on the reverse strand, counting down.
CATGATTACTGCTTGAATTAGAATAGGAGCAGTAGTGATAGGAAAGGGGATCTGTACTGTATCGCTATACATCTTCATGATCTGGGTTGTAGTTAGGACAAGAGTGCCTTGCTCGGTGTTTTACTAAGAAGAATCATGCTCATTAGTCTCGGCATGATGCTATCGAGGCGAGACAAGCCTGTTTAGGTGAAATGGTTAACAGTCTTTCTCATAAGCATTGATCTTCAAGTTATGTGGTAGGTGTGGAAGAAGTTACTAAGGTGCTGGGATCTTCCAACATTATAGTTCCATAACCTGGAATAATGCGTAGAAAGTTGACCTATTTCAATGGCATTGATCCATACCTTAACTAATATAGGTATTCAATGAATAACTTACATTTACTTCATCTATCACTGGCTTTCTGACCTCTCTATCACCACTGGCTATTTTTCTCCCTGTAAGGTGCCAGTAATAAAAATGGAGTGTAAATAGGACTTGAAATTTAAGACTGCTTCCCTGATGCACCATGACAACTTAAATATCCTCTACAAGTAATAAGGTCAAGCCATAGCTGCTGGCATCCTTTCGAGAAAGATGGTGACCCACCTACTGCTATGCAATGAACCTGAGAAGTGACTGCCCCAGCATTGTGTGATAGAATGAAGCGGAGCGAAGATAACATCAAAGACAGAGTTGTGAAGAGTAACATCAATAATAGATGCACACGGAGATGGGATAGATAAAGACAGACACCCATACACACATATTCACATCTCAAGACCTTCCTACTGTAAAACCAAGTGATCTTTCCCACATTGATGGCTCCTTTATGTGATCCTAAAATAACTTCTGGGCTGTTTTTAAGAACATAACAGTATTAGCAATATACTTTTTTTGACAATTTCATCTGTCTCTGTTTCTGCATTTGCTGGGTACCCACTGGTGTCTTCAATGTGTCATGATCATCAGAGTCAATACGATGCAACTAAGGACTGTTTTGTTTATAAACAAATTATCAGGCAAGTTAACTGGAAAGTCCTTTACAGTGCTTTTCATCTTTCACCTTTCTTTTGGATACCATCCTATCATTGAATATGTAAAAAATTTTCCTGCCGATAAATCTTATAAAAAATATCATTAAACGAAAGCCATGATTTAAAGCAGGTGCATGCAAATTATTCATTCCAGGGTAATAACGTAAATACTTTGGCTTGCTTTGAATGCATGTGGCTACTGATTCTATGTTCAGAAAGTGAAAATGGCTATGAATAATTAGTAACCATCTAAGTGTCACTGTGTTCCAATAAAGTACTGCACAGTGAAACCAGTGCTGGGCTACAGTTTCCCTACTGGTCACATTTTTTTCTAGCCCAAGCATTAACAAAAACAGGTAAATTGAATGGAATGTAAAATAAGGAAGCAAATGCATGCTTAAACCAATGATTTTTAATCCTTTGCTGAATATAAACTTCTTTGAAATAGGAAGAAAGCCTGCATTCAGTTTGCTGGTTCTATAGATGATGTGTGTACCATTTGTTCTATGAGCAGTGGTTTATCATGAACTGTAAGGAAGTTCAAGAAGCAGCTTCAGCCGAGGTGAAAAACATCCTATTTCCTTCAAACTGTGAGTGTTCACACAAAGCTGAGGTGGGGGCGGGGGACTAAAGGTGAAGCTCAGTGGAAGAGAGCACGGTTTGGTGCAAAAACCAAACAAAAACCCATCACCACCACCACCCAACCCACCAAACAAACAGAAACAATTCAGACTAGAACTAAGAAGCTTATAAGGGTGCAAGGATCTAGAACCTGTTCCTATCTCATCACTTTGAGGGTCACACATGATAGCACTAACTTTTTTTTTTCACGTCAGACACTGCCCATCCTTTTCATCAACTGAACAGAAGTCCCAAAACTATATCCAATGTCTTCTTGGACACTAACTCTTCACTGTGTGGGTGACTGTGTTTGAGCATGCAGGACTCACCAGCAAACAGTGCACAGGGTCCCCCCTTAGATCTGCATCTGGAGCCTGCAGCAATCGCCAGTCTCTGCCTTTGTTGTAAGTGATGAAAGTCTTCACTTGGTTGTCAATCTTCTTGTTAGCCAAGAACATTCCCTTTATCCCTGCTACCTGGGAAAAATTGACATGGCTGAAAAATACATCAACATGAGAAAGGACATATCTGTTTACATTAAAAAAACCAACAGCTTGTCTAAGTACTCTCTTAGAGAAAAAGACAGGCTAGGTTTAAATCTGTATATCTCCCTTGCCAGTCGTCTTGACAGAAACCAATGGCCTTGTGCCTTCTGCTGTACGTGTGTATAAAACACACGAGTTCAATACAGGCTTATCTTTCTTTTTTGGGGTGTTGCTGAATATGTTTATATTAACTTTATTCAATCACCAAAAAATGAGAAACTGACAAGATGTCCACTCTGAGGAAGAAAGTAAGATAAACAGTGGCATGTACAAAAACCAGAATATTATTTGACACTAAAATGCATCACTAACCCATAACATAACAACGGGGGCAGTGGGGAATCCAAGCACATTCTAAGTGAAGGAAGGCAGCAGCATGATAGCCTGGAAACTCAAAGCTATGAGCCACAAAGAGGTCAGCGTTTGCCAGGGTGTGACTCAGAGAGAGGTGTGAAGAGGTGGAGCATGGGAGATTCTACATGCGGCGAAATCACCATGTCATGATCACACAATGACGGATGGATGTCACTGAATTGTTTGTCAAGCTCATGAAATATAAAACCCAAACTATGATCCTTCATGTAAACTGTGAACTTTCAGAGGCGTATCATCTTACAGAACACTGTCAGCGGCTATCATTCCTCAGAGAGAAACTCCAGAACGTTTAAGCCTGTTACTTGACGAGCAATAAGTAAATAGGGGCAACTTATATTGTGTTCTGGTCTCCAGGCAGGATATTAAATATCTTATCTCTCATGTAATCTTTGTAATATTATTTTTGTGAAATGATTGCTAACTCTATTTCATACGTGAAAAACACCTCAGGTACATCCAAGATCATACTATCAATGACACAAAGTCAATGTCAGACCTGCGATTGTGACCCAGAACTTTATAGTTTCAGAGTGCATGGTTATAATGACTACCTAAATTACTGAACCTCAATCTTCAGCCTCAATCAACTGAAAAAAAAAGTCAGTTGAAAGACATTGATATAATTACAATTATTGCATTTAAAAAATTTTAAGAGTTCTACCTGTTAAGTCACCAAATTTACTGAATATTAGAGAAAAACACCAAATTATTAAAAAAAATGATTGTTTTCTTTTTATGTGTATGAATTCTCTATTTTCATGTCTGCTGCATGAAAGAAGAGGACATCGGATCCCATTATGGATTGTTGTAAGTCATTATGTGGGTGCAGGGATTTGAACTCAGGACCTCTGGAAGAGCAGCCAGTGCTCTTCGCTGCTGAGCCATTTCTTCAGTGTAATTGTTTTTCCATTATCAAAAAACCACTTCTTTAGTCGCATGATGCTGTTGCTCTTATCAAATCCAATTGTTGTCAGGGTTGGACAGATGGCTCAGTTATTGAGAGTGCCAGTTTATTTTCTGGAAGAGTCTGGTTTGGTTCATGGCACCTGAATGGTCACTCACAACCATCTGCAACTCTAGTTCTAGGAGTTCTGATGTCTCCTTCTGAACTCCATGGGTATCAGGCACACATGTGGGACACAGTCATGCATGTAGGTAAAGCACCCCTACACATAAAAGTAATAAATAAATAAATTGCTAACAACTGAAGGCATGCTTTCTCTTTCTACATGCTAAAGTTAACAATTAGCAGGCTATCAAAACTGTCCTATCAATGATCATCACTTTGTAGATTAATCTTTTCAGAATTTTAGAGTTTACCAAACACAATTTAATCTGTGTGAAATGACCACAACCTAGGGAAACTGGAGGTCAATGAGGGAGAGGTCCAAAATGTGTTGAGTGATAATGAAAACATTCCATATATATCCACATTCACTAGTTCAATGCCTGTCATCATCATGGAGCAGAGTTGTCAATAACCAGGTCTACAGAATGAGAAAATGGGAGACTTAGACTACATTTGCAGGTAGGTAGAACACACACACGGAATAAACAAACATACTTAAAAGCATATGTGAAGACATTTAACTAAGCTTAGACCATTTCTATTTTGGTGTGATTAATTTTAAGCAGAAGAAATAAATAAAAGTCATTTTGCCTGACCTTGTTAATACAAAGCACTATGCTCATTTCCTTGCATATCTACATTCCAAGGCTTGCCACAAACCTATGTAATACCTTTCATGCCGAGTTTTTGCATAAGGAAACTAAGCTATTGACAAATTTTAATCATTTACAATCACAGAGAATAGATGTTCATATTTAAATATATTTGACTTCCAAAATTCTCTCTGCAGACATAGCTCAGAATTTTTCATATCTAAAGGCTGGATCTAAACCGACAAAGAGACACACATCCAATTTTGTTTTTGACATAGGCAAATCTCATTAGTCTCTACCTGTGGATTTGGCATCTTGAATAATTTAGAGATGGGCCAAATCTGGACTCTTAGAATAACACGATTTTTTTTTTAACAAATAAATGATGTAAATGAGTTGTTGAGAGGGACACTTTGAACAACTCAGGAAAATAAGCTCCTTTCTGGGAGCAAACAACAGAAGCCACAACGATTTCTGGTACAGGGTTGATTCTCAACAAACGTGGACGCCATAAACTCCAGGAGCAATGTACTTCCCACAAACTCGATGGTAATCTACCAGTGATATTTAGTTATTCACAGTAACAGCTCCAGAAGGGCTGCTTTCCAGGAAACCCAGTATTAGCTTTGCATATGTTCACAAGGCTGCTACATGCTTAAATAGGACCCCACTGCCAGTTCTTTAAGAACAAAATTGCATAAATCAGAATTTTCACAAAGGCTGCTGGTCTTGCCTCTCAATGACACTCTGCCCAGAAATGAGAAATGACTTAGTTATTCAGTGCTCTGGAGAGCTACAAAAATAAGTGTGGAATGAATAAAAAGTGTTATCTGTTCCGGTCTGCTTCTTCTCTGCTTTCCTCCCTGCCCTCTCCCCTTCTTAAACAAGAGTCACAGAGAAGGGGGCTATGTGTTTAGGAGCTGGTTCATCTGATTTGTAGAAGTAGTGACTTTTATTGGCCCCCGACTGCTTGGCATTATCAAGTGCCACTTGAGCATAGAGCTGGACTTTGCTATTCATCTCTGAATGTGTGGCCTTCAGGTTTATCTTGAACAATAAAAACTTGACAAAGAAGCGGGAATGGGTGTCAAAGATGGTCAAAGCTGGAAGGAGTTGGGTTGTTTTTCTCTTGTAACCAAGGCACTTTATCTGTGTGAGTTGCTTTTTGCTTTTAATTGTTTGGCTTCTTTAGCTTGGTCTGTAAAGGTGGTCAGCTGCTCACTGTAAGCTTGATGGATGTGTTTTTCTGTGTTTCTCAATGTAATACTGTGAATGAGGCCTCTTATCCCATCAAATTTTAAGTAAGGTCTCATCATCTGCCAATTCATATTACAGAGTTAGTGCACAGAGAATGGAACTGGAATTGGAAGGTGTCATGTGTGTGAGTTTTTTTGAATGTATGTGTGTGTTTGTGTGTGTGTTATGGTATCCTATGAAGGATGACAGAACATGTTTACAATGCCACATTACTTCCTCTGTACTCATACTGCATGCATGCTTAGGAAGGAATGATGTGGAGGGTTGGCAGGGGAAACAGAAAAGAATATCCAGTGGAATTTACAGCTTCAAAAAGACACAGAACTAGCAATAAATATTCTCCTAGGATGCATCCTGCTACTGGGAGCTGTATCTTCTTCCAGGAAAAGACCTGCTAAATTTCATCTATATTGAATTCAGCATAACATTCTCTACGATGGTAGCTGTGCTTAAAACTGTGTTTCTCTCATTGTTTCTCATATGAAGGAATTTTATTCCACACATCTTCAATTAATCCAAAGTTATTTATTGTCATTTACCATCACAATCCAAGACACTGTTTTGATTAGACAGTGAATGTGAAGTATTTTAGCTCAAACCTCAAGTTGAAGAGCATATTTATTGCACTCAGGTAAGAGCCTTAAAGTGCTGTGTTTCTTTTCCTGCCTTATTTTCTTGGTTCATGATGGCCCCCCTGGAATCTTAGAGAAAATCCCCTAATGCACCTCTCCCTGTTTGCTCCCAAGAGACTGCTCAGTACACCTCTTCTAGAGGTAGAGAAGAATGCCTCCATCCTAACCCACTGTCCCTAGTGCTTCTGTGCTTTCATGATGCTCTTTATATATATGGTACCTATGTCTTGGTCTCAGTCTTGTGGAATCAAACTAAGCCCAAGGCTTCTCTAGCAGCCACTAAACTCTTTATTAGAAGTTACAATCCCTCTATGCCCCAGTATAGAGGAATTCCAGGGCCAGGAGGTAGGAGTGGGTGGATTGGGGAATAGGGGAAGGGGGGAGGGCATAGAGGATTTTTAGAGAGGAAACTAGAAAAGGGGATAGCATTTGAAATGAAAATAAAGAAAAGATCTAATAAAAAAAGAACAAAAAATATTTTGTGGAGTATGAACTACCCCTCTAGTTTTTTTAATTATTTAGATGTCTAAAACATTTGATTGGTTAAAAGTGTTCATGAATATGTAAATTTACATAGGAAATAAAACATGCTAAAAAACTAAAAAAAAAAAATTACAATGACCTGTATAATGATCTATAAAGCTAATATAAACAGATGATCAATAAGTATAACTTCCTTAAAAAATATTCATTGTACAGTCACTTTGTATAAGGGATCCTGATTTTGTTTTTAATGAGATAGGAAGTAAGAGTTCTCCATTAGGCGATACAATTCTGGAAGGCATGGGGAAAAGGACTACCATGACTTGATTCAAGCCTTGTCTACATCAAGACTGTGACCTTGTCTCCAAAAACATCAAATAAGACAAAGAATACAATAACAATCTAATTAAATGTATTGAGTGGTCATGGAATGCAAGGCTTCGGAGGCTTTGTATAAACCTTAGTATGTGAATCGACTTCAAATTTTCTGCAAAATTGAAATTGTCATCACTTTGTAGGTGAATAAATAAGTGTTCAGATGTCCTAAGTTACCTGTGTAATGGCCATTCAGCCACAGATCTGAACTGTTCTTCAGTCTGTCCTCCTCCAGACAGTTGTGTGGTTGTCTGGCTTACACAACTTTTTCTGTGAGGCTAAAGTATTATGCAAGAAATGTCTCCCTGGTGCATCCTGCTTATAAGGATCTATCAATCATGATTTTTTTGGTGCCTTTACTCTGTCATCATTCAGTAAATTCCTGAACATGTGTTTCATTTCTTTAACCACTGAAGATCTAATAACTGGAATATTTTAAGCACCTGTCCTTTCATCTATCAAATGGTCTTTGAGATTTAAAATATTCTAGATGCTGGGCACTTCTTTCATGATTTAAAGCAAAGACATCAGACATCACCCCCTTTTCATGTTTATCATCTACCAAGTTCTCTCCTATGTCAATTTTTCATGTGTGCCAAGTGAAGGGCAACCAAGTGTGTGAGGCTCTTGTGCTAGAGTGCTTTGCTTATTTCTTCCTCTGAGGCTGATGGGAGAACCATGATTCCTACCTTCTCAGACTTAAATTACAAAGCTTAAGTGTCAAATTTGAAGAAAGTAGATGAAAGAGCTGTGGTAAGAGAGAGAGAACACTTCCATGGCCATTATCTTGTTGTGAAAGAGGATGGGTAATTTTCATCTGAGTATCTCAGGCAGAATAGGTATGGGTTCTGAAGGAGTTGGGTATGCCACTAATAATCAGAGAACTCACTTGATTTTAAAAGAAGTCTAAATGGTCTTCCTCCTCATTTCTTTTTTCTCTGGTACTGGTGATTGGCCCTAGAACCCTGTTCTTGCTCTTCAAATACTCTACTACAGAGCCACACCCCCACCTACATGTGTTTTCCCTTACTACTTGATGCAGTAGTATTCTCCTAGAAAGACAGGAGCTTATATTACATCCTGTAATGACTCTGATTGTACTAGACAGTATTTGTATTTTCCGCCTCTGATCTTGCCTTTTCGGATACAGTCTTTCTTAAGAAATCATGGTACAACATCATTACCACAGTGGATGGGTTTTCTCTTCTAAACAAAAGCTGCATATTATGTGCAGAATATACAGCCGGCCTGCTGTATACCTACCCTTCATGGTACATACCATGTCGCACAGTTTGTTGATTCTGCACATGTCAGCCAGGCAGCTTCACTCCCAGCCACAGCCTTTTGCACTCAGTTGCCCTGAGCCATCATTCTGCATTAAGCCAAAGTGCTCGTCATCATCAGGAATTAATTTTCCCTTCCCCAGGGTGGGTACAAAGCTCTCAACATCCCTTTCATCCCAAATAAGCTAGAAATCACAGTTCCCAGACACACCCATCACATCTCTTCTGTTCTTCTCACCGTGTAGCATGTTCTCATGTGTTATGCAACCCACGTGGTCTTTGAGGCATCCATGTTCTTTGTGAATAATTGAATTTTAGTTCATTTGGATCCATGGTTTCCATACATATGTATGTCCTTCTTCAAGACAAAATTATCGGATACATGTAATTATTGTCTGAATTTAAATGTAACTTTGGACTTGGTTCTGAAAGTCTAGACACAAGTTTACAGTAATTAACTATTGATGGCTTCCTTTTCCTTTCTCACACTTTCTTCTTCCTCCTTTTTTTGTTTGTTTTGTTCGTTTTGTTTCTCCCACATCTGGGAAGACCAACACTAGTTCTCAAGACTTGCCTTATCCTTCAACCTTGACACTATTGAACATCCAATATCAAATATAAGATATCACCCTTTTAGAAGATATGTGATATGCTGAAATTGAAAACTCATGTATGCTTAGATTTAAGTCCTAAGTTTGCTCTGTAACCTTGTGAAAGTACCTGTGAACTTTTACCTCTAGTTACTTGACTTGGGGAAGTGTCTGTAGTCACCTAAAAGTCAATATAAGGGTTAAATGGAGAAATTTTGGAAAGTTTGTTACACAGTGGTTTTGGACATGATAACCCACAATATTAGCTATCATCACTAAATTTTGTCAAGAAATCAATGTCTGGGTGTTTGGTCTATAACCAAATTTTCTTGCTCACATTTATGTACCTCCTTGAATAGAGAACATGCCAAATGCACACTGTGAGGAAATTCTGGTATTTCACCAACTAAATTGTAGTACTCTGTAATATTTTGTCTGCATCACTAATGTACTTCATTACATATACACACAAGCTTACAGAGTTGAGAGCACATCTCTTGCAGCCAGGTGGCAATGCGTGTGAAAGAAGTCGTAGATTTAAATAGGAACTGGGCTTTTGTCTGTGTTCCACCTGTGTGTGTCCTTGACATACAGTTCCACCTCTACGTTTATACTCCACACAGTCTGCATTTGCTAAAATGGATCCACAATAACACACAAGCAGGAGAGCAGGTAACTGATGTGCAGAAGCATACAAAGGAATGACTACCTTCTCAGTCACCTGAAATGTGAGCACACACACACACACACACACCATGGATCCTATCTCTGTCACACCCACCCCCCCCTCCTCACATGATGCTCATCTCTGTTGCTTATTAATTCATTTATGGATTCTCTTGCTTTTCACTTATCTGTGAGTGCTCATCACTCATTGCAATTCTACAGGGAAATTCATGCTGGATGAATTTCAGCTTCCTGCTAGCCAGAACAATCAGATTTAAGGGAACATTTGTGCCAGGCCTCGTGTCTGCCAATATTCTTTCTATCTAGGTAATCAGCAAATATGCCACTGCTGTTCTGCTCACATCAATTTCAATTCAAGTTGCTCTGAACTGTCAAGCTAATAAAACAAAGACGCTTCTCTCCCTGCCCCAGGATGCAGAACACCTTTACCTAATGCAGTCACACCACTGCTCAAAGTGATGATAATACGAGCCAGCAGTTTCCCTACAGATAGTCAACAGCAAGAGACACCAAGGGCAAACGCAGTATTAACAAGGAATGCTTGTTGTGCCCAACAGTCACCCTGCTTCTCCTTGTCCCATACCTGATGCAGCATTTGAATTCACAAAACCATTTGTTAAGAACAAAATGGCTGCAAATAACTCATTAAAAATCCATTTCTGCTCAGCTTATTTACCTGTTGCATCATCAAGGGATCAGTGGACATGGTCTCCATTTCGGACAGAAAATAAAATGTATCTAGAGAACCTAGTTTGAATTGATTTAATCAGGAAGAAGGAAAAACAGAAAATGTGTCTTAAAAAGTTGTGAGGCAAAGGAGAGAACTGTATCATTTCGGTGCCACGGTGACTGATTTTACATGGTCTAGATCCTCAGTGAAGCTTCTATTATGGGGGTGGCTCAAAGCAAGAGAATTCAGTGCATTTCAGCATAACATACGTGAAGTTTAAGTGTTCATAGGACATTCATAAATGAGGAAAGAAGTGCTGAAGTTTATACTCATTTGTAAGACAAGTATACAGTGTTAAAAGATGTCATAGGCTACTGCTAATTGCAGTATGAAAAGAAACTAAAATCCCCAGAGTTGGGAATGTGTTGGACATTTAAAAATATGGGTGGGCTTTAATACGACCAAAATAGAATATGAAGTGGTGTCTAGGCACATTGCAAGAAGATACTACAGATTCTAGACTTTGTTAAGCATGTTGTATTTCAAACACTATGATAGTAGTTAACAATGATTAACTGACTTCATCCTCTGAGCAGTCTACTGGGTACTGTGCTCATCTCTATGTTTTAAACAGGCAAGTGTGGCTCAGAAGCCATGTCCTTGTATTAGGAGTACATTCCAACAGGAGTAAGACGCTGTACACTAGCACTCAAACTCAGACAGCCTGGATGCTAAAAATGTCATACTATAAATCGAACTTTATCTAGAACTTTCTTGACACTAAATCTTTAAACTATGCAAATGCTTTCCGGAATAAATATTCCATTGGAGGTTGAGCTATTGAACACTATATCTATCTGAAACATGACATGAAAAGTGGGATAAAAAACCTTATATAAAGATGAAAAGATCGACACTATATTTTCTTAAGTTATATACAAGAGCGATATCCTATACTAGCCTGCCAAAATCTGAATTAGGCAAACAGTCCATTTTATTACTTATTTGAGGAGTATACAGTCTATTAACCAGGTTTTGTGCACACAAAAAGAGGGTTAGCCACTAGGAAAAGGCCACTGTACACTTGTGAAGGAAAGGAGAAAGAGACCACATTTAAAAGATGCCCATTTGGGCTTGAGTTTCTAATTTATCACTAGATAGATATAACACGGACATTTCGTGTTTTACAAAACTTGAATTCCTGAGCTTGCCCAAATGTCAATGTCTCTATGATTGCACATGTCTAAATCATTTCAGATGTTGTTCCAGTTGGAACATTGATCTCTTGCTACATTTCTCTAACCCTGAATACTCGTTCTAATTCATTCTCAAGCCATCATCATACATGCAGACTGACCACATTTTGTTAACTTAAATTTCCAGGATTTAATAAAAAAGATCTCGTAACTATTTTCTCAAGTGCTGGCCAGTGAGAGATGGGTCACTAACCAGCTGAGGTAGATCTTATGAATAATCTCTCATGCTGACCAAAAGGTGAAATTCATTCTAAAAAAGTAGCTTGCTTTATTTTATATCTACTATCCTCTCAGTGCATTTAGCCTGGAACAAAACTAACTCTCCTTAATACCCCCAGCAGCCATAGGTTTCCAGTAGCTCCTTGCTAGGGGTGGGAATTCTCAAGTCCCCTTCCTGACCAATGCTGGGATTTTCTCTGGCTGGATATCGTACAGGTCTTATGCATGCAATCAACAGCAACTGTCAGTTCCTATGTACTACTGTCTTGTTGGGTCCAGAAAGCACTATTTTACTATAGCCACCTACTACTTCAGGCACTTATAATCTTCCTGCCCCCTCTTCAATGATGATTCCTGAGCCTTGGGAGGAAGATGTGTGAAGGTTCTAAAGTTTTCTAAAGAAATGCAGCAATAGGCCATATTCTATTGAAAAAAAATGTAAGGCTGTACCTAATTCATGATGTTTGTGTAAGAGTAGAAAACTCTGTGTATATAGGAATACCATGGAAGTTCATAGCAAAGATGGATAATAAAACCTTGAGTGATGTTTATCATTATAACTGACTGATCAACATAGATAAGTTTACTTGGAATATTGGTTATTGTAAAAACAAAGAGCAACAGTGCCCCCAAAAACATGGGTAAGCTCTGGTTCGGTGTACTTTTTGTTAATTTAATTTTCTAGGATTTCATAAAAAAAGATCTTGTGAATATTTTTTCAAGTGTGGGCCATTGAGAGGTGGATCACTAGTCAGCTGAGGTAGATCATAGATTGGTCTCATGTGTGGGTCATTTTGAGCCAGCTGGGGTTATCAACTTGGGCAGTTCTTCAAGAACCATAGGAATGCTTTCTTACAGCAAACAAAAAGTCCCCCATCATGTCACTGCAGAGACAGATAAGTGAGTGTTGCTCACTGAGTTGCTATACACCAAAAATATTTTGAAATATGATAGATATGCAGATTAACCATAAGCAAGCATTTTAATTGGGTAGTTTCCTCCTCAGACACTATCCACTCTCTCTGGAACTGTTCTTCTCCAGCATAATCTTCTTTTAGAAAATCATCCTAGAGAATTGTATGGGTTGCAAATGAAACAATAAGAATCTCCTGTGAGTCTTTCCTTCTCTAAAGTGGAGAGAGACAGTCCAAGGAACCAGCATTAGAACAATTAGATGACTGATACTCCACCAAGTACTCGGGATGCTGTTGTCCTCCGGAACCACAGATGCTTGCTGACATACCTCATAAAGGTCAATCATGACATTGCCTTCAGGGCCTCTGCTGCTCTGCACATTCTCCAAGGCCAGCGTGAAGTAGACTCCTCGTGTGTCTGAGATGTACAGGTTGTACGTGTCATTCTGGTTCCATTCTTGTACTGCTGCAAACACTTGGTTCTCGTCTGTGCTAATGACATGCATGTCCTGAGGAAAAACACAGGAAGTGAAGAGAGGATAAGTGTTATCCATTAACCTGGCACGCATCCAAAGCGTGTGGGCGATGAAGACGGAAAGATAGAGCATGCTTCCGTTCACGAACATGAAAAATGAAGATAAGTGTTAATCATCTATTTTCCATGTCCCTTGGGAGTTAAGCAGTGAGGTCATGATAAAATAAGGCAGAAGGATGCATGACGGCCTCCTTGTAAGTTAATTTCCTTAATAGACATGTTGATGGTAGTGTATGAACTTGGGGAACCAGTCATTCTCATGTATTTGTCAAGTTCAAACATTACTTGTTCAGAATACATACACAATGCAAATGTAAGGACCAACTTCAGAGACAGAAGAAAACCAGACAAGCCCTGGATGCCACTGTGGTCTGGGGGACTAGTAGCTCTGCCACTGGCTGTAAGTTCCTTAGACACAAAACCTCACACTCTACTCACTGAATTAATGTATGTGTTTTATTAGGTTTCCCACATGCCTTCCCCCCCGCCCATGAATAATATGCACATTAATGTGTGGCAAGTGCTGCCAAGGGTTCAGCAACATCAAAAATTCCCCAGGAAAAAAATATCCCACCAGAAAATCCCAAACCATTAATGTTTGTCTGAGTGATTAATCTAAGGACTCAGCTACTGATCTAATATTTTCCTATGATAAATTCTCTAAGAAAATTACAGAGTGAAAGTGGTCATCATAAAGGACGATGCTCCTAAGGATACCACACGTCAAAATAAAATAAAGGAGAAACGGAGACCTCCATCCTCTGTCCTTCGGTAAGAATTCCGAATCCTCCATTCTCCAGTCAGGGCTAACTGATGTCTAACACTATTCTGAATTGGCTGTCTGCAGCCAATGCTTGTTGTTTCCTTAGGGGACACCTGTTGGCATGCTTCGGGCTGCTTGTTATCCTGTGGACAAAGAACTCTACATGGAATAACTTCCGAACTCAGAGTAAAGCCGTAAAAAATAAAAAGGCTGAACATAAACCAAGATATCGGTAAGTAAAGTATCCATGTGGCAAAAGAATAATGGAGAAACATCCCCGGCTTTTCTGTAACTTAATAAAAATCTTCGTGAACTGACCATGTTGTATATTCAAAAAGCTTCAGATCTAATGATCTTTCTTGAGGACCATTTCAATCCTAACAGTTCAGTGCAACTGGAGTCAAACTTCTAACCTCAGGTTCTCATGATTTGAGTACAATCTTGGCTTATGACATAGTCATGGAACTCTGTGCTCAGCTCTTCTATCTGTGAACTCTATCTGACAAGAGTATGTCCTTTACAGAGCAGTGAAGAACCAGCAAGTCTTAAATAGTATAATAGTGTTCACAGGGTATGCTTTACTCATGATGAGTGTTCCACTTAAGGGAGCCTGTCTGTCCCCTTTTTTTTTTTTCTTTTGTTTATAAAAGATCAATTTGGCTCCTCTGATTTTTAAATATTTGAATATTCATTCACTGATGTACTCAAGAAAAGGTTCGTCCACATGTTTTCTGTCTGATGGAGGAAATTAGCTATGGGAATTACCCTTAAATTCGCTGCTTCATCTACGTGGACAAGCCTTCCACAGGGTCTTACCTTACAGTTGAATAGAAAACAAAAATCTTTAAAATCATTAAACAATTACTCCACATTCATGGTTTTTTTCCCCCTCAAAATGTTGTAATCCTGGTTTTTTGTTAAATTGTTTGAAATGTAAGCTGACCCTAACATAGTCAGTTTGACCCCTGGGCTTTGGTGTGAATTTCTGCAAACAATGAACTTCTGATGGACTCATACAACAGACTTAAGAACATAATCCTTGGAGGGGGGTCATAGTCATTTGTCTATACTATCATATTCCATAATCCACTGTGTAGATTTGGTACTCACAGATAATAGCTGACATTGTCAGCTTGACAAGAATTACCTTGGAGATTAGGCTCTGGGAATGCTTGTGAATGATTCTGTAGATGGGGGTTAATTGAAGTGGGAAGACCCATCCTGGATGGGAATAGTATTAAGGGCTCTGTCTTGGACAGAATAAAAAGTGGAGAGGTGGCTGGGCACAGATCTTTCTCTGTCTCTAACCCCCCCCATGTCCCTCCCTCTCTCTGACTCTCTCTGTTTCTCTGTCTCTCTGTCTCTGTCCTCTCTCTATTTCTCTGTCTCTGTCCCTCTGTCTCTGTCTCTCTGTCTCTGTCTCTCTGACTCTGTCTCTCTTTGTCTCTCCCCCTCCCCCCTCCTCTCTCTCTGTTTCTCTCTCTCTCTCTCTCTTTTTCTGTGTGTGTGTGTGTGTGTGTGTGTGTGTGTGTGTGTCCTTCCTTCCTGAAAGCCTCTGCACCATGGTCCGCTGCCTTAAGCCCAGGTACAACAATCCTGTCCCTGAGGATCCTTGAACTGTGAGCCAAGGTAAACCCTTTCTCCCTTAAGTTGCTTTTTTTCAAGGTATTCTATCATAGCAACAGACAAAGTAGGTAAGGGTGTATTAAAAATGTACCAGCTGATAGCACACGCCTTTAATCCCAGCACTTGGGAGGCAGAGGCAGGTGGATATCTGAGTTTGAGGCCAGCCTGGTCTACAGAGTGAGTTTCAGGACAGCCAGAGCTACACAGAGAAACCTTGTCAAAAAAAAAAAAAAGTACTGTTATGTTAAAAGGATTAAGCAGGGTCATTTAGAGAATTTTTCACATAACAATGATGGAATAAAATGACTGGGTCTAGATAAGATTGCAAACCAACCTCCCTTTACCTTTATGTAATTTCATGAATCAGAATTTAGAAGACGATGCTGCTGGGCATAATGATTTGATAGATTTATATTTTATTTCACTTTCCTCAACTCCTTACTTAAAAATGTGTTCTTATTCTTTCACAGACTCCCATGCCTCTAGACCAATGTAGACTCTTATTTGGAGTTATACTAGAAAACTTTGCGAAGTCTGTTCTATGGGACGCCAGCATTGCTGGATTCTAATGTATCTTTAAATGGAGATGGAAGTGTCTTTGCTAGAACCTTTGACTGTTATTGGTGGTTATGATTTATGGACCTTAGTTTCTTTCCTTCTTTCTCTTCCTTCCTTCCTTCCTTCCTTCCTTCCTTCCTTCCTTCCTTCCCTCCCTCCCTCCCTCCCTCCCTCCTTCCTTCCTACCCTCCTTCCCTCCCTCCCTCCTTCCTTCCTACCCTCCCTCCCTCCTTCCTTCCTTCCGCTTGCTTGCTTTCTTGCTTTCTTGCTTTCTTTCTTTCTTTCTTTCTTTCTTTCTTTCTTTCTTTCTCTCTTTCTTTCTTAGAAGATAGGATCACTCTATGTAGCCAGCTATGTAACCAAGCTGGCTTTCACTATACCATCTAAGCTGGACTCAGACTACTCTCTTTTTTAACATCTCCTTTTATTGTTATTTATATGTGTGGGTGTGTGCATCTCTGTGAGTATATATCACATACATGTGGGTGCCCTTGGAGACAGGGAGTCAGGTACCATGAAGCTGGGAGTTAGAGATGGTGATGAGGTAGCCCATAGAGGTGCCAAAAACACAACTCAGGTCCTCTGGAAAAGCAGGCCAAACTCTTAACCACTGAACCATCTCTCCAGTCCCTGGACTCACGATAGTGTTAATCCTGTCTTTACTTCCCAGAGGCTGGGCTTATCATTCATTCATTTCTGCATGCATAGTCATAAACTACTGAATTAATGCTGAACTAAAGATAAAACAGTCATGAGCCATTGAGGTATTGGTGACCTCCTCTTAGTGTCTAAAGAAGTCACATTGATTGAAGTTTGCTTTCTTTTTAAACTTATTTGGATGAAGGACCAATTTTTTTTCCCAATATATCACTAAGGATATTTTATTCTGAGTGACAACTTGAGGGAAATATTCTTTTTGAAACTAAGTTCTTTATTTACAAAAAAAATGAATACAAGAAAAAGTGATAAAAACCCAGATAGCCAAGGTTTCTAAGGAAGTTAGTGATGGATCCAGGTCAGAAGTCCGGTCTCCTCTCACGAGTCAAGCATCCATTGCACACCCCCCCCCCCCACTGCATCCTGGTACCCATCCATCTTCCACGATGGAGACAACTAGATCCATACCACTAATAATATTACCTTGTTTTTATAGAGTATCTGTCCTTGGAAACACTTGAGGCACTTTTGTACATACTGCCTCATCGATCTTGCTGGAGTTGCTCAGAATAGGCTCCAAGTAAGTAGAGAAAGAAAGACCATCTCTATGTCCCTGTGTAACAGACCACCTACTCTTACTGGCAATGGCAACATTTAACCACCATGCTACCTTCGTTTCTCTTTACCGTTATTAATCGTTTATACATAGCTCTGCTCTTTCACCATCTGATACAATGTCAGTAGGTGACTCCAGAAATGGGAACAGGGGAAGAGATGATGTGCCTCTGTTCCTTCGGTCAGCATGATGCTCTGCTCCTTTGCAGGTGCAGCCCTGGCTTTGAAAGAAGGCCAAGTAACACACGAGCTTTGAGGCAAACCATTCCACCCACACTGAGGCTTCTCTTTGAAGCTATAATGGCATTATAATGAAGCTTCTCTTTGCTTTATGTAATAAACACCCACCTGGACCAAATAATCCATGTATTTGCTACACTAGCTCCCATGTCTGTAGTATCAAGGACAATGAATCCCTGCTTTGTACCCTGAGAACTCAGATACAGTTAGGTCCTGGTACATGGCCATCTGGGTGGCAGGGAAGAGTGTGGAGTAGATGACCAATTCAGCTTCAAAGGAAATTTTGCTTTCCAGATTGTCTAGAGGCCACTGGGGACACATGTCAGCAGTGATCTTTGTAATAACTAAGAACAGGCAATGTAAAATACCTGTCCTCGGTCCCCAGCAGTGTATAAACAAAAGCCTCTTTGATTTTAAACTAGCATTTCCCGGCCCCCTTAGGCCTGTGAGGCCTTCCCCTTCCTCCGTGTTTAGATAGCACATCAAATTTAGTGAGGTGAAGATCAAGCTACCGTGGAAGTCATTCATTTCCTTGCAAAGGGACAAAATTCATAAAGCAAAACAAAACATAAATACTAGTATGGCTGTCAGAAAATCTAATCTCACCTGTATGGCAACTAGAATTTGGTTTTGGCTGGGATTATTCTGTGAAGAATATGCTGACCCTAGAATTAGCATGCGAATGGCTGAGATCTGTAGTTTGCTGATTTCGGCTCAGCTCTGCACTCTGCCTGCCTCCTGAATAAAGGTCTCCTGCTGCATTGGGTATAAATCCTGTTTTCATAGTTACAAATCTTTCAAGTTGCCTTCTTTGATTTTTGGTGAATGAATCACAATTCATTTCAGTGCACATCCCCTGGGGGGCACTTTTTGTTGTTGCTGTTGTTGTCTTGTTGATTGTTTGGTGTGTTTTTCCTAGTTGACATCTCCCTCTCGAACCTTCCTTGGACAATTTTAATCATTCTCAGCCCTTCCTCTGTACTCATGGATTTTATTCAGTATTCATTCCTGGGCTGATTTTGATATTGTATGTTCTTATCTTATTGGGGTAGGAAGAAGAGTGATCAAGACCATGGTCAGTTCAGTGTGTGTAACATCACATAGAGACAGGTGGTCCCGTGCAATTGCCATTGTCATTCACTTCCTATTAGCATAGAGCAATCATAACTAGGAAACCGGTGTGGTTCTCTAAAGAGAACAGTGTGCATTTGATTCTAATAGGTGGGAGTTATAAAAACCCTTTTACTGCTGGACAATGGTGGTGCATGCCTTTAATCCCAGCACTCGGGAGGCAGAGGCAGGTGGATTTCTGAGTTCTAGGCCAGCCTGGTCTACAGAGTGAGTTCCAGGACAGCCAGGGCTACACAGAGAAACCCTGTCTCGAAACAAACAAACAAACAAACAAACAAACACCCTTTTACTGATAGGGTAGGTAAGGAGAGCATTTTGCCTGGAGATGCCAGCACAAGCTGTTAGCCAAGCTCTCCTGTGAGAGGCCAACCCTGCCTCTTGTGCTCTCTTTGCCCATCATTAACAGTCCTGGGCATACAGCTGGTGCTGCTTCAGCAGGGAGTTGCAAATGCAAGAAAATACAAAAGAAAAGTGAGACTTCACTCAAAATAAATGTCGTAGTAGCCTGTGTTCAACTTACGATGCCAGGACTTGAGTTGGCCCTTCCCAAAATCTCTATCATCTGTAAACTGCTACAGCCTGTGAAAGGCTGGTCCTGCTTATCTAGCGCTGCAGGATCGTCGGGACACACGGTGACAACAGGATAACCTGGAGGAGTCTGGGTGGGGATCCCGTATTGATGGTGTCACAGAAACCAGAGACCTCTCACCAGACTCATTGCAATGGACATTTGCAAGTGAAGATGTGTGGACAGAGGGATCTACTGTGGGACACACTGTGACACACTACAGCTTCCACGGTGAGTTGTTTTCTATGCTTTGTTTGTTTTATTTTTGTGTGCGTGGTCATGTTTCTTATTTGGGAAGGGGTGAGGTTGCAAGGGCGGGGGAGCCGATGTGAGGGCATGGGAAGACGAGTGGGGCTAAGGTGCATGGTGTGAAACTCACAAAACAACAACAAATAAAAGAACCCACAGAAACAAGATTGCTAATAAGCATCCTTTGAAAGCCCACATCATCTGTTCTCCACTAGGTGGCGCTCCATATCAACACAGTTTTTCAGAGTTTGTGGACAGAGCCTGCGGAAGTCAGTGATGAAGGGTCTCTCACTTTTCCACTGTTTTCAAAAAAAAACGAGTGGCTAGGGAAGTCAGAACATTCAGCTGTGCTTCAGGTGTCTAAAAATAACCCGATTCCTAACTCCCACTGAGAACAACTGCCACACTATAACATAAAATTTAACATTTTGTTGTTTCGATTCAAAAATGAACATAATGATTGTGAATATTTAATATTGAAAGGCAAAAACGAGGTTATTATTAATTAACCCAGATGTCCCTACAGGAAGAATTCCAAAGAAGAAAGAGAGCAGGAGAAGGACCCTGGGAGAAAGGGAACAAGATGATCAACGAGGCGACAGAAAGTCGATCCTGATGGAGCAGGGATCTCATTGGGGAGGCTGGCAGTGTCCTTGAGAATGGGGTGGTGGGCTGGAGCCGAGAAAGGAGCTTTGAGAGGAAAACAGGAACCAGGCAAGTACCTTGGGCAAAGCGTATTTCGGAAGCTTCATTTGTGCAAACGGGCTTCTTCGGTAGGACACATAGTAATGTGGTCTTCCTCCTGACGTCAGCTGCAGAAGAGAAACAAGGTAGTAAGAGGAGCTACGGGAAACATTTGGGGTCACTGAAGAGAAGCTACCTACCTGAATGATGCAGGTAGCTGCCATACAGCAGCAGAGAGGACACCTGTCAGTAACCCACATTTACCAGAAAAGCAAACGTACATCCTGTCGAGGGGATTCTCAGAGGCCCAACAATAACCATATAATAGACAAAAAAATGTAATTTGCAAATCTGGACCATGGGGCTAGAGAGATGACTGGATGGTTAAGAGCACTTGTTCTTCCACAAGAGTGGGGTTTGAATCCTGGCATCCACAGTGCAGCTCACACCCATCTATTTCCAAGGGATATGACTTCCTCTTCCGAACTCCATGGGCACCAGGTAGGCATGTAGTATAGACATGAAAGCCCAAAAGAAAAATTGCTGATTCACATAAAAGGTATGTGTGTGTGTGTGTGTGTGTGTGTGTGTGTGTGTGTGTGTGTGTAAAGACAAAGATAGATAGATAGATAGATAGATAGATAGATAGATAGATAGACAGATAGACTGACAGATAGACATGGATCTATAATGTGATTCTAAAGCTAAGATACTGTCAATCTGCTCTGCTCTTTCCAGCATTACAGGCCTCTCGAGATATTAGCTCTCTGCTTTTCAGCAGTCAAGCTTTTCAGCTTCAAGTCCTTGCTATTCAGGTTGCCATTTGAGGCCAGAAGGCAATAATAGTCCACATACGACAGTGAAGGGCAACCTTCTCATTTCTCATCTCCAGGTACAGAGATCCTGCTTGATGGCATCACATTGATGCCTAAGGGATATGTCCAGGCAAGTTAGCAGAAAGCCAGGTCAGGTTTGGGTTCCAAATTGATTCTGAGTCTTTATTTTTCGGGAGAAAACCATGGAAACTGGCACTGTTTTGTCCAAAGCAGGTCAATGAATCCGGAAGGGTCTGTAGGACAAGGGAGTGGTTTCCATCTAGACTTGAATACCACCGTGCTGAGCAGAGTAGAAGGCATCTCTGTCAATGTGTCTCTGGAGCAAAGCGTGACCTATGTTGAGTATCTGAAGTCTGAATGTCGCTGGAGTTCGCATACTTGGAATGTCAACAAAGCTTGTGGTAAATGTTCATCAGACACAGGAGAGTGACTGGAAAGACGCTCTTCACCATTATGTGTGGAAAAGTGATGGGTTACAGGAAGTTACTCATATCATTCTAAATGTAGATCTGGCGCTGATTTATATGCCAGACTTGTGGGTTAGAAACTGTTGCCAGAAAACCAGAGACAGGTTTCTGAAAGCATTAATGATAAAGAAGTGAACCAGACAGAGCCAAAGCATGTGAACATCTGAATGTCACATGAAATTATCCGAGGAGTCATTACACACTTCCCTCAAGAATAAGAAACTGGGGTATGTGTATAATCACTTCTGAAACATTTAAAAATTAGATAAATTGATACTTGGTAGTATTTTTTAATTCATGGTGTTAGATAGAATTTGTTCTTCAAATAAACTTGTGTCTAGAATGTACCTCATCTGTAACACACACATACACAAACATACACTCTCTCTCTCTCTCTCTCTCTCTCTCTCTCTCTCACACACACACACACACACACACACACACACACACTCACACACACACACACAGAGGGAGGGGAGGGGAGGGAGGGAGGGAGGGAGGGAGGGAGGGAGGGAGAGAGATTTTCTGTTCTTACCTTGGAAAGTAATAACATAATTTTTAGATAAGTTGGACAAATGAGTCTAAAAGTTTTCTTAAGTGCTAAATGAAGCAGTGCATGATTGATGCATGTCTCCTGTCCGTAATCATGAAATCTCAACTCCTCAAGTGGTTTTCCATTCTTTCAGGAGGAGGAAATCATCTCTTCTATGTTGCCCTGTGCACCGCCGTGGTGCCTGATCATACCAGGGGATCATTGGTACATGGCCCTCCTCCATCCCTCACACAAGTCCCCTTTCACATTCTTTCCTTTAAAAGTGATACTGAAGAGGGGACTGACTGGGTGATCATTCTCCTGATAAGGAGAGATGGACATGATATCTCAATCCCTTTATTGACTGGGCTTTATTTGGGAAAGTGGATCAATAGAAGTGTGTATCACTCCTGGGTTAATGCACCAGTTTTTAGACTTGTTGGTTAATTTCTATAAATTGTAGCTGAAGAACAGCCTGTGAGCATCCCTCCCTGTCCCACCTTTCTTTCTTGTCTTCCCTACTCCTCTCTTCCCTTTTTACGGCTTTTCCCCTCTCTTTCTCCCCTTCCTCCTATCCAATTCGTTTCTTTCTTCCTTTTGATGGTGTGTAGGCAGGCAGAAAGGGCTAATACCAGACAGAGGCTAGAAATGCCTTGAGCCACTGAACAAGAAGTAGGGTTTTCTTACCTGAACAAACACATAATCATCCTGAACAATCAAAGAGTCCGGGTCGATGTAACCTGGGAAAGGCTTATTTCTGTTGGCTTCAGTGCAGTTTTGCATCCGACAAGTTAGGTATATTGAGTCTGGAAAGGAGGAACACAAAAGCTCTAGAGTCTATGTATTTTGTGTTTTCCTTAGGATGCTAATATGTTCAAGCAAGTCTCACAAGCTCTCCAAGTGCCCACTAAGTATCACTGAGACTGTTCAAATCATCAGTGCTATTTTATTAGCTTGCTACCAGAACCATTGTCTCTGGTACGACCAAGTTTTGTTACAGAATTCTTCTTTAGTTTTTCCTCTTCCAAATACCCAAAGAAAAGATTTTCAAAAAACTGACAGTAAGACCTGTGATTCTGCAGCTATATTTTCATCTGTATTAGAATTGACCTTCACATGTTAATCCTTTACTGAGAAGCAGGGAAACACACTTGCGTGCGGGATTTTAAAAACCTCGGGTAGAAGTCCCACTGAACTGAGTCATGTGATCCTTAGTAAGATAAAGGTGCTTGTTTATGCATTGAAAACAAAACACTATTAAGGAAACACTTTTAATGATACTCTGATATGCTCGCAGACAGGACCCTCTCTGCTCTGAGAGGCTCTACCCAGAAGCTCCTGGAAACAGATGCAGAGACCCACAGCCAAACATTGGAAAGAGCTCAGGGACTCTTATGGAAGAGCCAGAGAAAGGATTGAACACCCTGAAGGGAATAGAAACTCCACAGGAGACCAACAGAGTCAACGGAACTGGAACCTTGGGGGCTCTCAGAGACTGAACCACCAACCAAATAATACACATGGTCTGGACCAAGGGCCCCCAGCACATATGTAGCAGACCTGCAGCTCAGTCTCCTTGTGGGTCTCCCAAAAACTGGAGGGGGACTGTCCCTAAGTTCCACAACAGTGCTGTCTTGTCTGGCCTCAGTGGGAAAGGATTAGCCTAATCCTGAAGAGGGAGAATGGGAGGGGTGGAGGAAGGAAGGCTCTGAGGAGGGGCATCTGGAGACAGGGAATCTTTGGGGGTGGAAGGAAAGAGAGAGGGGGAAAGGGAAGAAAGAAAGAAGTAAAGAAGTAAAGAAAGAAAGAAAGAAAGAAAGAAAGAAAGGAAGGAAGGAAGGAAGGAAGGAAGGAAGGAAGGAAGGAAGGAAGGAAGGAAGAAAGAAAGAAAGAAAGAAAGAAAGAAAGAAAGAAAGAAAGAAAGAAAGAAAGAAAGAAAGAAAGGATGAAAGACAATACTGACATCTCCTATCCAAACCTTTGTTCTCAGTTTAGAAGTGAGAAAATAGACACCCAAGTTTTCAACTGAGATGGCACACAGGGGCTCATGAACACAACTTCTAAAGTAATGACAACTCTTAGATCCAACTCTATTGCTGGACAAATGTTGCATTAGAGAGGTTCTGGCTTTATTCAAATCATTTTATGGCAGTATTTACTTAAAATGCCACATTAAACCCTAAAACCACACTGGAATGCATTTGAAACCTCCTCTGACCGTCAAATCTAACATTCCTACGCTGACTACATATGTACCTCTCTTATTCTGCCCATGACTTTTCTAATCTTCCCATTGATGTTAACATGATAAATCCCAACTTCTCCCTTGCTGATAAAGATTTTCCATCCACATTTACTCTGTCTAAAATTCTCCATCCCAGAGAATTTTAACAAGTTATCAATAACAATCTCAATTTCAAACCACTTCTATTTATGAAGGCCTTTCATGATTTCTCCTTAAAAGAAACTCAGAGGCTGTATCCATGATACTTCACTACTCTCTCTCTCTCTCTCTCTCTCTCTCTCTCTCTCTCTCTCTCTCTCTCTCTCCCCACGTGTGTATGTGTGTGTGTGTGTGTGTGTATGTGTGTGTGTGTTTTCCTCTCTGCTATACCCCTAATCCTAATACTAACACTGTGAGCTAAAAAGTGAATATTCTATGAAACATTTTCTTGTTTAAATGTGTGCTTTCTTACAAAATTGGTGTCTAATAAGTTGAGACGTTGATTTCCAAGAATTTAAATAGGAAGTACAGATATTTCCCCCAAATGAAGTATGGGGAGTTCATCATGTAAAGGAAGTGGGGATGGACAGCAGTATGTTAAGGTGAATGGACACAAGGTCTCACAATGACTTCTCTGAAAATTAGCAAAGAACTGACAAATACCAAGAACAGCAGTATATGAGAAACAGAGTGTTCCTAAACTCTGCAAGAAGGGTCAGTAGGGGGCAGCATGCACATTTGGACCACATTTGACTGTTGATGAAGTTTCTGGTAGACTCAGTACATGATGCAACAAGTCTCACTTGTAATTTTCCTTCCATAGAGGGGCATATGCCAGCATAGATCTAAAACCCCATTGTGTCTTGGTGAAACCCAAAGTTGACTTAAAGGAAAGCCTTATACCTATCCTCTCTATTTCCTTTTTAGACATGCCATAGTTCCATTTATTTATTTATTTATTTATTTATTTATTTATTTTTGCCCAAATTAAGATCTTTCTTTCTTTTTCTATCCTTTTTTTTCTTTTTTTTTAATTAGGTATTTTCCTCATTTACATTTTCAATGCTATCCCAAAAGTCCCCCATACCCTCCCTCTCACTCCCCTACCCACCCACTCCCACTTTTTGGCCCTGGCGTTTCCCTGTACTGGGGCATATAAAGTTTGCACGACCAATGGGCCTCTCTTTCCAGTGATGGCTGACTAGGCCATCTTTTGATACATATGCAGCTAGAGTCAAGAGCTCCGGGGTACTGGATAGTTCATAATGTTGTTCCACCTATAGGGTTGCAGATCCCTTTAGCTCCTTGGGTAATTTCTCAAGCTCCTCCATTGGGGGCCCTGTGATCCATCCAATAGCTGACTGTGAGTGTCCACTTCTGTGTTTGCTAGGCCCCGGCATTGTCTCACAAGAGACAGCTATATCAGGGTCCTATCAGCATAATCTTGCTAGTGTATGCAATGGTGTCAGCGTTTGGAGGCTGATTATGGGATGGATTCCTGGATATGGCAGTCTCTAGATGGTCCATCCTTGGGAATTGTCTTTTTCCAGAATGTTCTTATAGCACACAAAGTCTTGACCTCACAATTTCACAGTCCACTAGACCATTTTTGCAACCTTTACATGGCTCCATATTTTTCAACATTTGCCTAGGGCCGCAAAACAAATGAGGGTTTCTTTCTCTGAAGAAAACCTCTTTGGTTCTAGCTGTAGTTCAGTGCCAGCTGCCTAGCTGAGAGGGAACCATTTCATCATCCTTAAACTTGCATCCTTCAGCTATTAAGTAGGATAACAACATCAGCCATTTTGCCTATTAGCTACTACACAGAATTTAATGTGTGATTAAATAATACACATGCCATATGTTTTGAAATTTATACCTCTATGAATGTCAATTATTATAAGGATTCTTTTTCTTACTCTTTCTTTGGTTTGATTTTATTTTTTCACGGTGATAGAGTCAGTTTGAGGAACATCATCAGCCGTTTAAAAAGACCTGTTCAACTGGTCTGTGCTATGCCAGTAAGACACCTGTATGAGGTCCTCATTCATATTCTGCCACCTGCCATTCTCCTCTATTCGCTGGGAAAGCCAATACTGCACGTGCTGTCTCAAACTTCCTCCATGAAGAAGCTCCTATATGTGAAGAGTAATCACCATGTGCCTAAATCTGCTCTAATTATTCCTCATCCCCTTAGCATTGGCTGGTTTTGAACACAGCCTTTAAATATAGTACTGCTAAATGAGACGTGAGGGATGGGGCCATCCATACAGAAGGAGACTCACCTCCCTCTATACAATATTGTCTCACTTTGATGCATGGGGACTATTCTAATTTTCCCCTTATCTAAAGGAACCACTATAGTCAACTCACCTAATGATTGTGACCAGCCTGAGAGAACCTGGTCCCTAATGGCACCATTGGGCTGCTGAGTGTACTAAATCTACCATTGTTCTTCTGCTGCTAGGGGAGAGGAGAAAAAGAGAACTGTGGCTATAGTGAACTAAATCAAATGCAAAGGTTGGGATTTCCTGGGCTTCTGAAGAGAGCACAACTCCCTCTCTGAGGATCGGACTGACACTTAATGAGGACTCTGGGATGAATTCACATCCTTATTTTACCTAGAATAGTGTTTGACAATGTTCTTTCTGCTCTCAATCTCCTCCTCTTCGAAGATCCTGATCAAACATCGGATGGAAAGATGTTAATACACACGTGATATTTATTTATGTATAAATTGGAAATCTGAGACTAGCAAAGCCAACAAAGGAGCATTATTTGTCAAGGTCAGAAACAGTCGTTCTCAGCCTTCCTAATGCTGTGACTTTTCTCTATAATTCCTCATGTCATTGTAATCCCCAACTAAAAATTGTTTGTGTTGCTACTTCATAACTGTGATTTTGAATTATAATGTAAATATCTGTGTTTTTGATGGTCTTAGGTAACTCCTGTAAAAGGGTCTTTCAAACCCCAAAGAGGTTGCTGCCCACAGGTTGAGAACTGTTGGATGTTAACAGGTATGTAGTACAGTTAATGGTCACAACACTACAGGCAATGATATAATCAACTGATTTTGATGTACAGAGAGTAAAAATGGTGGTTTATAGAACAACAGAACACGGAAGGGGCTTGGGGTGTGTGTGACTTGCTTGTTTGCCTTGACTCCAGCTTTTCTTCATTCTTATTTCACATGTTACATGAAAATCTGCATGTGTCTTGGCTGACTTCTATGAACTAGACTTTGGTTTCTTCTACGTAAGTATCAGTGAGTCCATCTACACCCAAATGAGAACACTCCTAAATTCACCCTGTTACAAAGTATTTTTGCAATGTGGAGCAAGACACATATGATTATATTCTTGGAGCTCAGGTTTGCTTCTAAGGATTTCACTTCAGGAAATCATGACATTATGGGAAGATTCGCTCACTTGTATATTTATCAGAAAGTGTTTAGTAAGGTCTAGCTAGGACCTTTCTTTGGGAGGGAAAAGGAGGCACATGAAAACCTAGAGACCTGATAGGATGTCTGAAAGCACATGAAGTGGAAGGAGGTAATTGAACCCACAAAGTTGTCCTCTGACATCTATGTATGATCCCAGGCACACAGGACAAAATTAACCCCTACTGTTAATTTTTTTAAGTGTTTAAAGAATTTTTAAAGTGTGTGTGTTTGTGTGTGTGTGTGTACATCTGAGAATACCCAAGGAGGCAATAGGGTCCCTTGGAGCTAGAGTTATATGTGGCTGTGAGGCACCCCCTATATGTGTCTGGGTACTGAATGCTGGTCCTCTGTAATAGTAGCAAGTCTCTTAACCACTGAGCCATCTCTCCAGCCCCAGAAATGTTTAACCATACTTAAAAGAAAGATGAAACAAAGAGGGAATATATAAACTGTGAAATATTCAATTCATTATCAAATTTCTACTTCTAGGACTGAATACTTAAAGTATATATGACAAATTACCAATTAATAATATTTGATAAGTTTTTGGCTTTGAATATCATGCCTTGGTTATGATAATGCTCAAACAAGATGAGAGTGTGTAGAGAGTGCACGTATTCTAAACCAGCTTGGTAAGCTTTCCATCTTTCTAAAATGGTTTCCAAATAAAAGCTTTTAAAAGATAG
This sequence comes from Mus caroli, assembly GCF_978045245.1. Classification (NCBI taxonomy): domain Eukaryota; kingdom Metazoa; phylum Chordata; class Mammalia; order Rodentia; family Muridae; genus Mus; species Mus caroli. The sequence continues at coordinate 11,039,549 of NW_028227275.1, read as the reverse complement.
GATGGCACAATATTATAGTGCAGACCCACTTTTTGGCAAGTTGTATATACAGAAATCATTCTATGTGTGCCTAGGCAAGAATGTGAATAAAACATACATGAGATGTCAACAATCATAGCAAGGCAGTAAGTGAAAGAATGGGACACTCGGAAGTTAAATTGATGACCCAGCAGTTCTCACCTGGGTTCATGCAGGTCATCCTGGGCTTGTGAGAAAGCAGTTTCAATAGACATGACTCAATATTATGGTTTCTTCTGCTTCCCTATTCTGTGTACTCAGGTTCATCTGTCCAGTGAGCCATCTTTGATCTGAGCATTACAAGGTAGGTAATACAAGCTAAGCAACACAAAGAAAGCCTCAAAATTAGCCTTCTATTTCTGCTCAGGATGACTAAAAGAGAAATTTAAAAAACCGAAGGGTAAGCGATCTGTTTCAGGCTGCCTGTCTGGTAAAGGGTTTAGTTTTCTCCCTTTTTCCTTCTAATGTAAGTAGAAAGAAATTGGCTGCAATTCATAATGAGGGACCAATCACTCTTATTCCCCTTGAGGTTTGCTGTAATAGCATTAAGTATGAAGAACTCTCTCCATATTCTATTCTGGTATGTGATGAGATTCCATAGGAAGTCTCATGTAATTTGGCATTAATTAATGTCAATTAATGTATGCAACTGCTACATGCTAGAATTAATTTCATTACCTCTCTCACACAGATGTTTTTCTTGCCACAGGTAATTAGGGTACTGTACTGTTCTTTTCAAATATCCTCACTGTGCACCAGCTGCCGTGTGGAATGACACACTCCCTATCTACCACAAACCAGTGCTGGTACAGAGACGAGATGCTGCCTTTAAAAGCCAGGCTCTGCACTGAAAAATGGGAAGTTAAGCTCAGAACAAGCTGCTGTCTTGGTAAATTTAGATAGACTACTCAGCCCCTTGATCTAATCCATATTATGGGAATAGATGCTATCCATATTGACACTATTCGTGACAAACAGATCTTGGTTCTCCAGTGTTAGTCTAGTGCCTGGTTAAACAGTGCTTAGGTGACAGGACCTACAATTTTATTTAAATCTTCACGATTTAATCACCAGTATTTCTTCCATCATTCTGAGGAAATCTACAACATTTGTATTCAAACACAGGTTTGGGGTTGGATTCACTATTTATTGGGTTGCAGTTGGCATTGCTTACCCTCCATCTGGGACCAGGAAACTTCCCTAGTAGCCAAAGCAATGTTGATCAGATAGAACAAAGCAAGAGGGATCCTATTACTTAACGTTTACGGCAATTGTAATTAAAACAAACAAACAAACAAACAAACAAACAAACAAACCACTGTATTGGGATATACTTGTAGTAAATAATGATACAGAATACTAGTCCCACACAACAAAATAGCACAGACTCATGTGTCAATGATCTTGAACAAAGAAAACAAAAATAGACAAGAGAGAAGGGATGGTCTCTAAGTAGTGAAATATTCAAGTTCAGAAAGATAAAAATCAGATTTTTGTCTCATATCATATATAAATAGCAACTCAAAGTTTATTGAAGATTTTTTTAAATAATAAAACAGTGTGTTTATTTAAATATCATGCCTAGCTCCTAACACATTTGGTCCCAGACTAATCACTTCATTCCACAGCATCCATTACCTTATTTTCTTTTTTTTCTTCCGGAAGTTTTTTTTTATTAGGTATTTTCTTCATTTACATTTCAAATGCTATCCCTAAAGTCCCCCATACCCCCCACTCCCCTGTCCCCCCCACACACACACTCCCACTTCTTGGCCCTGGTGTTCCCCTGTACTGAGGCATATAAAGTTTGCAAGACCAAGGTGCCTCTCTTCTCAATGATGGCCGACTAGGCCATCTTCTGCTACATATGCAACTAGAGACATGAGCTCCGGGGGTACTGGTTAGTTCATATTGCTGTTCTACCTATAGGGTTGCAGACCCCTTTAGCTCCTTAGGTACTTTCTGTAGCTCCTCCATTGGGGGCCAAAGCTTCTGTAAGGCAAAAGACACTGTCAAGAAGACAAAAAAGCCACCAACAGATTGGGAAAGGATCTTTACCAATCCTAAATCAGATAGAGGACTAATATCCAATATATATAAAGAACTCAAGAAGGTAGACTCCAGAAAATCAAATAACCCTGTTAAAATATGGGGCTCAGAGCTAAACAAAGAATTCTCACCTGAGGAATACCAAATGGCTGAGAAGCACTTGAAAAAAATGTCCAGCATCCTTTATCATCAGGGAAATGCAAATCAAAACAACCCTGAGAGTCCACCTCACACCAGTCAGCATGGCTAAGATCAAAAATTCAGGTGACAGCAGATGCTGGCGAGGATATGGAGAAAGAGGAACACTCCTCCATTGTTGGTGGGATTGCAAGCTTGTACAACCACTCTGGAAATCAGTCTGGCGGTTCCTCAGAAAATTGGACATAATACTACCAGAGGATCCTGCAATACCTATCCTGGGCATATATCCAGAAGATGTCCCAACTGGTAATAAGGACACATGCTCCACTATGTTCATAGCAGCCTTATTTATAACAGCCAGAAGCTGGAAAGAGCCCAGATGCCCCTCAACAGAGGAATGGATATAGAAAATGTGGTACATTTACACAATGGAGTACTACTCAGCTATTAAAAACAATGAATTTATGAAATTCCAAGGCAAATGGATGGACCTGGAGGATATCATCCTGAGTGAAGATTTTAATGTCAGTACTGATTGTTGGAGTCCACCAAAAGACCATCATTCACAAAGATCACAGAGACCGCCATCACTGCAAACTGCAAGAGGATTTTTATTGATCCAATGCATTGGGGACCCCCACTCAGCATTCAGGCAACAGGAGAGACTCCTAACAAACAAAGAACACACTTTTCATACCATGTAAGGGGCAGATTCAGGCAACAGGGCTAGCTGGCTGATTCTAATTTGTGTAGCAAGTAACCTTTTCAGGCATTGGTTGGTTTGCATCAGGTGACTACCTCTGGCCTATTGACTCACTCTGTCTGCCCTTATGGTGGGTTATTCAACAAAGCAGCAGTACATTTTGAACTTATGGTTCAGCTATTAACATCACAACTATTAACGTCATGGGGAATTCTAGCGACAAGGTCAGGGCAGTTTGTAGTTTTTCTCAGAAATCAGTGTGGGGCAGGGCAGGAGAATTTTTCTGGGAACTTCTAATCTTGTTGTGGAAGCTGCAGGCTTAGTCTGGTCTTTTTGACCCCTAAACTATATAGTTTGGAAAGTCCCTTCAGAGCGGGAAGGGGCTAGGTGGTCTTGAATTTATTTTGGGTTCTACACTGATACAATAAAAATATTAGAAGAAACTACAGGTGTGGATTTTAATCCAGCAACATGGCTATTCTGGTAAGGAAATCACATCCAAACACCTAGGTTTATGTGATGTAGCTGGAATGCAGACATACCAACCTTTAATCCCTCCAGTTGAAACACAGACACTCCCTTGGTACACATCTTTAATGTAAAATTAGTTTGTAGAAAGAAGCAGCTGTATTTGAAAGTAATTTCTAATTGAGGGACAGACAAAATGATGAGTAGGATAGGCCCAACTTTCACATGAACAGTACAGAAAAGATCAGTGCGGGGAGAGAAGATCAGTCGATTGGGAGTCACTGCAGTGAGTGCTGTTCAGTGGAAAGCAGTTAATTTCATGAGTCCCTGAAGCTCAGTGCAAGTCAGCGGAGGCAGATGAAGCTAGAAAATAGAAGGAGCCAGAAGATCAGAACAAATTTCCAGAGTTCATTTGAGGCCAAGCAGAGCAATTCAATAAGAAACTGAGAGAAGCCAGGTTGATTCAGTCAGCTTGGAGAAGAGTTTGAGCCAGAAGAGCTGCGTTGAACCAGTCAGTCAGAGTTCAGAAAGAACTAGAGAGGATGAGCTTATTCATCAGTAAGCCTCTGAGGTGACAATTACATCTGGGTAATGAAAGATATATTTACAACAGGGATTTTTGTTTGTTTGTTTGTTTGTTTATTTACACCATTGGTCTGAGCATAGATTTTTCCAAAGCCAAAAAGAAAGCATAGAACTGCAAGAAACCAGAAAACCTCTCTATGTTAGAGAGAATAACAGCTACTGTAAGAAATAAGTTAAAGCCTGAAAGAAAATATTTACAAACCACACATCTGATAAAGAGCAAATATTGAGACTCTGTGTAGATGTCACTTCAATAATAAGAAAACAAATAACCAAGAAAGAGGCAGCAAAGGATACCTGTGATTAACCTACTCTTTCCTTGTTATGTAGTAAGGGATTCCTGTCAGGGGACAAGTGACAATAGAAGTGATCCAGTCTTCAACCTTAGAGTCACTGGGGGTGTACTTTGAGATTTTCAAAATTCAGTATCAAGGACAAAATCAATCTCTCCCTCCCCCTCCCCCTCCCCCTCCCCCTCCCTTTCCCCCTCTCCCTCTCCCATTGCCTCCTGCTTGTGTATCAGTTGTAAGTGCTCAGCTTCTGATCTTACATCATGTCTGCCTTCCTGCCACCATGCTCCCCACCATGACAATCATGGACTTACCTCCAACAACAAGGCTACATGTCTTAATCCTTCTAAGATTGTTCTACTAACTAAGACCAAGCATTCAAATATATGAGCCGATGAGGAACATTCTCATTCAAACTACCCCACGCAGCATGTCCTTGGTAAGAGTTATCTCAAACATGTTTGACACTTATCTTCTAGGGGCTGTGAGTTAGCCAATGATGGCAGATATTGGATGTCCAGGGAACTCAAAAGTAAATAGTGTTCAAACAATTCAATAGCAGAAGGTCGTATCCTATATAAATTTGACTTTAAGGTTAGAAGCCTCCATCTAGGCATTTTGTCTTTGGCAAAGAGACAACCCTTCTAGGCCTGTGTGTGCTTGCCATTACCTTGTGTGCTGGTTTGTATGTGCGGTTTCTATACCTGGCCCATGTTTACCTGGGTATGTGTCAGCATCTTCTGACCTAGCAGCCTGTGTGCCACTCAACCAAGTATATCTTATATTTAGACTCTTTTAATTCTTTTCCTTTCTTGGCTTTGGAGTTCAGACCTCACATGGACTATTTCTGGAACAGGGTTTTAAACTAATATCTTCCTTTCTTAAATGACTTGATCAGGGTACTCTTTCATAGTGACAGGTAACTAAGACACTTCCTTTCATTATTTTCCTCTTTCCATAGCTGTTTATTGCCAGGTCTGGCATGGCCTTGTAAGGGGTGGAACACAATGGTTCCTGTCCCTGGGATAAGCCAGCAGGCATATACCTCTACATGTGTTGATGACTGCTGTGGGCATAAGACTTCCTTGTATAATAATGTACATATTTTCAGGTTCCTCCTTTAAGGAATGTCCTCCCTGTTAACAACTCTAGGATAATCAAAGAAAGCATGAGTACAAGAGGCAAAGGTGTGGCTAATCTCTTAGCAAAATGGTAAATGCTGGGACCTTCAGGCCAGCCCTTAAGGATGTGAGAAAGAACTCTGAAAACATGAGTTCAAAAATATACAAGTACTCAACTATGCAAAGTATAAGGATGCAATATGAATTATATGATGGGCATCATGAATCTAAAAGAACAGTGAGTCAACTTGTCAAAAAGTTACTAAGGAACTGGATAAGGAGATTTAGAGAGTGGTGATCACAGGAGATTCCATCCAGTTATGTTTTTGTTTATGCTTACAAAGACAAACACATTCCTTTGTTCAAGGTCAGTCTGGGACAGAGAAAGTTTAGGTCTAGGCCTAAACTTGATAGAAATGTTAATTTCAGGGTGGGGGTCCCACCCAGCTGGCTTATTGTCTGTGCTTCATAAAGGCAGGCATATCTCTGAATTCTTTTGCAATGTTAAAAACAAAAAAGTGTGTGTGTTTGCTGTCTCCTAAGAACCAAGGGACTGAGCTTATAGGATGCTGACTCATAGGATAATCAAGAGGGAACCCAGAGTAAATGACTGAATTGATATGTAAAATAAAAGACACAGCTTATTATCTGCAAGAGATGGACTATCCAGAAAATTTTTAAGGATAGCAACAGAACTTCGTGGAGCGCTGTCTTCCAACAGAAGACAGAGTGAGAGCTGTCTGGAGATCTCCAGAGAAAGCAAAACAGGGAAACATCAGGTTCAAAAGCTATCTCAAACAGAACATGGGTCATCGGCTTGGACTCACAATCTGACTTTGAGTCCTTTGTTTTGCCACTCTCAACCACTCCTTCTTTCAGAACCTCTCTCCCAGGCTGAGGCTGGTCCTTGGCAGTTTATAACGTTTCATTCTCTGCTTAATTCAAGTACTTCAGACTCCACATGAGTAAAATGGTGCATTGGTTGTTTTTTGGGGTTTTGTTTGTTTTTTGTTGTTGTTGTTGTTTTGTTTTTGTTTTTTTGTTTTTGTTTGTTTGTTTGTTTTTGGTTTTTCAAGACAGGGTTTCTCTGTATAGCCCTGGCTGTCCTGGAACTCACTTTGTAGACCAGGCTGGCCTTGAACTCAGAAATCTGCCTGCCTCTGCCTCCCAAGTGCTGGGATTAAAGGCATGTGCCACCTTCAAGTTTGTTCATGAAAAGAGTTTGCAATCTTAAAGGGTGAAGAGTAACTCACTGTTATGCTGTTGTCTTTCTTTATTGAGCTTCTCGCAACCACTTAACTCATATATATTCTCCAGCTATTATGAACAAAACCCTTAGGAACATGAGAGTGCAGATTGTCTCAGTATGCCTTTTTAATTCCTTGATGTATATACCATAAAGAGAATTGGTTAATAAAACTATTAAGGAACATTCATGTACTTTTCTATATTAAATGTTAATTTACATCCCTACCAATAGTGCACCTAGGGTCCATTCTCCCTTCATGCTTACTAACATGTATGTACTCCATGATGATAATGGATTTTGTGTTGGGCGTGACTTTATTGCATTGTGGGTTTCCCTTGCATCTCCTTCCGGGTTAGTAGTTATGAACGTTTTGTCGGTTGGTTGTTCGTATGTACCTTTTCCTGAGAATTGTCTTTCAGGTCCTTAATTTCTTAATTGGGCTATTTGTTTTCTCATTACTGAGGTGACAACTTTACAGATTTTGGGTATTCACTCTTTATCAAATGTTTGGTTTGCAAATATTTTCCTCAAGCCTTCAACTTGTCTCTTATTAGAGTCACTATTCTCTTTCTCTTTCTCTCTCTCTCTCTCTCTCTCTCTCTCTCTCTCTCTCTCTCTCTCTCTCTCTCTCTCTCTGACTCCTGCATGTAGATCAGATGTAAACTCTCAGTTAGTGCTGCAGCATCATGTCTGCCTTCCTGATACCATGCTCCCCACTGTGGTGGTCATGGACTCCTCCTATAAAACTATAAATAAGGCCTCAATTAAATGCTCCATTTTATAAACCGCCTTGATCATGTTGATGCCTCACAGCAATAAAACAGTAATCAAGGGATTACTGGCCCTTACAAGTTTTGTTTCCTTCAATACATGACTCTGAGAAAGTCACAGTGGTAGAAGTCGGTGGCAACTGGTCACATTCTATCCACAATCAAGAAGGGGGTAGCAATGGACTTCTGTGTTTAGCTCACTCTCTCCTTCTTTTGCAGTATGGAATTCCAGTCAAGAGAACAGTGTTGACCAAAGTGGGCCTGTCTTCAACCTCAATAAGCTAATCAAGACAGTAGTCCAAATCCATACTTCTGGGTGATACCATAGCCTATCAAGTTGACAACTAATTGCCGCAGGGACTTACTCTCAAAAGATAGAAAATTCCAAACAAGAGGATGATTCAGTAACTTCTTACATACAGTGGTGGCCATGATAATTACTATTGTTTCAAAATTGCTAGAAGTGTATATTTAAATATTTTTACAACAAACATGCAACTTATGGGAGGCAATGGAATTACTTGGAGTTATTTAATGATCCTACATTATAACGGCAAATAAGAAAACTCTGGGTTAGGAGAAATAGTTTGGGAATAAGAGCACCTGTCAGACAGTCATGACGACCTAAGTTGTAATCCTAGCATTTGTGTAACAAGCTGTGTGTTCCATAATTTCTGCTTGTGGCTTCTGCCCACAGACTGCTATGTAAACACATGTGCATACACACATACACACACACACACACACACACACACACACAAATGTAAATAAAATACAAAAGAATAAAAGTCTTAAAGAAAATACCATACTGTATCATACAAATGCATTTAAATACTATTTTCCAAGTGAAAGTAAAATTCAGAAAATTCATTTTTAACACAATGGAAAATATTATTCTTGCACACATAGATAATACATAACCTGTGTGAGCAGTAGGAGAGAGTGGTCAGCAGCCCAAGTCTGAAAAAATAGTAACCATGGATAGGAATATGGAAGCCACTTTTGCATTTAACACATGAGCCTTCTTGTTGTATAGTGGGCTTTCCTTTCACTTGAGTGACCCCCAAGGCCCTTGCTTCACCCCAACAAGCCAGGTTACTGAGGGGTTATTTCCTAAGCTAGTATGCAGACTCTTTCTGTAAGTAGAAGTCTAGAATTTTAGAATATAAATCGATGGTAAAAATCAAACTCTTGCTCTAAGGTCTGAAAGGTCTTTATCTGTTTCTTTCCTACTCCTGCGAAGACTAAACAAAGATCTTTGATGTCCCTGGCTAGCTCTTGTTTTCAGAATCTCGACCATTTCACAATGACATGATTACTCTCAGTGGACAAACACCCTATGTTCTTTTAGAGAGATCTGCTGGCTTGAGTTGCTTTTTTCCTCTCCTGATCCTCCATTCAAATTCTCCTTGGGATTTAATAGAAGTTTTTCCTGAGGCTCAGGCAGAGCTCAGGATGTCTCCATTGACAGCAGCTGCAGTGTTAACCTCCAAAATTACCAGAGCAGTGTCTCTCTTGGGTCAGAACTGTGCCAAGTGGACCACGAGGACCTTTTCTCTCTTCAACTTTACAAAAATTACAGAGAGTAGTTTTTGCTCTTGCTGTTGGTGGTTTTAAACAGGTGAAGAATCCAAGGTTTAGGAGTGAGATTTGTACAAGTTCATGTGCTATTAAGTGATAGACAAAAGATAAAATACACATCATACACCTATGGGACTGTATGCATTCTTTTAATTATTTAAGAAATATGTATTTAGTTCCAAGGAATTTCATATACCTTCATATTGCAGAAGATTCACTGTCAACAGAATATAAACTGTAGGCATGCACAAGCACTTATATTCTTTCCTATCATCTGTTAATGTTCAACTTTAAAGCAGAACAAATTTTAAAACCCATATATCCACGTAGAAAATTTTCTTATGTTCTTCTTCATGCTTTATTACTTGCTTTAAATCTTTATATTGAATATCCTTACTCAATGCACATACAGAGAGAGAGAGAGAGAGAGAGAGAGAGAGAGAAATACAACAACACACTGCTGTTTCTGTGGACTTCTAATTGGTTTTCTAGCATCCTCTGTGTCTGTATTAAACACTGGTATCATCAGAAGTGGGCAACATCAACCCTGAATGTGCACAACAGTGTTGAGACATTCCTGAGAATTTATCTATTTGGGATGTTCTGCACTGAAATGATCATCTTATGAGTCAAACTTTTTATTCTTTAAATTTTATTTCTTTGGAACCAGTGTAACTTGTTAAATTTTCTTTTCCTTTTCCTTTCTCGGTATTGGAGGAGACTAATCCATTGGCCTGGAAAATGCTACGCACATGTTCTACCACTGAGATACATTCCTAAACCGAATAGTGTCTCTCTTTTTCCTCTTTCTTCTTTTTCTTTGTTGTCATTGCATTCTTCCTCCTCCTTGTTCTGTTTTTGGGTTTGTTTTTTATTAAATACACAGGCTAGAATGAGGCCCCCTGGCACATAATGCAACAGATGTGCAGCTCAGTCTTCATGTGGATCCCCTTAACAATGGGCTCCCCCTAAAGATGTAGCTTGACTGTGTTATCCCTTCCCAATAGGGCTGCCTTGTCTGGCCTCTGTGGGAGAGGATGCTCCTAATCTGGCAGAGATTTGATGTGCCAGGGTCAGGGGGAATATCTATGAGAAGGGCACATTCTCAAGGGAGAAGGGGAGGAGATTGGGGGAGAGCCTTAGTAGGGGGTCCAGGAGGGGACAGTGTTTGAGATATAAATAAATAAGAGAAAGAGAGAGAGAGAGAAAGAGAGAGAGAGAGAGAGAGAGAGAAAGAGAGAGAGAGAGAGAGAGAGGGAGAGAGGGAGAGAGGGAAGGAGAGGAGGAGGAGGAGGGGGAGGGGGAGGGGAGAGGGAGAGAGAGGAAGAAGAAAGGAAGGAAGGAAGGAAGGAAGGAAGGAAGGAAGGAAGGAAGGAAGGAAGGAAGGAAGGAAGGAAGGAAGGAAGGAAAATAGGAAGAAAGTCTTTCTTACTGGTCTATTGGCACTGAGAAGCTGTGAACAAAACAGAGAATTCCTAGAATAATAAAAGTTTGGTGAAGCATGAAATTAGGAACATGCAAGACCATTAAAACATAAAAATAAAGAAAATTCATTAAACCCTTTGCAAAAATATTATGCTATGTGTATCTTGTGAGATATCCAGGTCTATGGTTGAGAGTCTTCTAACCTTCATATCTCTGAATATATTTCTCATGTGACTAGGATCTTATATTTGTCCCATTTAATATCTGACAGAATAGTGGACTTATGTCTTCCACAGTCTGGATTCCTGAAGACAGAGACTCATTTATAAATTGCTCTATTTCGAAGAAGGAAAAAAAGACTTTGTCAGGGGTCAGGATAGCTATAGAGAAGCCCAATGAAATGTGCAAAATATTCTACACTGTGACATAGATAAGCCATAGCCCCCAAACAATATTTTTTGGCACAAAGTTAAGAAAGAATGTGGGCCATCCTGGAGGAAGAACAGTCTGTGTGTGTGGACGGAATGATCCAGCTCGCAGGCACTGTTAAGCACATTAGACGTCCACACTAGAAATGTCTGGATCCAGTTCAGAAAGACATATATAAGCTGTATAGGTCACACTTAACCCTAACAAAGTGAGATGAACATTATTGTTTTAACTTTCCAAATTAATCTTACAAAGAAAGTGGGAGGAGGGAGAGGGCAGGAGGTGGAAAGGAAGAGGGAGAGGCAAGATGGAAAGGGGAGGAAGGAGAGCCAGGAGGAAATGAGAGGTGAGAGGAAGCAGGAAACAGTGAGAACAGTTTAGTACACAGGGAAGAAAATAGCTAGAGCGTCTTTCTTTTATAATTACATTATCTTTGTTTCCTTTTTAGTGACAGTCTGTGTGCAGAGGACATAGGACAACCTGTAAGAGTCAGTTCTCCACTTCTATCATGTGCAATCAGGGTATTAAACTCACCCTATTGATCTTTGTGGAAAGTGTCTCTACCCATTGAGCAAACTCACTGGTCCCACTTTCCTTCCGACAACCTTTTTCTTTTCTTTATTTGGTTTCGTTTGGTTTGTATGTATTTATACATGTGTATGTCATAAGATTGGTTCTAGGACAGACACAGCTCAAGGGACAGTCCCTGGAAGATACTTTAAACCAACCACTTCTTCACTTAGGAACATCGAGTTGCTACTGTTCTCTATACTAAATATCATACTTGGAACATGGTAGGTGCCCACTAAGGACTGTAGTACTATTCCCACTTTCCATCATGGAGTGAACAAAGTCAAAGGTCACACTGTTCCTGTCACTTCATAGTCCAGACATTGTCTAGGCACACCCAGACTCTGTGTCCTTTGATTTGCTGATCCAGCTGTGCACTCTTCCACCATACCACACACTGTTTTACATTCGTCATGTTTTGGCTCCAATATCAGATACCACCTTACCAAAGATTTCTTCCTTGCTAGCTTCTTCCAATTCCTGAACTTCTACACTGCTTTGGTTTCTCACTTGCCTGGATAGACATTCCTCAAGTAAACACATCCCACCCTCATTCACAATCTGTCTTTCCAGCTAGAAGTAAACCTGGATGAGAGCAGGACCTTTGCAGCCTTTCTCCATTCTTCATTCCTGTCCATGAGAGGACTCAGCACAGCATACGCAGTATATGCTGGATAAATAAATAAATGCAAGATCTGGAGTGAAGCAGTCCTGGCCTTAAATCTTAGCATAACGACCATGGGAAAAGCATTTAATCATTCAAAGCCTCATTCGCTTTCCTATTATAATGAGGGATAATACAACAACAGCACCTACCTCCAAGGACTAAAAGGAAGCAGCAAAACCCAAAATCCATGGTGCTTTTTACTATTGCTTTTTAATGTACAGGATTAAAAGAAATTCATGCCAACCTGCCAGCATCTTTATGATCCTGGCTTCTTGAAAGCTAGAGTCAGAAAACCTAAACCTGTAATTTTTCCATGTATTCGACATCATCACTCACATGCATACAGACTGCTGCTGCCACATCCTGAAAGATTCTAAGGGTCCAACAGAAATGCAGGTTTCTGCCCAGAATTAGGGCATAGGTTCTATGAGCAGCTTTGGGATCTTGTCCTTAGGAAGTACAGACCTTCTGGTAAATGCATAGGAGGCAAAGGAAGTAGCATGAAATGGCCATGAAGCATCTAACATGAAAGTGGCTTATGTGAGCCTATTAGGGTGGTATCATCATAAGATGTGCATTATAAGGGAAGCCCGTATCCCCTTCCTTTATAGCTTCCAGGTGAGTTTGAGAGGCAAATTGTAGGCTACTACTTCAAAAAGCCTCATTACAAAGGAGCAACACCTTGAATCTAGACATTTGCAATGGAAAATACGTCCAATTGACCCCACCAGGAAGAACTGTAACTGATGCCAGTTCCTGGGTTCTGTCCACAGCTCAAAGCCCCATTTGAACATGAGAGAGATAGGTGAGGGTGCATTTGTTCAGTTATAGAGAAATTCTCAACCTGTTGCAATCATAACCATACTACAAATTGGATCCCTAACCCCTTCCAAGGTTCTAGCATATATGTTCCCATAAACTGACTAAAGGAGGAAATGCATGAAGGTTCTCTGTGGGAACCAATATTTGCTGGTGTTGGAACTCTGCCTGGAATGTGAGCAGTAAGATAGATATATGTCATACTTTGTGCCCCCAAATCCCATGACGTGCTAATATTCTCTAAAGTGTTACAGAGAATTGCCATCTTTTGAAGTACACTGAGTAAGAGATCAAATCAGGAATTGGATCAAGTGAAAACCCTCATGTCCATTCCAAACTGAACAATAAGAGCATGGCGTGTTCTGTTGCTCAGCAGATGGGTTATGTTTAACACTCATTTGCAGGATTCTTGATTGCTGAGAGTCTACAGAGCAATCCAGGGATCTACTGATTGCCTGACTCTTTATGGCCACACACGAGCTGACAATATTTAGGGATTTAAAATGCATGTCTCTCTGGTTCAGGGATGTACCTCTAACCAGTGCCCTTGGGATGTTGCCATTGTACAAGTAGGAGTGATTACTAACCAAATAGAATGAAGATGTGTGCACATCAGAATTGTCTGAAATAGTCAAAGGTCAATCTTTTACTGAGACAGTGATTATTAGATTACAGTTCACTGTGTAATGTGTTTTCCTGTAGTAATAAATCACGTGGTCACTGGAAGCCAGTGTCAAATATGAAAAGAATCTTTTAACTTGCCTTTCTGATCACCAACACAAATTGTGGCCCAATGACTTCCAAGAGAAGTATTTGAGTGATCATGTCTGTGAATAGACATACGAATTTCATCCCTACCCCAGCACACAGAGGATTCATATGCCCTGCTTTCCCAGAGTTAATAGAGGTTAAGAAACTATAGAACAAGAAACTACAGAAATGACATTTAAAATTTCAAACTGAGATGATAGCATAAAAGAAATATCTATGCCTATTGAATGAGCCAGAAAAATATAGAACAAATTTTTTTTATTGTTATTTTGTTGAAGAAAGATTTCTCTAAGAAATAGGTGAGATGATTAATCTGCCTTGATTTTTTTTGTTTGTTTGTTTGTTTGTTTTGGTTTTAGGGCTTTTTTATTAGATATTTTCTTCATTTACATTTCAAATGCTATCCCCTTTCCAAGTTTCCTCTCTGAAAATCCTCTATATCCTCCCTGCCCCCTGCTCCCCAACCCACCCACTTCCACTTCCTGGCCCTGACATTCCCCTATACTGGGGCATATAAATTCTCCCAACCTGACTACCATTTCCCAGCAATGAGATAATGGCCATTGAGTGGCTTTGCCTTGTGACTTTGTGACTACTGACCACAGTTCTGTTGCTGTATTTCTATTCTTAATAAAGTTGTTGCTGTTGCTATAGAAGTAACTCAATACTTTCAGTGGCTCAATACTTGATGGCTTGGATACTGGCAAAGCTAAGGGCTAAGCTCAGGATTCCCTTGTTACAGAGTTTAAGCAGCCCCATCTCATCTGTCTACAGTATGCATATTCTGTATCCTTCAATGTGGACAAACAATTGTAATGGTAAGCACGGGAAATATAAAAGAGACGTCCGGGCTTCACCCAAGACAGAATTAATGGACTCAACAATGAAATAAA